>NW_024420499.1:2368013-2440280 GCF_014898765.1 Herpailurus yagouaroundi | reverse complement strand
TTTTTTTTTTTTTTTTTTTTTTTTACATCCAGATGACTACCTGATTGTATTTCTAATGACTGCTGCACCTCATTCTGGTACGAATCATTCACACTCACGTCCCAAGTGGAGGTCTACGAAGGGAACCATAAACTTCTCAGAACTGGTTCTCAAAATCACCTTGTCCAGCTCCTCACAATGCACAGAGGACTTGCCAAGGACAGTAAACTGAGTTAGAGGTGGGCTTACAGCCCACGTCCCATGCACCAGCAGGCTCACTAGGAAAGCTTATTGTAGATTATCCGATGAAAAACGGCACCACGTGACGTCACTTACCAGAAGCAATTTTCTGGACCCTTGGGTTATTCAAATACAACAACCAGCATTAAATTTCTTTACCTCTATGGGGCAGAGTCCCACCGTCAGACTTAGCAGTGTCTGTGAAGTCTGATTTCTTTCCAGAAAGTCGTACCACCTCCCATCTACAAGGGGTTGTCCGCTGGAGCTAAACGTGGCCAGCATTATTACAAGCCAGAATGATCTAGACAATTAACTCCATCCCATATAACAAAAAGATTTCAAAGGCCAAATAATGGCCTCACTTAACTCAAGCTATAATAATTACAACAAAATTCTAATGTCTTCCTTGATGCAATAAATAGTTTCTGAGAAGGCCCGGTTATAGTGAAGCTTTATATTACCAAGTCATAGCTCAAAGGCACTAACTAAGAAAGCTACTTCTTTCCAAGAAACCTGTAGTGGGTTCTTTTATAAAGCAAATGGCCTCTTATTTTCCTTCTTTTTCCCCTTGTTTTTTTTTTTTTCAGTTCAGATTTTGTGTGTTGTGTGTAGAAGGGGAAACTTCCCTCTTTTCTCCGGGTTAAAAGGGGTCAGGAGCCCACCATGGAGGAGGGCAGTGCAGTATGGGCAGCGTGTTTAATGCCCCCTTAGTTCCTTCGACCAAATTCTAACTTTTGACTTGGGGGTGGGACCCTAGATTTTGGACCAAAGTCCACAAAAGGCAGCAAGGAACGAAAAAGTAAGCAAGACTAAAGGCAACACGTCATAGAAAACCACCAACAAAAATTCCTGGGGACAGGAAATCAATAGAGCACAATTCTGAACAAATTGGTTTAGTCCCAAGCTAATTAACTTGTCAAGCAGATCTCCAAACCCACTGAATCCATGGGGGAAAGAGGTGATGTAATAAGAGATTTGGGAACATTTACCCATTTACCATCCTAAAAGGCTCAGCCACGACCACACACACCTCTGTCCACCCTTTTCAGTGGGTTTTAGCTGCACTTAATGGGTGCAAAGGACAATTTCTTTCAGACAGTCCCTAAGAATAGACTGCTCTCATGCATTCCAAATGCTCAGTCTCCATGGAAGAGGCTACCTGGCCACAAGCATTTCCCAAGAGGGAATATATCCTCTACTTCTCCTCACTGGTAACATCCCCTTCACTCCAACAAAACAAAACAACTTATAACCACCCTGAGAACTTTGGGAGACTTTCTTTGGGGGTAAAGGGAAAGAAACCTTAAGAGGGGAGTAGGAGAGTGTGAGAAACTCCTCTTGTTTCCAAATGGAAAAAGGCCTTAAAAAGCTGGATCAAAGGAAGAAAGGGGGGTGGGAGAGACAGGCTGCTTAATTACAAAGACACCCTTTTAAAGAAGGCACAGGCCCTGGGAGAGGGCTCTTAGGAGAGGCACAGAAGCAGATGTACCCACTTAGAATTCTGGCACTCAATGGGACCTCAAGGTCATAGCATCCATCCTTCTGTGCTCTGAATAGACTGTTCTTAAGGCATTCTAGAAAGCATCTGATTCGCTCTTTACAAAATTTCAGAAAATGCAAGTCCACAAAGTGCCATGGCTATACATTAGTCTCATAATCCCTACTTCACCAACCAGAAATGAGCTTTCAATTTCCAAATCCAAAATGGTATCGAGTATGAATTTTTAAATTTCCTCCTGAAATCTTTTAAATAGGTAAACCGATCCCCAACTTTCACATAAAAGTAACTACGTACAAGCATGGGCAGAGGTTTACTTCATAGCAAGCCATGAAGTTAGAAAAAGCACTTTCAATTTTATGGAGCCACAGACTTTTCCAAAGAAAGAAGTGTCTTAAAATGAAGTATGATGTAGTGCCAGAAAGTGTCTGTAAATGACACCGGATAAACCCATACAGAATAACTGGAACCTGAGTTATCATCTGTAAATAGATGCAACTACTCTACAACAACCTGGCTATTAAAATGTCCCAGGACACTTATAAAATGTAGTTTGGTCAGGCCAACTTTTCCCTCCCAGCTGATCTGAAAGACGATAGCCTTTAAAATTGTCGCCCTGTAACGTTCCTTCTCTCCCTTCCTGCTTTCCTTTCCCCCATTAAAATCAACCAACACAATGATTTAAAAATAGAGCCAAAGAATTGGTTCCCAAAGAAGCAATGGGTTGGTGACATCTTGGTAACAGGTCTTTGAAGACCACCATTCTTAGAAGTTTGTCATGCTTGCTCAACTGGAGATAGGTGGGAGACGGGTGAAAATTTATCCTGCCTCCAAAATGGTATTTCAAAGTATTCTTAGCTACTAAATGAGGGTGCTGAAAGGTCTAACTGAGAAGGCTTCACAAAGGCTGGCCCGGGGAAAGGACTTTTCACAAAACGTAGTTCAAGGAGACTTAAATCACCTTAGCCCTCCATTATTGAAGATTATGGTGACTAATTATCTTCCTCTCTGGATGGGAGATGAGGGTTATATTCAAAAGAGTTTTAAACACCTCCCAACTTCCACTCTTAACGTGGTGGTCCGGGAGAAGCGGGAGGAGGTAGGAGAACGAAATTAGACACTCCAAGGTGTTCTACAACTCTTTCTAAAATACATGCCAGAGATTGAAAATGCTATTTCCTCACAAACGTTTCCTTTCTTCTCATTTAGCTGTATTTAGTTCTTTGCTGCAAATTATTATTATACTATCATTGGTGGCAATTTACCAGACTACAAAGACTGTCACTTTCCCTCTCACTTTTCCTTTCCTTTGTTTTCACATATCAATAAATCCACCTTGCTGTCGAAGCTCCAATGTACAGTGGCCAAGGCTTGGGACCCTCAAGGCACCTGCATGACCCTGCAAAACTCGTTACTAACATCTATAAAGCAGATAATGGGCAATCCCCTCCTCACCACCAAACACATACACACACACATCTACCAAAAGGAGTGTAGCATTGTAGATTACTCCTAGACTTTAAGACTTCAAGAATTCACAGCCCCCGGGGGAGGGGAGTGTGAGCCCCCACCTCGACTCTAAACACTTAGGAGGAACGCATCTAGCAATCTGAGATAAGCGCCCATAGACATTCCTCCTGAGGTAAATGTTGACCTGCAGTTCCCTCATTCTTTTTGTGCTTAATTACCTAGATACCTACAAGCACCCAAGGAGGCACGGAAGTAAAAGTACCGTCAAGTAGTGGTACCCACTAGCATCTCCGTAGGACGGGAAAGCAGCGCACACTCTTTAACCCATTTAACTTGCTGCTCATCCTGGAAAACTCAAGGCCGGCTGCAAAGAAAGTAGAACACCCGGGCATCCCCACATGCATCTAGATCGACTCACTCACGCCGAGGGCACGATCAAGTTCATGCCACCATGGATTCCTGCCCCAGTTCCCCGCGAAAAGTAACCATGCGTCTCCTACCCCTGAAGGCACCGAAGACAAGGTGACGACTCTCTGCTCGCTCAAGTGGCTTCGGTCCCGGGCCGGAGGCCAGGATGGGCAGGGGGAAGCCCCAACTCCCGGCTGCTCCCCTCCTCGCTGCTCGGTCCGGGCTCTCCTTGGTGGCAGTGGACAGGCAGGATACCGGGCCGGAGGGTGGAGCAGCGGATGGTCGGAGGCAAGACAGACTGGAGGTGGGGGGTGGAGGGAGCGGTGAGAACTAAGAGAGGATGAGGCGAAAGAGAGCGGAGATGGAAGAATAAATCAGGGGGTCTACCAGCTTGAGCAGCCAGAAAGCTCCTCGGAAGGAAGGGGCGTGACTGCGATGAAGGCAGCTCCTGGGCAAAGGATGGGAGGTAGGGGAGGGGGACGAATGGGTGGCTTTTCTTCTTGCGGTGAGCGGCTAGGACCGCCCAGGCTTGGGGGGGTGGACTAGAGAGGGGGGCGGAGTAGAGGGCGGGGAAAGAAGGGAGGGAGCCGGCCTGGACCCTGGGGAGGGGGGGCGGGGGGCGGAAGAGAGGCGGGGCCAGGGGGCGGGGAAGTTTCAAACAATTGAACGGCGGGGTCCAGCCACTCTGGCTAAAGCGGGGGGTCCTAGCTCTAGTCCTCCCACTCGTGTGGCTTTACGCGCTTACTGTAGTCCTGAGAGGCTACGCAAGGACTGGCTGGGAGGAAGGAAAGGGTTCTGCAAAGACTACAATAATAATCTACGACACCAGCGGAGCGGAGTCGCGTGGGAGAGCCAGCGCGGCTCCCCGCCCCACAGCGGGAGGAAGAAACACAAATAATAGAAATGCTGAAAAGCAGCTTCTCGCCGTCTGCTCAAAATAATGCAGGAAGGCACAGCGCTCCTTCGTTTTCCCTCCCCTCTTGCTTCCTATGACCAGCAGGCCCCCACCCAGGTCGCAGCTCTGTGCGACACCCTTCTTTCTTCCTCCGGTCCCCTTAGCCTCCCCCTTCCCGCCCCCCTCCCCTTTGGCGGGCCGCGCTGGCGGCGGGGGTGGCGTGGGCGGGCCTCCGCGGAGTCTCCGCCTCCTGGGCGGGCTGGGAGGGCCGGCCTGGGCGGAGCGGGCCGCTAAGAGTAAGTCCCACCCACCCTTCTTTCGCCGCTACCGGTTGGTGAATCCCGGCCTAGGATTCGCTCGCGATTGGTCACTTGCGTCGTCCATCCGATCTTTTTGTCCCACCCGCCCTCAAAATTAATAAAACTAAACAAGAGACCATTGTCTAGCTTTCCGTTCTCCCCCAGCTACTGCTGAGAAAAGAAAGAGACGCTTGGTTTCTCAGTCTCTTAAGAGAGTGCGACAGTGTGTCCAGTGGCTCCCGTACACCTTTGTGGCACTGTCCGGCCCTCTGGGAATAGGTAGCTTTTCTTCCCCCTTAATTCATTAAGCCAGGAAGGGTAAAAAGTACGTGAAGTGTCCGTGTGATGTTCGCAGTTCCAGGCTGCGAACAAATGATAGTGCCTGAGAACACAGAGAGTTGAGAACAGCATCCTGGGGACGTTGAAAACCAACCATTTTACATCTGGGGAACAAAAGCACAAAGAAACAGCAGTGTAGGGGGTAGCAGAAATACATGGAATTTGGAACTAAAGGAAGAACTCCTTTTGGACTGTGGCACTTACCAGGTACTTGTGCGACTTTTAAGTCGCTTAACTTTTCTGAACCTTAATCTCTCCATCTGTAAAGAAAGGCTGTAAGACAGCCAATTAACCTAGTGACGATGGCATATGAAAATAAAATGAATTGTGTGTGTGAACTCTAAACCACAGACCACCCCATACGTGTGTGTCTTCCTACTTTTGTGTATGTCACATGGTGGAGAGTCTCACCTGTGTCCCACAATCAACTATTCTGTTCATCTGTTTCAAGCATCTGCATCCAAGGTGTGTAGGTTTGGGGCTTTATTTTTAAAAGTCAGCTCTTTTCCTACAGTTTTTAGGGTGGATATGAAGTTAGATCCCTGCAGTTAGAATAATAAATTAATCCCTTTTCTAACCAGGGTGGGTGAGATTTCTCTTTTCAACAATTCTGCAGTGGCGCCACAACGTAAATCTATTGTGGTGCTGGGACTGCAAGAGGAAATCATGCTGTGTGTCTCCAAAGTGAAGTTGAGAAAACAAACATGAGGGAACACTCACCGTGGAAGTCACCCTTCGCCACAGATCTAAATTTCCTAGAAAACCTTACAAGGAGGGAACGAGCCTAGGGGCGCCTGGGTGGCTCATTCAGTTAAGCGTCTGCCCCTTGATTTTGGTTCAGCTTCTCACCAGGTTTCATGCGTCCCAGCCCAGAGCAGGACTCTGTGCACTAACCATGTGGGGCCTGCTTGGAATTCTCTCTCTCTCTCTCTCTCTCTCTCTCTCTCTCTCCCTCCCTCCCTCTGACTCTCTGTCCCTTTGCCCCTCATGCTCTCTCTGTCTCTCTCAAAATGAATGAATGAATGAATGAATAAATAAATAAAAACACTTGTAAAAAAGGAGGAAACAAGACTAATTGTAAAGGCCTCGACAATCCAGGGTTATTATCGTGAACTCACGCCACTGAAAAGGTGAAATCCAATTCAAGCCTGCCAAAAGGGAGCCCTCTGAGAGGCCATGGGTGAAGGCATGCAAGAGAAAATGTACTTAAAGGAGACACGATCTCACCGTGAATGGGGTCCCAGAATATAACGGGGTCCAGGAAAAGTAATTGGCTGGTGACATGTGGTGAGGTAACCTGGACATTCAGAATGGTCTGCTTGGGCTTCTCAGAGATTCAGAAGCAGGAACGTGGGGTGAGTTTTAAAAATTTTTTAATGTTCATTTATTTTTTAAAGAGACACAGACAGAGTGCAAGCAGGGGAGGAGCAGAGAGAGAGGGAGACACAGAATCCAAAGCAGGCTCTAGGCTCTGAACCCTCAGCACAGAGCCCGACATGGGGCCAGAACTCACGAACCATGGGATCGTGACCTAGGCCAAAGTTGGACACTCAACCGACTGAGCCACCCAGGTGCCCTGACAGTTTTATTTTTATTTTTATTTTTATTTTTATTTATTTTTATTTTCTAATGTTGATTTAGTTTTGAGAGAGAGAGAGAGAAAGGCCAGAGTGAGAGTGGGGGGCCGGCAGAGAGACAGGGAGACACAGAATCCAAAGCAGGCTCCAGGCTCCGAGCTGTCAGCACAGAGCCCGACGCGGGGCTCGAACCCACAAACCGCGAGATTGGGACCTGAGCCGAAGTCGGTTCGGGCACTCAGGTGCCCTGGGTTATTTTTAATGGGGAAAGTGAGAGGATTTTGAGTGTTAAAGACATGGAGGCATCTGGTTCGTGAAGCAAGGGAAGATTATTCCAGCCTTGTTATTTGGAGGGGTGGCCAGCAGAGTTAGACGGGATGAGTGTAGGCAGCAGGCTACTACTGATCACAATAGCAACAGGAGGATACTTGTTAAAATGAACAATGCTGATAAAATGGAAAAACTAGTTTATGCCCGTGGTAAAATCAGTACTGAACCAAATAGAGTTCCTCTCTACCACTCGGTTCTCATAGTCCCTTTGTCCCTTTCTCTCTATGCCTGTGTGTAATCTTCAAAACATATTATTTACACACACACATACACACATTATACACACACACATACATATATATATATATCTGTGTGTAATCTTCAAAACGTATTATTTTCACACACACACACACACACACACACACACATACACACACACACATGTTCCATTTTTGCGCCTTATAAGTGGGGTCATCAATCACAGCGCACCTTGCATTTCTTTACTCAACGGTGTCTCTTAAATATCTTTCCATCTCACGACAACTTCCTTCAACTTCGTTCTTTTCGTTCTTTTCCGTGATAGCTCAGTGTCCCATTGCACAAGTGTGCCCAAATTCTTTTATGCATTCCCCTACTGAGAGTCCCTTTAGGCTATTTCCCCTCTTTTGCCATTACAGAAAATACTGGGAAGCCAATCCTGGTGGCAAAGGCATGGCGGCTGTTTGTAGAATGTCAGTCCCCAGCTTTGAATTCTGATGGAGTAGAGTGAGGGAGCCCTGAATTTAATGGTGGATCAGGCTGTGTGTGAGTCACTACTGAGGCCTGTGGCAAACAACAGGTTTCTGGGTACCCGAGCTTGGCCCAGGTCTTCAAACGTCTTAGGTGTTCCTTCTCTCCCACCACGCAAGACTTCCTTTTGTTTTCACCCTGAAAACCCTTCAGTTTGTTTAAACTGGGTTTGAATTTAAACCTATGCTTCTTTGCCAGTTCTACTTAAAAGGTAGGGGGAGGGGGAAGCCAACATCAACAAACATTGATCGAGCCCCTATTACGGACCGGACTGAAAAAACAAAGAGGGATGAGGCTTGGCTTGTTTGTGCCTTCAAGGGTGTATAAAGAAAAAGCCAACTAACACGCATATGCTAAGCGCTAAATGAATGGGATTGACAGTAAAAGCTGTGGAAGTTGAGAGCGGGGAGCGAAAACTCGTTCCAGAGAGTGAGTTTATACAGCAAAGTATGCCACACGCATTTAACTAATCCCTAGAGCATCCCCCGTGTCTTCATATCCTGACTATAAAATATGGAGAGGCCTCGGGGGGATACCAGGAGAATTAACCACTCACCGAAAAACACCTGTGTAAAGACACTGAGTTGCCTAAGTGCATCAAGACCCTCCGTATATTAATAATGGGTATAATGATCATTTTAAGCTTATGAATAAAGAGCCTCTACGCCAAACCACCTGTCCTGTTTGGCCCTATCTTCCTCCAATAAAATGCAACTCCTCCTTTAACAAGGCAATAAAAATCAGTGTCTACGCTCTTTAAAAAAGGCAATTTAAAAAATCAAAAGTCTCCCTTAAAAACATGCCAAATGAAAGAGGCCCAGCACAAAAGGACAAACGTATGATTCCACTTAGGTCAGGTGCCTAGAATAGGCAAATTCAGAAAGACAGAACATAGCATAGTGGCTATCAGGGCCCAAGGGGAGGAAGGAACGGGGAGTTGCTGTTTAATGACCACAGTTTCTGTTTGGGAGGTGGTGGTTGTACAACATTTGGAATGTATTTATTGCCACTGGGTTGCATGCTTAAAAATGGCTAAAATGATAAATTGTACTTTATGTGCATTTTTACCACAATACAAAAAAGTTTTAGGGGTGCCTGGGTGGCTCAGTCGGTTAAGCGTCCACCTTGGCTCAGGTCATGATCTCACAGTCTGTGGGCTCGGGCCCCGCATCGGGCTCTGTGCTGACAGCTCGGAGCCTGGAGCCTGCTTTGGATTCTGTGTCTCCCTCTCTGCCTGCCCCTCCCCTTTCTCTCTCTCTCTCTCTCTCTCTCTCGCTCTCTCTCGCTCTCTCTCGCTCTCTCTCCTTCTCAAAAAAAAAAAAAACCATTATAAAAATTCTTTAAAAAAAACTTTTTTTTAAGGTAACAACCCTCAGGCACGGTGTCAGATGACAAGACCAGTGACGGAGGCTGCCTTCTTGGCAGCAAAGTGGGCAGGTTGGTCAACACCATCGGAAATGCAGGCCCAATGTGTCCAGGATTTCTGATGTTTCAAGAGAAACCAGAAGTGAAATGTTCTAATGTAAAATTTCTTGGTTTTTAATTTTGGCAATTAAATTTTTCAATTTTAGGGGCGCCTGGGTGGCTCAGTCGGTTAAGCGTCCGACTTCGGCTCAGGTCATGATCTCGCGGTTCGTGAGTTCGAGCCCCGCATCGGGCTCTGTGCTGACAGCTCAGAGCCTAGAGCCTGCTTCAGATTCTGTGTCTCCCTCTCTCTCTCTGACCCTCCCTCGTTCATACTCTGTCTCTCTCTGTCTCAAAAATAAACGTTAAAAAAAATTAAAAAAAAGAAATTTTTCAATTTTAAAAAATATGATCTTTGTGTTCAATGTTTTTGCCCAGGGCACAGGAAAAGTAGGAAGGAGAATGTAGCTTGTAATCTATTCCTCAGTCCCTGGCTAGGTTCTTCTAGAGGGAAAGACCACAAAACCATAGTGCTTTGTACTGAGTGGCATTCTCCTCCACCCACCAAATCAACTGGGAGTGTGAAACGAGCACATCTTCCTCTAATTGCCTGGTGAACGACTAAATCATTTAAATGCATCTAGAAACAAAAGCGCGTACACCAGGGAAAAGAAATCTTAAGGGTTTATGGCTCCACGTAACTCTCAAAATATATCAGCCAAACCCTGAAAAGTAGCCTTCCTTCTTCAGGATCTCTCCTAAACTCTCCTATTTATTCGCAAGGATACTAGCCCTGAACATGCAGAAGCCAGCTGATCAGAAAATAGCAGCTTTATCTGAACGGGAAAGGAACAAAGGGACACCTATGCAATATGAGCATTGAGTTGAATGCTCTTCCTTTTGGATGCCTCCTCCCCCCTTCCCACCCTTTGCAAGCATATAAACATCGAGGCACGCAGACACACGCGCACGCGCACACACACACACACGCATGCACATGTACACAAACAGTCCAGACACAGGAAGTTTGAAGCCTGGTCCATGTGTGGAAAACAGCAATGTGGGAATGCAGGAAACAACACCAGAACTGTGCTCCAAGGCCAAGACCTGCTCCAGCGTCTGGGAGCCAAGTTACTCCTGGGGTACTTGTGGGCCCCAGCGTGTTGGAAGTAAATCGGCGGTAGAAAAATAAAGCTGCCTGCGAGATTATTCCCCAAGCACCTCCTAGGGTCCTGTTTGAGTAACCCGGGTTCGCCTCTTTATGATTTATGCAGGGCTTCACTTCAGCTTAACTAAATACCATATCTCCTTCAGCAGCTTGAGTTTCTGGAAAGGCCCAGACTGTCCACGCTCCTCAGTAGGGTTTGTTTGCAAAGTCCTAGGTTAGCTGGAGCAACGTTGCCCCACTTCCGGAACTACAGGGAGAAGGTAGGTCAATGCCATTCCGGTGTGATTGAAGGCAGGCCCACCCTGCCGTCCCCCATCGGCCTTCCTTTCCAGTCTGCCATGCTCCTGTGAGATTCACACAGGAAAGACCCTTGTTAAAGTGCAAATGTGTAACCTGGGAAGGGTTAAATATTAAGCCATCTTTGGTGTGCTCTCATGGAAAGGGTATAGACTTTTGGAGTCACTAAAGCCTGGATTCCAGTCAGAGCCCCGGCACTTAGACCAGCGAGGTAAACAGCTTAACCACCCTGGGCCCTAGTTCCCTCACGTGTAAATGGGGGCTAATAATTTTTTCCACCACGAGGAGTTGCGGTGAGTATTAAATGAAAGAACGCTTTTAGAGTTATCAATCACGATACCTGGCATTTGCCAGTCACTTGACACAGGGGGGGTAGGACCACAGGTTTGCTCAGCGGCCTGCAGGGTTTAAGGCCCTCATAATCGCTCTTCCTTACTAACCATGCTCAGAAGCGCAGTGTGGTACTAAGCACATGAGCTTCGGCACCCAAAAGACCTGGTGTCGTAGTCTTTGCTCCCCTGCTCACTAGCTCTGTGACCTTGGGCACGTTCGGAGCCTGTTTCCTCGTTTGTAAAGTAAGAGTAACAGCAGCTCCTATTTCGAAGGGTGGCGGTGAGGATAAGATGATAGCAACATACGGATCTTAGCAGATACTGGTATTTTTCATAGTTTGTATGGTGAGCCGACTCGTTTCCTTTCACACCAAGCAGTTTCTAATCTAAAGGCACGGGCGGTTTCAGCAAGCGTGTTGACAATCCTTCAGCAATGATAGCTGTGTGTCCCTGGCTTTCTGGTCTCGGCTAAGGGATTTGGGGGGTGATGCTGGAGCCACTGTGGACATCTCAGCTCCAGGCTGTTGGACCTTCTACCCCAAGACGTTCATACCTCTCTTCTCTCCACTCTCTTCTCACCCTTCCCCTTGCTAACTGAATCTTACGTATCAGGCCTCAACTCAATTATCACTTCTTCAGGGCAATGTTCCCTGAGCAGTAACGTCTACCCCAGTCTCCTGTTTATCTTTCAACAGTGGTGTGAATTGTGGATTCTGTGTGATAAACTGTATCAGAAGTGGTTTAAATCTAAAAATAATATTTGGGGCACGTGGGTGGCTCAGTCAGTGAAGCATCCGACTTCGGCTGAGGTCATCATCTCGCGGTTTGTGAGTTCAAGCCCCACGTCAGGCTCTGTGCCGACAGCTCAGAGCCTGGAGCCTGCTTCGGGTTCTGTGTCTCTCTTCTCTGCCCCGCTCGAACTCACTCTCTCTCTTCCTCTCTCAAAAATCAATAAGCATTAAAAAAAAATTTTTTTAAGTATATATACAAATAATATTTAAATTACTCAATAGGTAAATAACGTTGTCTCCCAACCTAGAAAATTATCGGTCCAAATTATTGTGTACCCCCTGGTTCTCTCTTGCCTCCCCCACTTTAGGGAGACCCATGGGCTGGTACAAGTTAGTAATTTTTTAGACTTATTGCTGCATGAGGTGGGACATTGAACTAGATGATGTTTAGGGTTCCTTGCAACTCTTGACAGCTGGCAGTCGTCAAGAGTGCTGGCAAGTTTTCTGAGTGCATGTCCTCCTTCCTTCCGGTTGGTTCCTTGATCTGGGTGCATCATGGGGAGTTTTGAAAAGTGGTGTGTGCCAATGTGGGCATGCACTGTTCCAGTAGGAGGTGGTATGTTTATTTGGTGCCTCGCAAATGAATGCTGTGAGATCAGAAGAAAGGCAGTACAGGCACAAGTGCTAGAGAGTGGATGAATTAGAAAGGCAACAGTGCTTTTGATGGCTAGAAGATGGTTCCAGATGACTTAATAGATGGCGTCACTTCCTATACCCCCATCAGAACTGTAAACTTGGAATAGATTTACCAAAACGCAGCCCAGTATAGTGGAAGAAACAAAGAGATCATCATTCAGATAGAACTGGGTTAAGATCCCCACATTCAATTGGTTACATGACCTTGGATAAATCACTTCACTTCTCAAGTCTCAATTTTATAATTTATTGGTTGAACACATATGTATTGAGTATCCACTATGTTTTCAACACTGTTCCAAGTACTTGGGTTGCACTGGTAAATAAAACAGACAAAATCCCTGCCCTTAGGGAGATTATATTTTTCAGGGCTGTGGGAATGGTGGGTAGACCTTTAAATCTGTGAGGATTCATGCTGTTGTCCACACAGTCCTGGGACATGGCAGGTAGTCAATAAACAGTAGCTATTATTATTATTATTATTATTATTATTATATTTTTAATCAAGCAATAACCATCTGTGAAACCAGGTAATGTCTGTACAAGCTTAAATTTGTATACGAAGGATTTGTTAAAAAGAAACAAAAGAAACAAAGAAGAAAACTCAGGTGAAGCCAGGTAATTTCTACACAAGAGACAAGAGATGGCTTGAGCAAAGTACTCGAGATTCTTACGGTTTGGTAATAGCAGGTGGTTCGTATGAGTTTTTCCATCCTAAGTGGCAATATTTTTTCTGCTATGGTTTCCTCAGTAGCGGTTCCATCTGTGGCAAAATTTAGCCCATGGTGGCCCTTATCAGTAGGTTGAACCTCCATTTGGACAAACTTTCCTCTTTCATTATCTCCAGGAGTTCAAAGACCATAAATCTGGGATCACGACATTACCCTATAACCACTCTAGTCATGCTCCTACCCCTGTGATGTCAACTGACCAAACTTTTAACGGAAGTTCCACGTTCCACCCTTCTAGTCCAGTGGCATCCTTTCTAGAAGCAGAGGGTCGGAAAAGGGAAAAGAAGGGAATACTGCTTGTAGGTTTTCATGGTTCATAGTTTCTAGCTTGATAAAAAAGAAAAAAAAATTGGCGTTTCTACCTTGTTACAGAACAATAGAACCATGACTTACATTTCACAATTTATGTAGTTCATTTTACAAGGTATCCTGTTTCTGGGGCTATCGCATTTCCAGCATTACTGCTGCCCTCCCACGCGGGAGTGAGGCAGGCATTGGGTCAGGGAGTTAGGGAAGCCCGGTGCACTGTGGACTTCCTCCCCCTTTCCCTAGGCTTCGGTTCTCATCCTTGTTCCTCTCTCTATCAGATTACTTATCACATTGTTTTGCAGCTATTTATTCTCCGGATTCCCAGCTAGACTTAGGGTTCTTCTGAGGTCACGGGCAGTGTCTTATTCGCTGCCGTATCCCCGACACCTAGCTCATGCTGTATCTGGCACATAGTAGGTGCTCAGGAAATACTTGCTGGCTGAAGGAAACATGGAGTTCATGACACAGATTTTTGCATAAATGAGTCATTTGTCACCCTTTGCAATACCCCGATCCTACTTTGTGTCGAGATCCAAAATCAAAGCTATTTTTCTCAGCATCTGGGATCGACCGAGCAGGCAAAGTTACTGCTCTGGTGCCTCCCGCTGCGCCCATGAAAGCCCCTCGAAGCCACCCCAACCCCATCTTTGTGGCTTTCCCAAGCTACCCCTCAACATTTTCAAAGCTCATCCCTTCATTTCCTTGGAATGTGGACCCGGGCTTCAGAACTGTTTCCAGTTAGTGGGGCATCTGGTGGCTCAGTCAGTTGAGCGTCCCACTTTGGCTCAGGTCATGATCTCACAGTTCGTGAGTTCGAGCCCCGCTTCGGGCTCTGTGCTGACAGCTTGGAGCCTGGAGCCTGCTTCGGATTCTGGGTCTCCCTCTCTCTCTGCCCCTCCCCCGCTTATTCTTGCATGCGCGTACATGCGCGCGCTCTCTCTCTCTCTCTCAAAAATAAACACTAAAAAAAAAAAAAGAGAGAGAGCGAGAAGTGTGTCCATTTAAAAGCCTTTTCAGTTCCCAGCGTTCTGCAAGCCTTAAATGTCTTCACAACTCCATCATCCTCACCTTCGAATTGTTCATGTCCCCCTTACCCTCTCCAGCTCCCAAGTGGGTCACCTCTGCCAGGGATGCACTTCTTTGGCAGCCTTTCCCCACCTTGGTGTTTCCTCCCTGAGAAGACCGGCAGTAGTGTGACAGTAAGCATCGCGTCTGGAATCTGGAGAGATTGGAGTGTGGCACCGATACCTGAAAGCTGTGTGAACTTGGGCAAGTAGCCCAACCCTTCTGAGCCTGTTTCCTTACCGCACACAATTTGCGAAAATAATCTCTGTTGTTGTCTTAGGATCACACTGGCTTGTTGTGAGCCTCGGATCAAACAACGGTTGTGAGAACACCTGGGAGACTGAACTATATGGTTACTTTTAGGACACCTGTGGTAAGTGTGGTTACCACCCACACTAACCCTGCACCTCCCAATTAGGCACTGAGCATTTATTGGGTCTCCAGCACTCTAGCCGTGGGCTAGAGCTGGGTGGGGGAAGCATTGTTCTTCCTATCTTCCTGACAAGTTGATCTCAGCTTAAGACATGTTGCCCTCAGGTCATTTCCGTCAGCATCTGGGGAGGGGGGAGCCCCTCCCTTGGTTTCGCAAAACCATGTTTGTCAGGGGTGCTGTAGATTCTCTGTAGTTTCTACCTTCAGGCGTGCTTTGTGCTCCCTAGTGAAAAGTGGTTCCTGTGGGGGAAGGGGAGAGGGAACACGTCTAACCTCTTCCTCTCTCGAGCCAGAACCCTCAGTGTCCCCAGACTCCAGTTTTTCAGGCATGATTTCTTTACATCCATCAGGGTGTACCCCAGAAGGTATTTCAGGCTGATCCCAGGCAGGTAGGTTACATTTCGCAGATACTTCACTTATTCCCAAAGTGCAGTCTCGGCTGCTTGGTAATTACAAAGCCCAGGACTTCCCCTGCCTTTGTGGTCAAAAAACACCCTCGGCGTTTGCCTCTCCTTGACCCCAGCTTCCAGACTGCCTTTGGGTCTGTTCTGAAAGCTCCTGGGGGAGTTCCCCAGCTTTAATCTGGCCAGATGCTCAGTGTCCTGCTCAAATCACACTCACTGCGATTTTTTTTTTTCACTTTGAATAGCTTTTGCAAAAAGCCTTAGACTCACTCAAACCTGCTCCCCTTCTCTACCCAGTACTCCGTGGTGGGAGTAGCCGCTCTCTTTGTGAGCTCAGGATCCCTGGTTAGTCAGTCTTGGGATTTAGAATTCTGCAGAGTTAATCTTACCACAATAAGAATTTTTCAAGTTGAAATCTAATTGAAATTTGCACATACGCCATCTTTTAGAGCAAAGGTGCTAACCCTTCTCGTAAATGTTTTTAAAGGGTCATTTAAAGAAACCAAGGAGAATGTGCCACCAAGACTATATAGGTTTGTAGCTTGTAAAGCCTAAAATATTTACTATCTGGCCCTTTGTAGAAAACGTTTGCTGCCTCCCAGAGTTTCTCTTGATATCCAAAAACAGCGTGAAGCCGTTTGACCCTATCACCTTCTCTCCCAAGGTTACAGGAAATTTCTGACTTATTTATTGCCACATTTTACCATCTCATCTATCTCTTCCATTCAATTTCTTGTCTAGCCATGTCTTCCTTTGGTGAGACCAGCTCCTTGATCCCGCCCCTCCTGCCTCTAATTAACGTCCCCTTGGCTTTGGTGGACACTTTGCAAAGTGAGAGCTCCTTGCTCATTTTCACAGAGTCTTAGAAAAATGCCGAGGTAACTTGAAGACGGAGCAGATGGTAAATATGGGGAGATTTTTGTGGAGGACTGAACCACGGAGACACTTCAAATCCCCCTGCAAATGAGGACTAACTCTGTTTCACCCACAAGGTGATTTATTTCCGTAGCTCTTTGGAAGAAGGCAGGATCAGTTTACGAGGGCTCAGTTTACTCAGCAGAAGGGCTAATCTGCTCTGGTAAAAATGTATTTTCTGCCGAATGTTGCCAAACTCAAACAAAGAACATCAGAAGCCAGTCCAAACACAAACACTTACCATAAAACTGTTACATACCTACCGTATGATTGGTGCCATGTGGGGTGCAAAGAAGTCTAAACTTGGATTCAGCCTCCAACACCTCCAGTGTGGCTGGAAAGACAAAAGGCGAAAATAACTATGGAAGGCGTTCTCTGATACAATTTAGATGGGTGAGTAGCCTCGGTTTTAAAGAGTCTCTCTGTGACTGTCCCACAGCTCGCATATATTTGCCACCTTGTCATTTTATCCCGAACATATGGTTGCTGGAACCATGCTCACTGTATTGGCAAGAGAAGGGAGAGAGCTGGCTGAACTTTGGCAAAGAAGGTACATAGTGCGTGTTCAATGAAGATTTGTGGTAGATGGAGAAGTTCATGAAATAATAGCATTAGCAAGGGTTTGCCACCTGAAAAACTCTGGTTTGTTTTCAGCACAAGTGAGTAGACAGTTTGTGTAGAGGCTAGGAAAGGTGTAGTTCAGCTATGAAAGGTAGGACCGGAGTTTTGAGGAACCTGGATGCCAACTAGAACAATTGGAAATTGTTCTTTTGGAGGTTTGGGACACTGACAAAGGTGGTATTTTATGAAAAATAACCTGGTGGTGTAGAGAATGGTTTAGAGGGTGTGTACCCACTGGAGGCCAGGAAGACTTTGCAAAGCATTAAGAACAAAGAAAACCAAAGCCAAGAGCGTCCAACCTCTTACTCATGATCGGCCCAGTTCTCCTTGAGCATAAATGCTATTTAGTGAGGGAACAAGACTGACAGGAACCACGTTTGCCTTCCTAGCATCTCTTACCACTCTCCGAAGAATACCTTAACCACTGCATACGTCACACTTCACAACCAAGGTCCACACACCTATCCTGGGTCAAGAGCAGCTAGATTGAACCGGGAGCGCTAAGGCCAGCTAGTGGCCAAGACCATGAAACTGTTTCAAGGATACCTGGAAGTTTCTACCTTTTTAAAAATGTCTCTTCCACCTGCTGTTGAAGATTTAGAAGGCACAGGTTTATTACGGCTTCACAGAACAACACAGAAACATGTTGACTGATGATTCCAAAATCAATACCACCTGCCACATCTCTTACACGATCCATGTATCAAACTGCCTGCTGAAATCCCCTGAAAGCTACATAGGCATCTTGAAATGAACACATATAAAGCCAAATGTATCATCTGCCTCCATCCGTACCCATAATTCTCATCTGCCTCTTCCTATCTTTCATCTCCATAAATGACACCACTATCCACCTTATTGCCTAATTACTCAAGCCAGAATCACAGGAGACTTACAAAAATAAAAAATAAAAAAATATGACAGAGTACAGGACTCCTGCCCCAAAGGATTGACCTACTGCATGCCAGTCCATCATTAGAGCCATTTGCCTTTTGGTTTTGAGGACTTTTTGATCTCTAAGAAGGGCCCCGTTTAAGAATAATATACTTCTGTGAGGGGTCACCCCTCAAACTGACCCCTTGTTAGTGGTTGTTACCTTAGCAGGCAAAATCATTACAGCCAAAGCAAGACTGTGGCAATGGATACAAGTAAGGGCACCTTACTGGGAATACACAGAGGGAAGAAGGTGGAACATTATGGGAAATGGGGTCTCTAACTATGAATATGGGAGTAAAATAAAGACAAATACTGCCTACTTCATCAGTTTACCAAAGGCTTACCATGGTGGCATCAGGATTCAAGTGATAAGGCCTGGGCTCTGTTACTGAGATTGGCATTGAGTTGGCCTTAAATATGCACTCTCCCCTCCCCACACCTTAGACCCTGAGGTGAAGGCCTCATATTGTCACATAAAATGAAGTGTATATTTTATTAAATTTTAGGAATGAAACAGTGCCACATTGTGGTCCCTGCATAGTGTTTCATAAAATGTGTGAAGAGCTCCTCATTTTAGAGCAGGAGAAATGTCAGTGGGGATATGGATGTATCAGGAAAGATACAGGTAGGAAACAAAATGAAAGGTGCCTTAGAACCTTCCCCATTCTTCCCTCGTGGCCACCCCAGGGAGAGGGCGTTGTGTGAAGAACTATGTCCCTCGGTAAATGGAATAGTCCAAAATGCCAGGAGAAATCTGGTCTTCAGAGGACCTAAATAGTCTACATACGTGAGCAAATAAAACAAAAAATATGTGTGTGCCAGGTTACAGGTTAGGGAAAGGCATCTATGGGGCCCTGAAAACAGCCTAATCTATCCTCGAAAACTGAAGTCTGCTTTTATTTATTTTGAAAGTTTATTTACTTATTTTGAGAGAGAGAGACGCACGCACACGCGCACACACACACACAGAAAGGGAATGCCAAGCAGGCTCCGAGCTGTCAGCACAGAGCCAGATGCGGGGCTTGAACTCACGAACCATGAGATCATGACCTGAGCAGAAATCAAGAGGTGGGCATTTCACTGACTGAGCCACCCACACGCCCCTGAAGTCTGCTTTTAAAGCAAGAATAAGACCCGTCTTATCTTTCTATATCCCTGGTGCCTGGTACAGTGCCCGGCCCATGGTAGCTATTAAGTAAATGTCTCATTGATAACCCAAATCAAGGTGTGTATTCGTTTCCTAGGGCTGCTGTAATAAAGTGCCACAAAAGGAATGGATTATAAGAACAGAAATGTATTCTTTCACAGTTCTGGAGGCCAGGAGTCCACACTCAGGCAGCCTAACTGCAATTTCTCCCTTTGTCTTCACGCGACCATCTCTTTTCATGTGTCTCTGTACCTCCTCATAGTGCTCTCCTCTGTTTGGGTCCATTTCCCTCTTATAAGAACACCCGTCATATCGGATGAGGGTGACCCTAATGACCTCATATCTTTTGGAGAACAGCGCGTACCGGCAACAGGGCCCAAACGAGCCCACATTCCTAGCAGCATTTCCTGGTTATTAAGTTTAGAGAACATAATCTTTCTCCAAAACTAGCTTTACGCTTGATATGTACCGTGGTCAAGCTCTCACTCTCTCTCCCAAACATGCTTTTTCAGGGGAAAATATAGGTACAACCTTTTTTTAAAGGCCATGCTTTTAACATCTTAATTTACTGGACAAATGGTATGCCCATCCCCATTGTGTTAGGTTTGCTTACTTTCTGTTTTAAAGCGCTCTTTGTTCAAATTCCTTTGGTGTGACAAGATGTTTATTTTCTCTAGTTTGCAAATATTGGGGGTGGGGGAAGGAGGGCTCTTGAGGAAGCAGGAAGGACTGAGATACTGAGGAAGTAAACAGAAAATGTTTCAGTCCTATCCCGTGGTTTGCTAGGCCCAGCTAGTATGGCTGTGTTCCCTAAGGACTTATCTCCCATATCCTATCCCCACGTCGGGGACTTTGGGTTGCCACAATGAGCCCCCCCTCCTCCCACACACACACACCAGTTCAATACCTAGCTTTAGGCCCTACTTGAATTCCTGGTTCCTGATCAGTAAGTGAGAAAGTAAGTTAAAAACAGAGTTTCTCAGCCTGGCTGGCATGGTACCAGGGATGGGGGGGGGGGTGGGGTGTCACAGGCTCACTGAAATCTGCAAGAACGTGAGTGAGTATGTATGTTTCTATTGGCTTCCTGAGACTCATATAAAAAATTACCACCGACTTGGTAACTTGTGCAAGGGAAGTTGTGGAGGCCAGAAGTCTGAAATGAAGACATCACCAAGGTCACGTTCCCTTCAAAGGCTCTAGCATTCCTGGACTCTTGGTCACATTCTGCCTCCATTTTCACATTGCGTTGTCCCCTTCTGTCTTCTCTGTGTATTTCTTATAAGGACACCTGTCATTGGATTTAGGGCCCACAGGCATAGCTGGGGTGATCTCCTCATCTCAAAATCCTTAATTTAATTACATCTGCAAAGACTCGTTTTCAAAATAAAGTCACAGTCACAGGTTCTGGGGATGAGTTCATGAATGTATCTTTCCTGGAGTTGCTTTTGTTTTTTTTGTTTTTTTTTTTTAATCCCCTGAGGGCAGTTCCATAGAGTTTATTTACCAGATTCTCCAAGGTCTGTGAAATAGGGACAAATTAAGAGCCAATGACTTTGAAGGCCTTTGGAAATCCAACATGCTATGACTCTGGAGCTGGTGAGATAAATGTGACTTGACCTTAGTAAAATACTTTGCACAGAAGAGGTACTCGGTAAATTTGTGTACATTTGACTTGGCATTGGACTTATAGAAATGTTGATATCGATATCTGTCACATAATCAAGCACTTACTACGTACTATGTGCTTTTCTAAAGTGTTTTATGTACGTGGGTGGCTCATTCGGTTAAGCGTCTGACTCTTGATTTCAGCTCAGGTCATGATCTCACAGTTTGTGGGATCGAGCCCCGTGTCTGGGCTCTGTGCTGACAATGCAGAACCTGCTTGGGATTCTCTCTCTCTCTCTCTCTCTCTCTCTCTTTCTCTCTCTCTCTCTCTCTCTCTCAAATAAATAAATAAACATTAAAAAAAATAAAGTGTTTTATGTGAACCAACTTATTTAATCCTTACAACAACTTTGTGAAGTACCATTTTCAAGCCTATTTTTCATATGAATAAGCTGAGACACAGAGACATGAAGTAACTTGCTTAAGGTTGCACAGCTAATTGGTGGCAGAGCTCAACTCTCACTCAGCCTGGCTTTAGAGCCTATGTTTTTCACCACGATGCTTTGTAAAAGAACCCTGTTTCAATGTTAAAATTTAAAATCCCATCTGAGACTGGGTTCTATATGAGAGGGGAGCAATATGGTATACAGGACATTATTGGGCCAATGCACAAAGCTTGGAAAAAATATTGTACCGATGGTAATATGACTGAAGTTGTTAAGTGGATGGTGGTATGTAAGAGAATGTCCTTATAACTAGGAAATATACACCAAAGCATTAGGGGCAGAAGGTCACGATGCCTGCAACTTACCCTCAAATCGTTCAGGAAAGTAGATAGAGAGATATAGATAGATAGATAGATAAAAGAAAATGGAGCAAAATGCTAATAACAGGTGAATCTGGGTTAAGGGTGCGTGAGTGTTCTTTGTGTCATTTTATTCTTATAACTTTCCTAAGTTAGAATTTATTACCAAATAAAAAGCAATTTAACAAAATGTATGGAACATTAATTGGGGAACTGGATGGATCCTGCTTGTTAAAATATTTGCATTTTATGCTAAATAAGCAAATGACATAGTTTAGCATTATTGTTCAAATTTGCTGACATTTATTGAGCGCCTACTGTGTGTTAGGGATAGTTACACATATTGTCTTCTTTATGAATTCCCCCAAACGCTATGCTATTTATTACTAATCCTCCTTTACTGATGAAGAAACAGAGGTCCATAGAAGCCCAGTGTTTTGCTTAAAATCACAGGATAATTATGTGCCAGAGCTGGGGTAGGAACACAGCTCCTCTGGCCCCCAGTCTAATGCTTTTTACACTACACCACAACTACCTCCAATTATAAATGGCCCATTTCAACCTTTCTCAACTTAGAAATCTTTAACTATTTTCAGCCTGACTTTCTAACCCAGTGGTCAGGGGGTCAGGGGGAGGGTTTTCTCCCCTCTTTGGCTCCACAGGGATTAAGGCCTTGGGCCCTGAGGAGCCAAAAAGGGAGGATCAGCCTAAAGAAACAATGTTTCTGTGCTTCTTTGATAAATGGAATTAGCATTCCTACATGAACAGGAAATGTTGAATTGTTAATAGCCTCCCTTGGGTTTATTATACACAGTATATCTACATGCCTTAGCTATACCCAGGAGGTATTCAAGATAAGCAGTCCCATCTGAAAGTGAGGCTGTCCTGTTTTTTGTCAGTCTGTCTACTGACAAGAGTACAGATGAAGCATATTGCTCAATTGTATACTATTACAACATGGCACAAACCTATAAAGTTAGCTGCATGTTGATTGAAACATTTTTTATGATAGGATGAACATAAGCCAACCAGCATATCTATTGAATGTCTTATGTACATAGCACTGGACTGAGTATAGCGTCGGGGGTGGGGTGGGGGAGGGGAGAGGGCTACAAGGTAGATATAGACTATGTGACCAGGACTTAGAAACTAATTAGGAAAATGAGATATACACACAGAAAATGTTACTACAATATAAGGTGATATAGGCCAGATGTGCGATAGGTGCCCAGAGGCTAGATAATCACTGTGGTCTGGATTCCTTAGGGAAAGCTTCTTCTTGGATGAACTGGACCTTGAAGGATGAGGAAAATTTGGATAGGCAGAGACGAGGTATTCATCAGATGGTCATTGAGATGGGAAGTCATGGGGTTCATGAGATAAAATTGAGTCAGATTGTAAGGAGCCTTGAGGTTGGTCAATGGAGGTTTCTTAGGGAGATTGAGCCAGTGAGTTGCATGATGAAAGCAGTGTCTGTAGAAGCCCTGGAGGCATGAAGTAGAATGGAATAAACATTGATTCACACACAACCTTGGATGCACATTAAAGTCAACTGGCAGCTTTACAAAATACTGATTCCTCACTCTTAACCCCAGAGATTCTGACGTAATGGTGTGAGATGTAGCCTGGGCCTTACGATTTAAAAAAAAAAAAAAAAAAATCCCCCGGTATTACTAATATGCAGCAAAGTTTGAGAGCCTCTGCCGTGGAGGAAGGAGAGATACTAGCATGGAAACCAGCTCGAAGGCAATTATAATGCAAGCTTAAAATCATGAGTCTTGGGACTACTGGAGTGAGTGGCAAAGGCAATAAAGAGGAAGGTTTGGATGTGGGTGACTTTCATAAGAACTTCCTGAGCCTCTGGATAGGCTGAAGACAAAGAACCAAAGGGAAAATTTAGTGGGAAGATTTAAACATGCCAGCATGATTTCTAGGCTCAATGTCTTCTTCGTGGTAGGCACCCAACTGATCTTTGTTGAATAAACTGAACTTGGCAGAATAATTTGGAGACTCATGCTCCATTAGTAGAAATCTGTATGTCATGGAGGAAAAGGCAGTTTGGGAGGAAGAGGGAGATTTTGTTCCTGGGCCAAGTATGAAAGTTATCCAGGTCATGAGTCCCTTTTGAGAGGTAGACTGGGATTCTGAGGCAAAATCAAAGCTGGGGACCACCAGTAAGAAATCATCTTCATGACTCATAGCTGACGTCCTGAGACTGGGTGATATCATCTAGGGAAGAGAATATACTAAGAAGAGAAGCCAGTTGAAGATAAAACCTTAGGGAAGGCAGACTTATATTTTTGTTATTCTTACCAATCAGAGGGTCCTGTGCATGTTGGTAAGCAAAGAAGATCCAGGTAAAATATCTAACAGGAGCAGGAAGAGAAGAGATGCCCAACACTGCATCACTATCCTATGAAGTAGAAGTCAAGGTCTTTTTTAAAGAAGTCTTTTTTAAAGAAGAAAGGCTCTTTCTTCAACTTTTCTGTGGAGTGTCAGTAAATGAACTGTTTCCTTTTCAGATAGATTATATAGTCCAGTTGTGTAGACAAGCCACAGTACTGGTGATATTAGTTAGTAGAGCCATCCATACTAAATGTAACAAAAAGTACTAAAAGTGTTCATAGGAAAGCCAGGAAGGTTGAGCTTGGACAATGATTGGGTGCGCAACTTGTGTTGAGGTTGAAGGAAGGATGAAATGATGAATCCAGAGATAGAAGAAAGCAGAGGTAGGGAGGACAGGTTTACTCCTCTTAAAAAGTAGGTCTCAGCACAGGGTGGGGATTGGTTAAAAAAAAAAAAAAAAAAGCAGGGCCCAAAGTCAGGAGACAAGCAGATCAATCCCCTTCATTTGTCTTAGTCTAAGATGTCCCTGGATGAACATTTTAATTTTTTTTAATGTTTATTTATTTTAAGAGACAGAGAGGCAGACTGTGAACAGGGGAGGGGCAGAGAGAGAGGGAGACACAGATCTGAAGCAGGCTCCAGGCTCGGAGCCGTCAGCCCAGAGCCTGACGCGGGGCTCGAACTCACGGACCGTGAGATCATGACCTGAGCCGAAGTCGGCCGCTTAACCGACTGAGCCACCCAGTCGCCCCCCTGGGTGAACATTTTAAAAAATATTGCACAGCTGAGTAGAGGATGCATTTAAATGAGTATGAATCAGATGGTCAAAATAGGACAAAATCAGGTTATTTTAGTACATCTCAGAAAGGTCCGAGAGTCTTACGCTTCAGTATTGAAGTCTCATTAAATGAATATTAAAGTATCTTAAGCTTCATGACGGTGTATCAAGATGAGATGTGCCAGGGTGGCCCAGACAATTCCTCAACTTCACAGGACAGGCTTGACTGTGCCCCTCAGAAGAATCTCAAGTTGCCAACCTAGGGTGTAGGCACAACCTGAGACACTCTACAAGTTACTGAATCAGCTCATTATTTGTTTAGTGCCCTACCATTTGTTTGACATTATGTAGACACAAGGCTCTATTGAATGAGGAGAGTGTGTTCCCTGATAGGGTCATAACTGGGGCCTGTCACACATTTCAGTCACACATAGCAGCAATATAATTCTGCTGCTTTGGAAATAGTTAAAAGCTAGTTTTACAATAAGAAGACAAGCTCTTGAAAACAGGGAGGGGTGGGGTTGGGGTGTGATCGACAGACTGTCATTAGTATTTGACAGATATCCATGATTGTTTTTTCTAACAGGAAAATGGTGATTCTTAAAAGCAGTTTTAGATTCCTGCTCCTATTTTTTTTTTAAAGAAGAAAGCCTCTTTCTTCAACTTTTCTGTGGAGTGTCAGTAAATGAACTGTTTCCTCTCAAATCATGCGTATTGCCTTGCAGTCTTCAACTGCATAGTAATATATCACAAACATTTGGATGTGGGAAGGAGAATAGCCAGAAATAACCATTTAGGTCATATGGGCTTTTCAAATGCATCTGTTTACGCACAGAGGGTCCCTACAGAAGACTGTTTTATTTCAGGGAATATTTTACCCTGATGACAAACTGTAAGTCAGTGAGTCATTTTCATGGCCTGACATTTTTCTGTAAAAGTGCTTGAAAGAGGGCGCGTCACTTTTACAGGCTGCTTGGGTCCTGAAGCAAAGTTGCAGGCATCTTGTATGACACTCATAGGTTATATTGGATGCTGGACCTTTATGAGATCAGGTTAAAATGGAAACTTGCATTTTCCAACTTTATTTCGATTGCCTTGTTATAGAATGTGATACTAGTTGCAATAATGTGTAGTTCAAGAACCACAGAGTAGGACTGGTATAATCTAGTTGTGATACCTGTAATGGGACCATTAAATATAGCCATCATGGCTTTCCCCTGATTAAAACCCTTCATTTTCATATATCCCTGGATTTCCATTGATACACTCGTGGTACTTTCTAAAAGAATGCCGGAAGTCACCAAATTCAGTTCCGAAGGTTTGTTTTTTTTTTTTGAACTCAGAAACAATTTTCCCATATAAACAATGTTATAAATTATGGGTACACTCCCAAACCAGTCCATCCAAGGCTTCTTAACCCGTAACACGCTTGAAGTAAAGTAGTGTGTACATCATATATAATAGCATTTCTACGAAAATCAGAGTTCGGTTCCAAAATGGGAAAACCAGAATAAATTTCCCTTTCCTTCAGCGAGTCCCCTCCCGTGCTGCTCCCTGCCCCAGCTCTGAGTCCTTTTATTAGTAAGACAGCGTGAAAGTGAAACATTCTTGGTTCCAAGACGGATGTGGTTTCCTTAGGGGCAGAAAAGCAGAAAGAAGGCAGAGACTTTAGGCATTTGAGGTTGGCCACTCTTTCTCTTTTCCGTCACCAGGTTTGGTCTACCTGCGGTCCTGACAACGCAGCCTCTGAGGATTTTCTTTTAGGATTTTATTGATAGCAGTGGTGGAAACCGGAATAAAAATGAACAGATCTGTGCTTCTACTTCTCTGTATTTATTCACTCACTCAACAATGCATTAATCAATTCCTATGTAGCAAGCCCTGAGCTCTAAACCCTGGGGATACAAACATGAATGAGCCCTTGAGGTCCTCCCAATCCAGTGACTGGGCACAGACGTATAAACAAACCATTGCAATGCCCCATGCTACCTGCAGTGATAGAGTGCCATATTAGGTAGAGTGGTGATACAAAAGAGGCAGTGTTCTCCTTGGCTTGAGGGGTTGGGGGTGTCAGAGAAGGCTCCACAGAGCAGACACGAAAACCTAGGCTTGAAGGATGAGGTGTTTGTCAGGCAGATAAGGGAGTCCGAGGAGGCATTTTAGGCAAAGTCGAGGAGTCATGAAATACCGTGTTTGGAAACATAAGAGCAGTTTGGTATGGTTTGAGCACAGGTACACAATTGGGCAGTATTACGAGGTGGGGTTAGGCAGGGGCTTTAGGTGAAGAGCCTTGCATGTCAGGGTGAAGGCTGCATTTTATCTCATAGTGGTTAATAGGGAGTGTTGTGGTCAGACTCACCGCTCTGGTGGTCGTATGGAAAACTGGTTGAATGGGAGAGTAGAGGGAGGCAGGGATCTTTTAAGAAGGACAAGCAAGGAAGGAGAGAAACATTTTTGTTCAGTTATATTTTTAATTTTCATTTAAAAATTAAATTGTGGTAAAACACACCTAACACAAGATTTACTGTCTTAACCATCTTTTAAGAATACAGTTGAGTGATGTTAAGTGCATCAACGTTGTGGTCCACCTGTCAACACCATTGATCTCCAGACATTTTTCAGCTTCCCAAACAGAAACTCTCTACCCTTTAGTAACTCCCCATTCCTTGTCCCCAGCTTCTGGCCGCCACCATTCTACTTTCTGTCTCTGTGAATCTGACTATTCTAGATACCTCATAGAAGTTGGAATCATACAGTACTTGTATTTTTATGACTGGCTTATTTAGTTATTTCAATGCTTAGTTTTTTTTATTTTTGTATTTTGAGAGAGACAGAGTGCGAGCAGGGGAGGGGCAGAGAGACAGTAGGAGAGAGAATCCCAAGCAGGCTCCTCACCGTGAGTGCAAACCCCATGTGGGGCTTGAACTCATGAACCTTGAGATCATGGCCTGAACCAAAACCAAGAGGTGGATGCTTAACTCACTGAGCCCCCTAGGCACCCCAGTTATTTTAATTTTTAAAGTAAAGGTGACTCCTGTTTGTGCTTAAAATAAGTCTGAATAATATTAAAATGTGCGCAAGGAAAAGTAAAAGCTTGGAATGGAAGGTATAGATTTTGTTAAAGAGATTTTCAATACCCATTTGGGAACTGACAGTTGCTGAGTGAATGCCATATGACATGCATATGGCATATGTGTGTTGAATGCTTTACATGTGTAATTTGGTTTACCTCTTACGACGTATGCGATTTTATTTACTTGTCATACTTAATCACGTAATCATCTATAGTCCCCATGGAGAGGGGTATGACACTAACGGGGCAGTCAGGGTTCATGCCGTAAAGACTGAAATGGAGAAAAGACCTTCTATGCCAGTGAGAAAATTGGAATATAACTCCTGGAGCCAAGAAAGGCCAACCTTCAACATTGAACACAGCAGAGCAAGGCAGGGGGAGGGTATATAGATCATGGGGGGCTGGAGCTCACGGGACCCTCCTCAGACATACTGGCTTCTAAATTTGAAAGACTTGTCAGACATGCTGCCTGCTGGGGATAGCGGTCTTAATGAGCTTCCTCTGGGTTGACTTGAGAACTTTTAGACTGGCTGCCAGAAACTTCTGACACCACCATGATCCTCCGGTGTAGATACAGTTGATACAGGTCATTCTTGCGGCTATATTAGCCTAGACTAACATTCCTTAAAATGTATTTCGTGGAACCATACTAGTTTTCTATACGATGTTAGTATGTAGTCATCAAAAAGAAACAAGCAAGCAAAACCCTGCTCAAATACATTTGGAAAACTGTTCATACTAGATGCTTCTCCTAAAGATTGATGGCATATGCAAGCTTATTAAAACCTCCGAGATGTCCCATAATGAATACTATACCTGTTGAACATTTAACCACTCTTTCCCAAACATTTTGACCCCATAGTTTAATTTAATTTAATTAATTTTTACTCTTCTCCCTAGAAACAATAATATATATGTGGTAGGACCCTAGTGTTCTATGGAGCCCAGAAGCACAGTGAGTAGGTAGCCACCATCCAGGAATTGACAAAGGCTGCCCTGAGGAAGCATCCCAGATATGTAGGATTTAGAACTGGGCTTAATAAGCAAGAAGCCAAGGAGATATCTTCAACTTCAAGTGCGATTAGACTATCGCCAGAATGTCTAGTGTGATGGTTTCTGCCAAGAGGATTAGCTAAATTATAAATCCCTAAGTTCAAAGTTTTTAAAAACTGCTTACAAAGAGCTAGCCTACCCTGTCCTATTTCCCACTCCAGTTTAATAACTATTTTCTTTTAAAAATTTTTTCAATGTTTATTTATTTTTGAGAGACAGAGAGAGACAGAGCTTGAGAAAGGAAGGGGCAGAGAGAGAGGGAGACACAGAATTCAAGCAGGCTCCAGGCTCTGAGCTGTCAGCACAGAGACCGATGTGGGGTTCACACCCATGAACCGTGAGATCGTGACCTGAGATAAAGTCGGATGCTTAACCAACTGAGCCACCCAGGTGCCCCAAGTTTTATAACTATTATGGAGGCTTCAGTGCCTTCAGTGTCCTGAGTTGAGGACTGAAACCTCTTATCCATGACTTCCTAGGCTACATTTTCTTTTGCCTAGGTTCCTGGAAGACGTACAAATCTGATATGAATTTGGACAGAGGGTGAGAAAACCACCTTCCAACTAAATATAGACAATGTGAATACCGGTTCACTTTCTTCTGTGTAACAACCCTCAAGTTTCCCAGAGACTAATGAAACGTTATGTTTCTTTTTTATTTTTATTTTTTTTTTTAATTTTTTTTTTCAACGTTTATTTATTTTTGGGACAGAGAGAGACAGAGCATGAACGGGGGAGGGGCAGAGAGAGAGGGAGACACAGAATCGGAAACAGGCTCCAGGCTCCGAGCCATCAGCCCAGAGCCTGACGCGGGGCTCGAACTCACGGACCGCGAGATCGTGACCTGGCTGAAGTCGGACGCTTAACCGACTGCGCCACCCAGGCGCCCATGGCATCATTAATTTTATGAAACGTTCCAGAAATGTCAATCCAACCTTTTAAACGTCGGATTTCTCATCCTATAAGGGATAGAAATACTAACTACCAAAGTCCACACCATGCTCTAAACATCAAAAATACACCATAAATTGCCTGATCTTTCTAGGTTTCATGGGATATCGTCAGCATTCCATGGGATGTAGCATGACGGTCAAAACACAAACCTTGGAGTCAGATCGACTTGATTTAAATTCCAACTCTGCAAATGGACTTTTCTGTTACCTTTGCACATTATTTAAAATAGAGTAACAGTACCTATTAAATAGAGTTGTTGTCACGTAGTATATGTAATACCGACATAATGCCATGCCCATAGTGGTAATAGTAATAGAACCATTGACTGAATACCTAATATGTGCTTATTGTGCTGAATACTTTATATGCATCATGTATTTTGGTATATCCAACACTATTTTGTGCCTGGACCTTCATACTTGGATCGTGGGTATGTCACAGCTTTGGAGCTCTCTTGCCATCCACTGTTTTGAAATTGAATTCTCTCAAAAATATGCACAAATATATGCACCCTTGGGCAAACATCCTACTCCCTATCTTTCCTTGACCATTACGTCTCCAATTATGGCTCAGATTCATCTCCTGGATCTGCAGGGTTCATCTCCGAGAGGTTTTTCATTACATTACACTTCTCTTCCATACATCATGCCCAGATTTTTGAACAATGACTCCTATCGCTTCTCGGCCTTTTGGCTAAGATCAAGTGTGAACAATGACTCCATTTTAGTACCCATTATAGCAAGTTATACAGGTTGGTGTACCACCTCACTGGACTTATTATAAGATTTCATGTCTTACAGATTACATACCAAATGGGGCTTCACCTGTGTATCTTTCAACTCCAACCATGCCCACTGCTATCTTGATTACACACGTCTGCCTGACCAAGATTCCAACGGCACAGATATTCTTGAGCTAGCAACATCCTAGAACAAATGTAGTTCTAATCTGCGTCAAACCCCTGGATAATATCTGAGCAGAGGCCCAAGTCTGGATTTTTCTCAGAAAATTAGATTACAAGTTCTTGGACTCCGTCGTGGTTCTATCTTGGTTTTTCTGTCTCGCATCCCTACTTCCTCTGGGGAAATGTTCCTCCTGTCCAATCATGTGATGCTGGTGATTCTGCTAATCATAGTGCCTACCTCATTGATCACAGGCGTGGGTTTCTAACCCAGACGCCGCCAAACATAACACTCCATTCCTCTAACCACACTGATTGGTCTGGGTTGAGCATGTAACCAAACTTAGCTCATTCGAGTCCTTCCTTGAGGTTTTCAATTTTGAGCTAGAGAAAAATGGCTTTGCTTTCTCTGTCATAAATCTAGGAGAAGAAAGAGAGGTATAAGCAGTCACCCTCCCTGCCATACAGAAAAGCCTAACTCATTAGAAGAGAATGAAGGCCAACAGACAAAGGAAAGCAAAGGCAAAATATGGACAGAGGTATTCCTGATGGCATCACTTGAGTGTCTGTTCTAGATATTTCAGATGCACCTTAGATTTCCCGGTTATACAAGCCAATGATTTTATTTTTCTTTTCAAGCGACTTGATTTGGCATTATGTCATTTGCAAATACGCTTCACCATAACTGCCATTGTCTACCTGGTTGCCTGGCTCCCTTCAGATTTCAGATATATCCTGTGTTCCAGCACCTCCTTCTCCTTTTGTGTAAACAGGACCTCACTCCATATCTGGCTCTTTGTGGCCCATGACCACTGAGCACCATCCAGCAGTATTAGACTCTAATTGGTAATGGAGCAGACATTTTGGAAGTAGCCAGTAGCCATCCAGTCAAGAAATTGGTCCTCAGCATCAGGGTAGGGTGAAGTAGAAGCAGACAGGGTTTACAACGAAACAGTGAGGTATCTCTCTTAATAGGGGACATATTGCAATAATGAAGAAATCCAGAGGCAAACAATTCTCAGAACATGAAATAAGTTAAAGTTGAGAGGAATGAGATTTTCAGTTTTTGGTGCCATCTGGTTATTCTAGTTATCTCTAGTTAACTATTTACCCAGTTTCTGCCAGCAGTATCTAGTAACCCATTGTTATTCAAATAAGAAATGCGACATTGGGGTGCCTGGGTGGCTCAGTGGGTTAAGCATCTGACTGGCTCAGGTCATGATCTCATGGGTTCGTGAGTTCGAGCCCTATATCGGGTGAGTTTGAGCCCCGCTTCAGGCTCGCAAAGCCTGCATGGGATTCTCTCTCTTTCCCTCTCTCTCTGCCCCTTGCTCGCTCGTGTCCTCTATCTCTCAAACATAAATAAGTAAACTTAAAAAAAAAAAAAAGAAATGCGACATTAGTATTCAGTGGAGTGTGTGTTTCTGATTCTCTTGGCTCATTCCAATTATTCTAGTAGTCTGTAGTATGTAGCTGTGAGTTATCTTCTTACTGGGTAACTAATTACATGATTTTTCTATTTTTCTCTAGTTTCCTATTCTTCTCACTTGCTATTCTAACAAAAAATAAGAAGTTAGATTTGGAAGGAATGAGGTTTTTAGCTTCTTAGTTTCCTCTGGCTATTCTAGTGATCTTCACATAAGTGGTAGTGCAGTCAACACTTCTGACATCTAGTTATCAATAGTTATCCAAGCAAGAAATGAGAATTTAGAGTTGAAAGTATCATTCTAAGCTTCTTGGCTTACTCAAGCTATTCATTATCTAGTCATTAGTTAGCTAGTTACTAGTTAACTATTTTTTTTCCCAGTTTTCTATAGGTCTTAATTATTCTAACAAGAAATAAGAAGTTAGAGAGGATTTTTTTTTTTTTTTTTTTTTAGTTTCTTGGCTTCCTCTAGTTGCCATTAGTTACATCTCCTCATCAATAGTTGTTCGCTGAGGTTGTTTCCTTTTCTTAGGGACACAGCTGGATGACCTTGCCCAGTCCTCCTTTGTCTAAGTGGGACCACCTGTCTAAGTTCTTCCCTGTGCAGTGTGAGTGGAGGTGATGCGTCTTCTGGGCAGAGGTGGGTAAGAGTCAATGTGCTTTCTCCACACTCTCTTTCTTTCCTCTCCCTAATGATCTTAGAGATCATGTGATTGATATGGTATTATTATATTATTCTTATTATATTGATATGCTATTATTATAAGACTGAAGGGCTCTGGGTCGCTAAATGACTGGCCGGAATAGAGGCCCCTCTGCCTTCTTCTAATTACATTGGACTTTGACTTGAATAAGGAAAAAAAAAAAGAAAGAAAAAGAAAAAAGAAGAAAAACCTCTACAGAATTAAGCCACTGATATCTTGAGATTTGTTATGGCGTTTAGCCTATCCTGAGAAATATATCCTATCATAGTATTTATCATACTCTATTGTAAATTGCCTGTTTTATTTATCTGTCTCCTCCATTAGACTGTGAGTTCCTTAAGGGTAGGGCCAGACTCTAATCATGCACCATTATATCCAAAGTGTTTAGTGCAATGTTCAGCACCTAGTGATTACACAATGGATATTCTTATCACCATACAGTAAACAGATGTTTATGCACTGACAGGCTCTCCCTTATTATCTCACTAGTAAGGACCACTCTTCATTAAAGAGGAGATATTAATACTTTACTAATGGAGCCTCAGTCCTCTTCCTTAAGTTTTGATTGTAGGTGGGTAGAACTTTGTAATGTTTTTGCTCTGAATGATAAGGTTCAAAGATTAGCCAGTGGCTTACTCACTGGAGATTTAAAGATTCTTCATCTACATAGTTGGGTTATATTTTAAGTTGCCTATAAGCAGCCAACAGAATTTTTCTAAAAAAAGCTGAATTTCTCTTATGGAGTCCATAGATGTCAGTATAACATAAAACAAATGTATTGAAAACTGGCTTCGTGGGATATACATAGCAAGGATATTTTGAAATTCATATATAAGGGGGTCTATGAAATGGCAATTTGCGTATTCATTCTGGGTAAAAATCCAACCAAACAAAACACAATCAGCTAAACTAGTATTTGGCAATAGACAACGAAAAAGAAATCTGGTTTTTTGAGTTTTTCACTTTCCCAGGTTGAGCAATCATATATAGGAATGAGCCCAGTGTTTTTTAAATGAGTGTTTATAACCATCAAGCAAATTTGACTAAAATCTCATCAATCTCTAGCACATGTTTTGAAAAGTGACAGTCATTTTCTAAGCTGGTAGGAAAAAGAAACTTGCAGTGTTAGGCGGAAACATTATTCGAGTCTTAGAAAAGGTCACTGAAAAGATTTCTGAGAAAATTCTAGAACATTCAGGCTATGCCACTTCCTGAATCGGTTTGTCCAGTTGAAAAGGAAACTGAATCCAAATAAAAAAAGAAAGAAAGAAAGAAAAGAAAGAAACTGGGGGTTATCTCAAGGTCTACTTCATGTCAAATAACCATTTTGCTTTTATTTTCAACTATCCTTTTGGCTTTGTTTGATGCAACCTGAGTATGTGCTATATTACAGAGTGCTGCCGGGCACTGATTGACTCTGTTATAATTCAATACGCTGGGTATACTTGTCTTTACTGCGCTACACATATCCTTGTAACAAATCGTCTAAGGAAAGTGCAGGGTGACAGGGAGCTATTGTGTCACTACTAAATGACAATGAAGATAAGGTTGCAATTTTCCAAATGAAAGTTTTTATTTATAATTGTATATGTGGCACATTCCTTAACCCACTTACATAGAAGACATTGCCAATTCCTTCTGAGAGTCAAGAAGGGACAATTAGGTCCATATTCATATGCTAATAAGCATTGCATTACTTAAATCTGTTTTATGATGAAAATGAGAATTGAGCAGTGGCAATGGAAGCATATAAAAGTCGTGATTATCTTCTTCAAAGTGCGGCTTTCTACATTGACACGTTTCAGCTAGCAGGCTTAGTAGCTATTTTTCAACAATAAAATTTGGTGAATAAACCTCATTTTCCCCCATAGCCTTTAAAATAAGAGTATATCAAGCTACCTTAAAAACATCTCTAAGGAAAGCAAAGTTTGCTACAAATGCTGCAAACTTCCCATTTTTTTTTATTTTTGGAAGCCTGCCTTCATAGAATATGCTAGAGACTCCATCTAATTTTTTTTCCCGTTTTAGGAAAAAAAAAATCAGCAGGAATCAGAGCAGAAGGTATTCCTGTGTTCTCATTAATTGGTATTTGTTGTTAAACTCCAGAGAGTTTGGGGAGCATGGCTATTTTAGGTCTTGGAGATTAATCCCGATAGATCTCACAGAATCCCTCAGTCTTGAGATGCTTGTCGGTCACAGCGAATATTCAACAACAAGCTGATGTTCCACATTTGTTAGGTGGGCTGCCTGATGGTTAATAAATAAGATCAAGGCGTGAGGAAATTACCCCCTGACTTACTCGAGGGGTAGATTTGAATTTACCAAGATTATCAGGAAATAACCCATCATGAAATCCAAACGGATTCACACCTTAATCAGGGTGTTTTGCAGTGCTTGGGTTGCAGCGGACATTGATTTTTTGGCGCATAATGTTGAGCATTAGCTCATTATTGAACATTAGCTATATCACATCACTGAGCGACCTGCTTGTCTGCTGCTTCTCACGTTTAATATCCTGAACACAGTAGTGGAAATAGAGATGAGAATGCCACACGCCGCGGTGGTGAAAGTTTCCTCTCAATCAGGACTCTTAGGGGACAGAATCCGGAGTTCTTCAGGCTCCTCCATTCCTCATTTATCTAGCACAAAAGGCAACTGATTCTTATGCATACCAACTCGCAGTGCAACCTTGGGTAAGTCACTTAACCTTTTGGTGCCTGAATTTCTTCATCTGTCAAATGCCCATATCCACGATCACCGGTCCCCCAGGCGGCTGGTGTAAGGATAAAATAAGATAATGGTTGGAAAAGGGCTTTGTAAATTATGAAGTGCTGTGCAAGTGCCCTGTTTTAATAATAATAATAATGCGTTAAACAAATGGATGTGGCTTTTGTTTCTGCTGCTGCCTTTTTGCCTTAGAGAAGCTAGCCGTTTGCACTCTTGCCCTTTTAAAAAAAAGTCAGAAATTCGGAATCCATCTATCTGGCTACTTCGTGTTCGTGAGGTTGTTCCGGGGCGAATTGCCCTTTAGTAAATTGCACAAGCTCCAACTCTGGTTCAAACCAGAAATAAGCAGGAAGGTATAGTCTGCGGCATTTGAAGTCTTGTAAAAGTTATGTTTCTATAGGACGGGATCAAATGATCTGAGTGGAACTACACCTGCAGATTCTCCTCCACAGTGCCTTAGAATCAGGACAACCAAACAAAGAAACAATCACGTTTTGAACCTAATAAGTAGTGTGAGTGAATGAAACAGGGTGAGTTGTCATTTTTGCTTTTCCCCATGAAATCATCCTGAGATATTGATCGATTCCACCGTGAAATCCAGACATTGTATGGACATTCTTTTAATCAATAGGAGAATGAAAAATATATATTTAAAAAAATTTTTTTAATGTTTATTCATTTTTTGAGAGGCAGAGAGAGAGAGAGAGAGCGCGCGCGTGCAGGCACGCGAGTGGAGGAGGGGCAGAGAGAGAGGGAGACACAGAATCTGAGGCAGGTTCCAGGCTCTGAGCCATTAGCACAGAGCCCGATGTGGGGCTCGAACCCAAAGATTGTGAGATCATTACCTGGGCTGAAGTCAGATGCTTAACCGACTGAGCCACCCAGGCGCCCCCCAAAATATATATGTTATATGAAAAGAATAAAAAGGTTGGTAAGCCATGAAATCTCAACGTGCAATATATTGTTAGCTCTGCATGAAAATATTCTTTTGGAAATCCGACATCGCTGCTGATCCAAATGCGGGCTCACTGTCACCTGGGAAATCATAATTTTTCTTATCAAGGTATTGCCAGTTCTTGGGTGTAATTTAAAATTTTAGAAAACGGGATCTGAGATTTAAACTGAAACTAAAACAAAATTAGGTAACCTCTTGACCAAGAGAAGGATCCTCAAATCCTTTTGTGAGGAGCAGAGGTGGATCATGAAAAAGCATTTGGGGAGTGAGAGCCTGAGGTTATTGAGTGCTCCCATGGAAGGATAAAACTTGGAGGCTGAAGAGGCCTCACTTTACTTAAACATTCCCCCCTTGTAGACACAGCCAAAAGAGACGTTTTATGACTGCGGTGACCTTGGAAAGACAGGATTGCACAATTTCACACACCTGTTACAGTGGCGCTCTTTAGAAGTTGCCTTCCATCAGGCATCTGGCCAGCCTAAAGAGAATTTTAATTAAGAAGAGGTTTATGGGGGCGCCTGGGTGGCGCAGTCGGTTAAGCGTCCGACTTCAGCCAGGTCACGATCTCGCGGTCCGTGAGTTCGAGCCCCACGTCAGGCTCTGGGCTGATGGCTCAGAGCCTGGAGCCTGTTTCCGATTCTGTGTCTCCCTCTCTCTCTGACCCTCTCCCGTTCATGCTCTGTCTCTCTCTGTCCCAAAAATAAATAAACGTTGAAAAAAAAAAAAAAAGAAGAGGTTTATGAGGTAACACTGCTTGGTCTCTCTCTTCTCCAAAGCCCTTTTTGATATGGAGCAGAAGGTTGTTCAGTCAATCAGTTGCTTATCAGGCCTATCTTAATGATACCTTGGAAATCAGTATGCGAGGTAAATTGTCCTTAAGCTGTTACTATACTGTCCTAGGAAGTGTGCGCTCTGTCTGTTCATTTCCGAAAGGAGATTTTCTTCATCTTGAGACTCACAGCTGGAGCATGACTAAAACCTAAAACCAGCCAGGAAACCTCCTGCTGGGTGCAGTTTCCCTAGCTTTCAGCATAATTATGCAAATCCATCTGTGACATTAGAGAAAGGCCAGTGACAATGCCAGGCAAATGTTATCCAACTTTCACTTAGCCCCATTTTAGGTATTCACCGAGCTGATATTCAAGCGCTGAAATATGAACGCCATTTAAATGTCTGTGGGGGTTGCATTTTGGTTCCTGCTACTTGGGCGGTTCAATTAAAGGAAGCAACTCATCCACACAGAGGCCTCAGAGGCCTCTCCACTTCTGTCTCCTCAACCAGCTATGCTGCTTTCAGTTTCCTGGTGGTTCTTGTAACACTCCCAGGCGGCGGTGGTTTCCATGACACTGGCCACTGTGAACTCTGCTATTCTGGAATTTGGTTATGTCTGAATGTCAAACAGAAGCACCTGCAGCCAGCGTTTTGTCCGGACTCTTCTGTTTTGTTTTGCTGATTTGTTTTTATGTAGCTCTACCCAGCACAGCCACTGTGGACTAGGAGCCATAAACATGTGGCTTTTCACATAGAAGAAAGTGGCTACAGAAATCGATCTTATCGGTTGGTCCTAGAGGCTACAGAGAAATATGTTTGTGGACATCATGAGCTGGAAACAATCAGAGTATGACTTAGAATGGCCTCTCCATTCTGTACGTGAGTTAGACAACCCAGATTTTCTGATATCCAATCTAGTATGCATTCTACTGCATGACATTGTTTCTAAGGAATGTTTGAAGTCGAGGTCTAGCCTTTCACTGAGGCAATATGGACATCTTCTTCTGCCATAGAATTTGGGAGGTGTCCAGAACCTCTGGAGAGGACCAGAATCCAAAGCCTTACCTCTACCAAAGCAGGGAGCTTGGATATTTGCCCAACAACGATCATGACTATGAAGAGCCAATAACCCGGAGGATGATGTTTTGAGGAAGGTTGAATTACTGAAGGAGTTCACATATTCCAGAAAAGATCAGTTGGCTTTGAGAGACTCTGGTGGCTTCACTGAAGTAGATTTCTTTGGGCAAGCTGGATTCCATGACAGTTAAGCCAGGTATCCAGGAAGTCTGGAAAATATGCACAGTCCATTAAGAAATGTGTTATGGGTTTTCAGGCTTCACCAAAGAGTGACTTGGGAGATTACCAGTGTAGATTACCAGGGCTTTAAGGGGTATAGACCAGAGGACAACAAGGGGGAAGCAAGAAGGGTGGAAGGGGAAAATAAGACCCATACAGATGAAAGGATAATTGAACAACAGAGAGGTATATGAGCAGGAATTCAAAGAAAGGAGGCAGGGATCTTAGTATCCATAATGGGCTTACAGACCAATTGAGCTCTTAACTGTTGAGGTAGAAATAGCAAAGCCAGATTGACAGACCCTGTAAATAGTATAGACAGGACATAGGGTGCCAAAGACAGGATATAGTCTAAGAGTAGAGCTGCTCATGAACCAAACTCTGATACCTGAGTTAAGAAACTGTATCTCCAAGTCTGAGTAAGAGCAAACAAAAACCAGAGATGGAAGGGACAAATCTGATATAAGAACCAATAAAGTGAAGCCAGGACATAAAGAAGGCACTCCATGTTTCTGCAGTTTTATTCCCAACATCTAGCATAGTGCCTGGCACATAGTAGGAGTTCAATAAATGTTTGTCAAATGAATGAATTATGGACGTATGTTCTCTCTGAAAGACCTATTCTTCCGAGTTGGGTGACTGGTGATAGGGACAGAAAGGTGTGGGGGGGGGTAGATTTGAAGGTAACACTTGGGGGGCATGGATGGATGCCTAAAAGATAGACTTAGTATAGTTTATTAATCTGCTGAAAGCAAACTTTTTGTTTCCTTTTATATAAAATGAGATGATATCTCTTTGTGAGCATACTCTTAAGTTCGGAGTGTCAATGTAAATATGAATTATTATCATTATTGTGCACCGTAGCTAAGTCAAGATATGTTTGTTTTCCCTTGTCTGTTTCCTTGGAGCCTTTGTGACTTACAGAATGGGTTTGGGGTATACATGGATTTGATAAATCTCAATGTATTTCTTCCCCTCCCCATGTGAAAGGGACTAATGTGAGGATATTTCTTGTTAGGCTCATATGTCACTACTTGTATCGACTTTAAAAGAGAATCTTTAATGCCCTTATGATCAAAGGGTACAAGGAAAGTCACTAAGTTACCATGCCAAAATATTTTTTGGTCATGAAAATTCAAAAGCACCATGTTTATAAGAGTCTCCCACCCCCTCAATTTTTTTGTTTCTTTTGTTTTTTGCAATGGAACATTGCAGATTGACCTCAAATTCCAGTTCAGTTTAGACCCATAGGAGCTACTTAGCAAATGCATAGTAAACAGGGGCGCCTGGGTGGCTCAGTCGGTTGAGAGTCCGACTTCAGCTCAGGTCATGGTCTCACGATTCATGGGTTCGAGTCCCACGTCGGGATCTGTGCTGACGGCTTGGAGCCTGCAGCGTGCTTTGGATCCTGTGTCTCCCTCTCTCTGCCCCTCCCCTGCTAGTGCTCTTTCTCTCTCAAAAATAAGCAAACATTAAAAAATTTTTAAAAATGCATAGTAAGCAAATGAATCAATGAACTCAGAGGCATGATATATGTTGTGCAGTAAAGGAGATACTCAGATGTCTCACTGGTACTCATCAATGAAAGAAAATAGTATTGTAATCTTCCTTTCTGTAGTCAACTTCTTATAACCCCAGCTGCTGGGTCATGATGTCCTTGACATTCAGCAAAATTGACTGTGTGAAAATGAATCATTACAGAATGTTAACTTTTTAAAAAGTCCAAATTCTAGATGCTTGAATTTTTGCTTACTGGTCCATAGTAGTTTAGCCTAGCGTCTTTGGGTTTGAATTTTGCCTTTCTTCCTTTGCACAAAGTTTGTGTAAGGGCGTCTTACTTTCCTGTTCCATGAAATTATGATGATGACAATATCTGTTGTGTAAGGTTATTGTGAGGTTTGTATATTGCTAAATGTATATCACTATGTAACAGTGCTTGGCTCGTAGGAAGTCCTCAATAAGTGTTTTCTGTTAGTATTATTTTTTCATTATTATTTTAAAAGATTTTTATCAACAGATAGATGGAAGTCTGGGAGAACTGCTGGTAAACCGAGCTTAACGTGCTGGTAAAAGTATTCTGTAGTGCTTTCCAACAATTTGTTTTAAATGTACAATGATGTTTTAGGATAGTAATTGAATTGTGAACAAAGTGCCATATGGGGAAAGGAATACAGAGATGAGACTTAAAAGAGAAAAAGAATAGCTTAGGAGAGAGTGTAGAAAGAGAAAAGGACCTCAGACCTGAACCTTAGAGCAAACCCACCAACTGGAGTTAGTAAAGTTAGCCAAAAGAGGAGAGTTCGAGAAGTAGAACTAGAGTATCTACGCAAAACACAAGGGAGGAGGCACATTTTACAAGGGATAGGTCAGCAGTTTCAAATACATCTGCAGAGGAAGCAAGGATGATTAGGTTGAGAAGTCTATTCATTTTTGTTAGATTGTTTCTTGATAGCAAGGATCGAGTTTTACTAATATTTGTATTCATTTTGCCGGCATGGTGCCTGGCTCATGGTAGGTAGTCAATGTACACTTGTTAAATGAACGAATGAGAGGGACGTGGGAAAGGGGATTTTCCATGGAGTTTCACGACAGAAATCGGATTTCAAAAGGTAAAAAGTAATTGGATGCTGAGAAGATGGGAGGCACCAGTTGAGGAAATGGTTATATCACAGGTGGGAGAATTAGGAACATAACTGAAAGAAGTCACGAGTAAATAAAAGGTCTTTTTGAAAACACTGTTGGCAGGGGGGAGGTGGGGGACCTGGGTGTATTTTTTATGTAGACAGAAGAGGGCAGTAAAGAGGAAGCGATTGAAGATGTCCCCAAAAGAAGGGGTGAATGATGGAAAAAGAAATAGGATGGGAAGGAGAACGTACAAGTGGAACACCTTATCCTCTGTGATTTAGGAAAGGAAGGTCTACGGCCATACCACCCTGAACGCGTCCGATCTCATCTGATCTAAGAAAGGAACGTCTGACCAAGGTGAGGTTTGGGGATGGAAGGGAGGGGCCATTAGAGATACTGTGCCGGGTGGTCTAAGTGTCCTTGGTATTGGAGAGTATAGGTGGGGCTAGGGAATTGAACCAGAAAGATCAGAAACAACTCTACAGGATGCTTTATCTCTGATCTGTGGGGTGGAAGATTGGGCCCATTGGCCTTAGCCAAAGGCTAAGGGTTTCACGTATTCCTCGGGTTCTGAAATTATTTCCTAAGAATATTTTGTATATTTGGAATTAATTTAAGTCATTCATACTAAAGCTGGAGGAAATAGATATATAGATAAATCTTTTAAGCACCAAGCAGCACTTTTATAAAATGGTGTAAATTCATGTCGAGTCCTACGAATGTTCATTATTATCAATAGTCACTTTGGCAGAGCATAATTAATTTTATTTCGTTTGCTCTCTCAACGCTAAGGCAATAACATTTTTAAATCTCAGAAAAGAGATGCTTTAGTGTTTTCATGACAATAATTCAAATGTGTCACCATCACATTTGTAGCTCTGTGGATTCCAGGATTTGAATTTAATCAGCCTCTGTTAAATAGTTTTTGGTGAGTTCTTTTGTATTTGTGTTTTAATGTTTTTGCCTCATCATTTAAAAATTTTTTTAAAGGTTTTATTTAAATTCCAGTTAGTTAATACACAGTATAATGTTAGTTTCAGGTGTATAATATAGCGATTTAACATTTCGGTTTTTAAATTGTTTTATGTTTAGTTTTGAGAGAGAGAGAGAGAGAGCGCGCTCACACAGGGAAGAGGCAGAGAGAGAGAGGAAGAGACAGAATCCCAAGCAGGCTCTGTGCTGTTAGCACAGAGCCCAATCCGGGGCTCAAACTCATGAACCATGAAGTCATGACCTGAGCCAAAGCCAAGACTCCCACGCTTAACTGACTGAGCCACCCACGTGCTCCATGATTCAACATTTCCATACAACACCGGGTGCCTCATGACAACAGGTGCCTCAATACTTTTTTTCAAAAGAGAAGGATTGATATATGTCTGAATGAGGGCAACTGGACTGAATCTGAGCCAAAAATTTCAAGTTGATTTGGTCCATTTTCCTTAGAGTTTTGGATGTTTCTGTTACAGGAAGTTGCTTAAAATCTCTAGGTTTTTCCACGTCCACAGCTTTTAACATCTAGATTTCACCCTCAATATCTCTTTCCGTTTGCTTCAGTGGAGAGAGCAAGAGAGAGTGAGCTGATGAGAGGCAGAGAGAGAGGGGGACAGAGGATCCAAAGCGGGTTCTGTGCTGACAGCAGAGAGCCCGATGTGGGACTCAAACTCATGAACCATGAGATCATGACCTGAGCGGAAGTCAGATGTTCAACTGACAGAGCCACCCAGGTGCCTCAGATCTGGATCGAATTTAATACTTGGTGCTTCCTTGAATTTTGGGGCAGCCTACAGCTTTCATATTGGCCAGTTTATCACAAAAGCTGATTTTCCCCTCTTACAGTTCTTCGTGATTTTCCCTGTTCATTCTGCTCTTTGACAGCAAAATTACTCTCTAAAAACTTCAATGTGTGTTTAAAATCTGAATTCCGATTGCTGAGAGTTTCAGGGTTTTACGCTTTTTGTTTTTGTTAAGGCAGGATGTTTTGATTTTTGAGAACTTGTTCATCAACTATCCAGCTTATTTTGCATGGATTTTAAGTTACCTTTTAACATCTCTGTCTTTTGTGTTTAGTATATTTAAGGTGGACACCATTATTATAACCCATCGGCCACGAGTTCCTGAGGCTCAGTTCTACCACATTTTATTAAATTGTAAAGATATAGTTTTAATTCTCAAGCATGTAGATGCAAAGGCTGCATTCAGATATTTTCTGCCCACAGTAAGTTCCATAACTGAGCGAGTTTCCTTCTTCACTTTGGCCAGTAGATATCTTAAAACCAAATTTGAAGTCTATTTTCAGTAACTTCGTACGACCACACGTATACATTTCTGGCGGCAGATCTCCCCCGCCCACCAGTTTTATGATTTTCCATTTGTCCTGTTTCTTTAAACTTTTTGTTTGAGGCTCCTGGCTGGCTCAGTCGGTTAAGTATCTGACTTTTAATTTTGGCTCAGGTCATGATCTCATGGTTCATGAGTTTGAACCCCCTGGCAAATCTCTCTCTGCCCCTCCCTTGCTCGCACGCTCTCTCAAAATAAATAAATAAACTTAAAAAGTAAAATACACTGTTTTTTTTTTCTTATTTTATACATGCTTATGACTTCAAGCCCTTGGCAGAAGGAGGTAGATGGTAAGTAAGTACAGATAAATGGGGTCTATAGCACAGACTTCCTATAACCTCCTGGTTTTCTGGAAGACACTTTAAGAAATTTGTTATCACCTCCTAAACCAGCACTACCATGGATAGAAATGTTTACCTAGTCACTTCCTAAGAGGTTTCTGTGGAGGAGCCACACGACATAAATCTGGAGAAACTTCCAGCCACATCGACTGCCATTATCTTATCCCTGAAGGGTCAATAACCTTGGAGAGTAGGCGTTTGCAACAGAGCTGTGGAAAGTGCCTTAGCAAGTTAGGGCCATGCCATCTTCTACTCAGGGCCACTGCTTAGTACTGCTGCAAGTATTATAATCTTAAAAAAAATGCCTTGCCATGAACTCTCTGAATATGGTACAACTTCTGTCTTCTGTTACCTTGAAGCAGAAATGCTTACCTGAAGTAAGGCGATGTGACATTATGTGATACTGCTAGGACGTTGAAAAAATGCATATCGGAAGACAAAGTCTAAGAATGGCCCTTCCTTTTTGAGAATCTGCATTGTATAACCTTGAGTCAGTGAGCGCAACTTCAATCATCCAGAGCCTGAGCATAGGTTTGTATATTTGCAGGGACCTGTAGATTTGGGGCACGCGTGCGGTCTGTGTTCTGTTGACTCAGTTGGTCCGAATTCTGAGTGTTTTGAGCAGGCTTACTATTGGTAACTGCTCTTTTGATCTAGAAGACATTTAGCAATACTGTTTTACCACCTAGGAGCTTTTTCTGGGCCATTAAACATGTCAAATTGAATCCAGTCAAGAGTTTTACCATGTTCTCCATATATAGGGTGATTCTGCTGAATCTTATTGAAGAAATCATCAAGCAGTATTGAGTTTGATGGTGCAATTCAGGGTCGTAAGCCCTCAGAGCTGTTGCTGAGGATTTTGTTATTTACGTTTCTGACCTCAGGGTGGAAACGTGCCCCTTTTGACAATTTCACGCACTATGTGGATCTCATGTGAAGGTAGAAAGATGAGCGATCTTTAAATGGCATATGTTTGTGAGCCGCAGATGGTCAAGAACACCTTATGAGTCTGCTTTGCATTTTCAAAGTCTATATCAAGGTAAAATGGAATCTCTTGGCAAGTTTGGCTTCACAACACTCACCTGGCACCAGAGTACCATTCCTTCCACACAACACACAAATATTATACAAAAACATTGCCTTGCTTCCTGGAAGAAGAACACATAGTAGTTCATGAAGGAACAAGCTCCCAGTGGGGGAGTAGGCGGATGGGGCAACAGGTGGTTAACCTGACCTAGGCTGATAAAGACTGGGTGCTGGGTGTCAGCATGGCAGAACTTCCTGCTGGAGACAGGGTGGGCCTCTTGTGATCTATCCTGGTTTGCCTGTGCTTCTGAACTACCTTATTCTTTTTTTTATTGAACAAATTTTGCATACAACAGTTGTGTAAATTGAAGGCGTACAACCGGTTAACTTTGATAAATTTATATATTGTAATATGTTGCCATTATAGTGATATTTATCACATCATATAAGTATAGTGCAGCATTGTTGTCTATAATCGTTACACTGTACATTAGAGCACTGTGGCTTGTTTAGGAGTCATTGCGAGTTTGTACCCTTAAACAGCACCCACCCCCTCTTCCTGCTCCCTCTCCCCTGGTAACCACCATTTTACTGTTTTTTTTTTAAACAGATTTGATTTTTTGTAATTTTTTAATGTTTATTTTTGAGAGAGAGAGAGAGAGAGAGAACGAGTGGGGGAGGGGCAAAGAGAGAGGGAGACACAGAATCCGAAGCAGGCTCCAGGCTGTGAGCTGTCAGCACAGAGCCTGATGCGGGGCTTGAACTCAAAAACTGTGAGATCATGACCCGATGCTTAACCAACTGAACCACCCAGGCGCCCCTGATTTTTTTTTTAATTCCACATATAAGTGATATTATACAATACTTGTCTTTCTCTGTCTTACTTATATCACTTAGCGCAATGTGCTTAAGGTCCATCCATGTTGTCACAAATGGCAGGATATCCTCCTTTCTGATGGCTGAATAATATTCCATTGTGTATATTTACAACTGTTTTACACATTCATCCATTGGTGGGCATGGAACAAACTGATCAAAAATGGCAGAAGAGCTAAATAGACATTTTTTTCCAAAAAGGACATGAAAATGGCCAAGAGGTACATGAAAAGATGATCAACATCACTCCTCATCAGGGAAATGCAAATCAAAATTACAGTGAGCTATCCCCTCACACCTGTTAGAATCATCAAGAAGACAAGAGACAACAGGTGCCGAAGACAATGTGGTGAAAAGGGAACCCTTATACACTGTTGGGGGGAATGTAAATGGGTCAACCACTATGGAAAACAATATGAAGTTTCCTCATGGGGCGCCTGGGTGGCGCAGTCGGTTAAGCGTCCGACTTCAGCCAGGTCACGATCTCGCGGTCCGTGAGTTCGAGCCCCGCGTCGGGCTCTGGGCTGATGGCTCAGAGCCTGGAGCCTGTTTCTGATTCTGTGTCTCCCTCTCTCTCTGCCCCTCCCCCTTTCATGCTCTGTCTCTCTCTGTCCCAAAAATAAATAAACGTTGAAAAAAAAATTAAAAAAAAAATGAAGTTTCCTCAAAAAATTTAAAATACAAATGCCATACAATCCAGAAATTCCACTTCTGGGTAGACACCCAAAGGAAATGAAAACAAGATTTTGAAGAGATATCTGACCTCCCTTGTACTTAACCTATAAATAGCAGTCTAACTCTGACTTCCTGTGTCCCTGACACTTTCACCTCTGGAAAACCATAATTTAACGTCCTAGTCTCCATGTTTAAAACCAAGCATGATACAATGGTTCCATCACCACCCCCAATGCCTGCCCTTTTTCCTGGTAGTTTTACTTCTCTATTTGATCCTTGATCACTTCCAAACTCAGACAAACCTAGTCATTGTTATCCAAAAGGAAGGGCCTGGGTCCTAAACACTCTATGAAAACAGGTTCAAATAAAATATGTGTGTGTGTATATGTATATGTATATGTATATGTATATGTATACACACACATATATGTTTTTTTCTCTTGTGCTATGGCATTGTGTTGCTAAGAGAGATATTCAAAATATTTAACAATCAGAACACAATGCCAACAGTCAAGGTGACTCTGCAAGTCTTGGAAACTTTTAAGGCTGTAATTGGGCATATCAGCTGAATATCAGCCTTGGCCATAACATTTCCACCAGATGAATCCTAAAGCATTTTACAAGCATAAAGTCAGTCTTTAATCAATCAATCAATGAATCAATCAATCAATTAAATGTTTATTGCAAACCTACTATGTGCCACACACTGTAAAGTACTGGTTATAATAAGACCTATGAGCTAAAAAAAATTTATAAGCTATCCTATAATTATACGAGGGTTGGAAACTGTGTTAGATTTCCTCCGAAATCTAGAAGAATAAACACTCTGTGCTGATGGGAAACTACGTTCCTAATGATTTGGACAATCTAAAAGTGACAAGCATTGGGTTTTCTTATTTATAATATCAGTAGGGGAAGGATTTAGGATGTTTTTTTCTCCGTTCTGGGGCCCCAAAGAACTGTACAGGAAGAGGTGAGTTAACTAAACCCTTAAGCGTAATGCCTAGGAAGGAGAGGGAAAAGAAACTTTCATATTACTTCTGGATTCTCATATTTTTATTAAATTAAAGAGAACTTATTTCCAACAACATTATTCTTAATTTCTTCAGGTGCTTTGATAGTTGGTGAGGACCTGAAACTACAGACTGTAGACCAAACAGAAGGGAGAAAAGACATTCAGGGTGAGCACTGAGGAGAGTTTGCATGCCTAATGAATTATCCAGAAATCCTGGGTGTGGGGGGGTGTCTCCCACCAGGCTGGGGCCAATTATCCAGATGTTGTGGCTGGAGTGAATGATGTGGGAGGGTTTGCTCTGCAGGTAATGAACTTGATGAATGTTCCTTTACTTCAACATGTGGCACAACTGAACACATATATTCCTCTCAGGATTATATTTTTATAGCAAAGCCAAAAAGAGGTATGAATCCAATGCTTCATTTCTTTTCAAATTAGCATTTATTTTGGATGTCTTCTGAATAAGGGGAACATGAGCTATAATATCAGGCCTTAGGAAACTCCTGTGAAAGAAATTCCTCTAAGAACCTTCTGGATGCCATGAGAGTTTTGAATATCTCAGAGAGCCTGAAATCTTCTGGACACTGATTGATGCTTAAACCGTCTCAAAATCCGAGTTTAAGCTGGCAGGTAAATAGTAAGATGCTCAGTAAATGGATGTGTAGATGGATCGGAGGGAAACGGAACTGTTTTTGTTTGAAGAATCATTTTTGCGTTGTTTTGCTTGTTTTTCTTGAAGAATGAGGAAATTTGAGAACTTTTACTTTTCTAAGTTTATTCATTTATTTTGAGAGAGAGAGAGAGAGTGCGAGTACGGGAAGGACAGAGACAGAGGGGCTTGAACTCATGAACTGTGAGATCGTGACATGAGCCGAAATCGAGTCGGACACCCAACCCAGTGAGCCACCCAGGCCCCCTGAGAACTGCTACTTTTAACAGAACTTTCTGGCATAGACAACAACTTCCCAGAATACATTTAGTGAAGGGAGTCATCAATTGTTGATTGAAGGCTGAAGCAATTGTGATCCTTACTTCCTTTCCTCATAACATTCTCTTCCGTCATAATGTCTCTTGCCCAATGATGAGGAAAAATGAATGAATGATTTTGTCTGATATCCCTCCTGGGCAGGGACCGTGTTTACTAGGAGTGATCCCACTGAAGGCATCGTCAGAGGAGTTGAGAAGGTAGAAACAATTCTGCTGAATGTAAAAGGAAGATAACTTAATAATTGTTTAGGCCTCTGTAGTTGTCTTGATTATGACTTTAAAAACTTATCCATGGAGGAAATTACACCTCTATAAGTAGCACTGGTTTTAGAATTCATCTTCATTAGTGTCCTTTATCATGAGTAAAATGCCTCCTCAGAGGGGAAAATTTGTTTTAATTTTTTTAATGTTTATTTTTTTTTTTTGAGAGAGGGAGAGACAGAGTGTGAGTGGGGGCGGGGGAGAGAGAGAGGGAGGGAGACACAGAATCCGAAGCAGGCTCCAGGCTCCGACCTGTCAGCACAAAACCCAACGTGAGTCTCGAACCCGTGAACCGTGAGATCATGACCTGAGCTGAGGGAAATTTTTAAGTAATCATGGTAATCATGAATTTTTTTTCCAAGTCTGCCAAAAAAAAAAAAAAAAAAATTAAAAAAAAGCCCTTTCAGACACTTTTCCAAGAATAGTTAAATAAATTTAAACACATTTCATTTTTAAAAACACATTAATACATTTGTTGTACTTAATGCACAATACTAAATAGTTTGCTTTAGTGATAGTGCATCTAAATGCTGTTTTTTAAATTTTTTTTAATTTTTATTTTTCAAGTTTATTTATTTATTTTGAGAGAGACAGAGACAGTGTGAGCATGGGAGGGGCAGAAAGGGAGGGAGGAGGAGAGAGAGAGAGAGAGAGAGAGGAAGAATCCCAAGCAGACTCAACACTGTCAGCGTAGAGTCAGATGCTGGTCTCGAACTCACAAAAACTGCGAGATGATGACCTGAGCCGAAACCAAGAGTCAGACCCTTAACCGACTGAGCCACTTGGGCACCCCTAAATACCGTGTATTTTTTTAAAAAGAAGACTATTCAGAAAAGGTAGAAAGAAGTTATAACCCTTTGGTTTTGTTCCAATTCAGATCATGTCTACATAATGTTAATCTTAACAAATTACCTGCTTTGGTCTTTGATGAATCTATCTGTGGAAACTAAAGACTATCTTCATCTGCATACTCAAATTGTCATATTGTCTAGGAATCACTGATTCTGTCCTTAAACATTGTAGCATCCACAAAGTCCTTACAATGACTGTACCTTGAGAGAGAACCTAGCTGTTGTTTGTCGAACAAGTTACTTGTTTTTCAAGCTTCACAAATCAAAGGGGCTAAACTTTCTTGATTGTGAATCTTCAGGGAAAGGGCTCAAATTAATTTAATCATTTTGAAAGCACCAGCTAAATTGTCAGTACTATGCCAGGTACTGCATCTGGAAAGGGAGATAAATGGAGCAAAATGCTACTCTGTTTATTTAGAGCTCAGATATTTGGCACCTGCAAATGCCTAGAATATTTGCAAACTGAAGTAAATAAAGAAGCCTCCAAGCGCAACCATTCTTTTGCAAAATAGCTGAGAAGATGCAATGTGTTTGGCTAATTTTCCAAGCGGAATAAAAGACTGTTCTGTTTGACTAGTGATGATGTCTGTATGAGTCAAACCTTGATAGTGACAGCATTCCAGTTTTCATAAAATGGAAACAAAAAGATGGAAAAAAAAGTTTATTTTCACCAAAATGTACCAAAACCTGGGCACGCCTTGTAGTTTTGCACGATTTTTTTTTGCAACAAAATGCTTAAAAGGCTGAAGTAGTCAAGGACTTCCATTTTCCAAGGACTTCTCTGAAACTTTTGATATTCAAATCATTTTCTTCAATGTATCTATCTTGGTATCATCCTTGCCAGTTTCCTTTTCTTCATTCTTCTTTTGATAGCTGGACTTACTGTACCAGATCGGGGTAGTTCCTCAGCATCAGTTTCATCAACTGTATGAAATCCTAAATGTGTTGCAGGATTTGTAGTTTCACTTTGAAATCGGTTTGCCTTGTATCGTCTGACAATATCAGGAAACCTGCCAGACAATGATCAACATAGGTTCCTACTAGGCAGGAAGAGATGTTTGGGTAGAGACTAATTTTATAGGTGGTCAGTTCATTTTTGAATAATTTGTATTATAATAACTCTTGTTTCTCCCTTCATACCCTCTTAATTCTGGGGACACAGGTAATGGATACTCGGCTAATGAAGAGGAGAAATTCAGAGGCTTTGAATGAGATTATTTAGTTACAGTGTTCTAAATGCAAGATTTTGCTGTACTATTTCATTATCAAAAAGAATGTACTTATCTCTTACACTGAAGCCTTGAGCACATATTTTTATTGTTCTAAATGTTAAATGTGAATGGATTCTGTCTCCTCTAAATGATAAGGAATTTCCCAAGGGCAGGACGTCTGGTAGCAAAACAGAATATATCTAACATGATGGAAGAATACTTTTTGAGGTAGCACTCAGCCCAGAAGTTGTTCATTTTCTTGTTAAAATTCAGAGGGCCTTATAAGAATGTCTCCCAAACGTGTCCTTTGGAATGTTTACTTTCTATGAGAAATTAACAGATGTTCCAAGAGAAAACATGTCCATGTTCAAAATTAACTTGGGAAGGGAATGCAAAAAGGTGCAGGTGCCATCGAAAACAACATTGTGGTTCCTCAAAAAATTTAAAAATGGAACTACCATATGATCCAGCAATCCCACTATTGGGTGTTTATCCCAAATCAGGATCTCAAAGAGCTACCAGCACTCCTATGTTCATAGCAGAACTGTTCACAATAGTCAAGATACAAAAACAATCTAAATGTCCATCAGTGGATGGATGGATGAAAATGTGGTATATACATAAAATAAAGTACTATGCAGCATTTAAAAAAGAAGGAAGTCTTGTCATATGCTACAACATGGATGAAACTTGAGGGCATTCTGCTAAGTGAAATAAGCCAGTCATGAAAAGACAAATACTGCGTGATTCCACTTAAATGAGGCATCTAAAGAAGTCAATTTCTTTTTTTGTGTAAGATTTTATTTTTAAGTAATCTCTACACCCAGCGTTGACCTCAAACTCACAACCCCAAGATCAAGAGTCATATACTCTGCACACTGAACCAGCCAGGTGCCCTAAAATAGTCAACTTTACAGAAACAGGAAATAGAATGGTAGTTGCCAGCGGCTGTGGGGAGGAGGGAAAGGGGAATTGTTGTTCAGTGGGTATAGAGTTTTAGTTTTGCAAGATGAAATAGTTCTAGAGATCCGTTGCACAACCATGTACATATAGTTAACAGTGCCATACTCTCCACTTAAAAGTAGTTAGATAGTAAATTTTATTATACGTTTTTTTTTTCCAACAATAAAAAAAAAAAGCTTGTGGAAAATATCATACGTTGAATCTTCCTTTAGGTATTTGCCTTGAATATTAGCATAGTATTAGTGTTGAGAATCACTCCAATAAGGAAACTTGTTGAACTTTCTTTAACCCACTACTTCCCAAGCTCATTTTTTTTCATTGTTAGTGAGGAATATTTATTAACCTTCTAGAGGACATTACCCAGCACAGCACAGAGAGAAAAAAAAAATTATTTCCGGGCAGCTGTAATAGATTCAGTTTTGGAGATAAAATATTTAACAGAGTCCATAGTTCTTCGAACATCTATAAAAGTCATTGCAGTAGTAAATAAAAAAAAAAAAACCAAGAGCTATAGAAATATATTTGATGAAAACTGTATTTAGTTCAGTGATTCCCGAACCTGGCTACATCTGCTGGGTCACTTTAAAAGACATAGTTTAGGCTTTCTGATTTAATAGATTTCAAGAGCAGCCAGGTTTGGGAATCATGACTTTCGAAGTCTGAGTTTTGAATAACTGCATACAGAGAGGTTGAGAATCATTTGAGATTTTCATATTTGCCATGATATAAGGAAATGAGGGCACAGATCATGGATGAAGACAGGATAACAAATTTTTTTCACGAATTCCTAAGAAAGGACTGGAAGTCAATACCCAAACCCTTATTAGTGATGCTTGAAATTGTTTGCATATCGGTTTATACATATTCATGCTAAAGTGAACTGCTTAATAAATTACAGACATAGTCCATTACATACAGTAGGTTTTCCAACCTGTAGGTCATGTCTTAAGCATTTTGTCTGCTATTATTGATGTATTAGAACTGGTGTTCTCCTTTGCTGATTATAATCAGGATTTCTTGGCTGGAGAGTGGGCAGACAAGCAAAAAGTTCTTCTTCTTTTTTTTAATGTTTGTTTATTTTTGAGACAGAGAGAGACAGAGCATGAATGGGGGAGAAGCAGAGAGAGAGCGGGAGACACAGAATCCCAAGCAGGCTCCAGACTCTGAGCCATCAGCCCAGAGCCCGACACAGGGCTCGACCCCACGGACCGTGAGATCGTGACCTGAGCCGAAGTCGGACGCTTAACCTAACTGAGCCGCCCAGGCGCCCCAAAAAAGTTCTTCTTGTACATTGGTACTATACCAAGACCTATTTCTGTCTGGGTTATACTCTCTACATGGTAGACAAACACTGGGAAAGAGAGTCAAGGAATCAAGTTGTTGAAAAAGAACTTTAAGAAGAAGAAAAGTAAGCACGAAAATATGAAGATGTAGCATAAAAATAACATTAGGCTGCAAACCGTTCTTGTTAAATCATCATGAACTCAAACCCAATCAACACATAAGCAATTTGATAGGTCGTAGGAGGAGATGGATCACAGCAACACAAATCAAATTAATAGGGTTGATTTCAGGAGCTAAATGATCTTTTTGAAAAAAAAAAAAAAAAAAACCCAAAACTGAAATGGTTGGGGGCCTGGCTGGCTTAGTCAGTAGAGCATGAGACTCTTTTTTTTTTTTTTAATTTTTTTTTTCAACGTTTATTTCTTTTGGGGACAGAGAGAGACAGAGCATGAACGGGGGAGGGGCAGAGAGAGGGAGACACAGAATCGCAAACAGGCTCCAGGCTCGGAGCCATCAGCCCAGAGCCCGACGCGGGGCTCGAACTCACGGACCGCGAGATCGTGACCTGGCTGAAGTCGGACGCCTAACCGACTGCGCCACCCAGGCGCCCCAGAGCATGAGACTCTTAATCTCAGGGCTGTGAGGTCAAGCCCCACAATGGGCATGGAGCCTACTTAAAAAAGTTTTTTTTTTTTTTTTAATTTAAAAACTGCAATGGTGGCCTCAATCTGGGGATTTTGCGTTAATTCATACTCAACATGGACCGAAAGTTGCAGAATGCCAAACCAATGATACCTGCCCCCATATCTGATACTTGCAATTCAACCTGAGGGGTTTTATTTCTCTATTCTAATGTTTTATCTCTGATGTTAAGAAAAGCAAAATAAATGTGGGATGGAGGTAGCCAATAGGCGCGCCCGCTGGAATGCCTGGGTTCAAACGCAAGCCCTGCCACTCACTGAATGACACTGGGGAAGTTGCTTTGTCTCTCTCAGCCTCTCTCCTCAACTGTAAAATGTGGGATTATAATCACACCTATCTCATAAGGTTGTGAGTGTTAAATAAGATAATGTATGTAAAGCACCCAGAATACTACCTAGTCTATGAAAAGCACTCAATAAATGGTAGCTATTATCATTGTCAGTCATTGATTTCTTGCCATGAGCAAGTTTCAAACTCTTTCCTGAGTCAGGATTCTAGAAAGAGTAGACAGTGCAGCATGGAGAGTCGAGCGGGGGGCTAGAAAATGATGAGGGACAAAATGTACTCACTAAGGATTAGACCTATCTCACGGCATTCCAGTTCAATCTTAACATTCCCCCCGCCCCCCCACAGTTTGGATAAATCTTATTCCACATGATGTTTATTGTACTACATCTATATGTCATTTTATATTATAAAACTTGTTCTCCTGACTGCATAGGGGAAGGAAATTTCTTTGATATGCTAATTCTAATTTTTATGGAAGTAATGACTCCAGGTAAATTATTTTCGTCTCTTAGACCAGAGCACTTAATATGGCAACTGCACAAGAATACTGTTAAGGGTGTCAGAGCTCATTTCCTAAGAAATTGCTATCAGAACAGAAGCGATCACTTAGCAAAAAGAAAGCCTTTCTCAAGATTGGCATATTTCATATCTCCAGGAAAAGTTGTTGGGGTGGGGGCTTAGTATCTAGGCTGACAGGCAGAATTAGGTACTTTCCAGGTACTGAACTCTTTCTTTTTCTTTTTCTTTTTTCAAGTTTATTATTTATTTCATGAGAGAGAACAAGTGGGAGAGGGACAGAGAGAGGGAGAGAGAGAATCCCAAGCAGGCTCCACATTGCCAGCGCAGAGCCCGACGCAGGGCTCGAACCCACAAAGCATGAGATCGTGACCTGAGCCAAAGTCAGACACTTAACTGACTGAACTACCCAGATGCCCCTAAACTCTTTATTTTAATATTGTCTGTGATATTTAGATTTCTCAGTCCACCTAGAAATGCTCCTGACCCATGACTTTTAATTTGTTTTGTCACTCAGATATACACTTGATATACTATAGGTCACCATATCAAATGCCCCGGTAGATTTTGTTACGATTGTAGGATGGGGGGGGGGTTAGGAATGGTGAAAGAAAGAGGCAAATCTCTCAAGACAACAGACTAAACTGTTCATCCTCTGCCTGCCACCTCCGTTAACTCCCACCACTCTCCATCCCGTACATTCTTTTCCTTGTCCATTATCTGTCTAAAATGCTCCGTGCTTTCTTGCTCCCCCCCATCTGTTCTCATTTATTAATTCATTTCACAAACGTGTTTTGAGCGCCTGCTATGTGGTATGAACTGTGCCAGAAATTGGAATTATGGCAATAAATAGGACAGATGTGGTCTTGGCTTAACATCCTTTTTTTCTTCCTATCTTTATTTTATTTTTTTTAAGTTGACTTATTTTGAGACAGAGAGAGAAAGAGCGCAAACGCACGTGAGCCAGGGCGAAGAGAGAGGGAGAGAGAGCATACCAAGTAGGCCCCACACTGTCAGTGTGGATGCCGATGCGGGGCTCGGTCTAATGAACAGCGAGATCATGACCTGAGCCAAAAGCAAGAGTCAGATGCTTAACCAACTGAGCCACCGAGGCACCCCTTTCTATCTTTAAATGTATCTACTATCCTTCAAGACCCGACTCAGGTCATCCTATTTTTTTTTTTTTAATTTTTTTTTTTCAACGTTTATTTATTTTTGGGACAGAGAGAGACAGAGCATGAACGGGGGAGGAGCAGAGAGAGAGGGAGACACAGAATCGGAAACAGGCTCCAGGCTCCGAGTCATCAGCCCAGAGCCTGACGCGGGGCTCGAACTCACGGACCGCGAGATCGTGACCTGGCTGAAGTCGGACGCTTAACCGACTGCGCCACCCAGGCGCCCCTCAGGTCATCCTATTGTATGTAACTCTTTCTGATGAACTCAACCTACAGGACCTCTTCTTGCTCTCAACTAGCACGTAATTGGTATACCGCTCATTTGCCTCTATCATATACTCTATTTTATAACAGTTGTTAAAAATGCTTCTGGCTGCAAACAATAGCATGCCTAATTCATAGCGGCCGAACCACAGGGCCATCAAAAAGGAGGTGGCCCCAGAATTGGGCTGGTGTCCTAATAATGTCATTAAGGAGACAAGCTGCTTTGATCCTTCCACTGCCTTCCTCGGGGAGTCAGCGATGTCTTCCCTCACAGTTTGAAAGTGGCTGCTGTGGTTCCAAGTACCACATTGTCACATTACAGCGTCCAAAGCAGGATGCACCAGCAATGCCAAAAGGGCTTCCTTTTTCCGTGCCTTTTTCAGAAGCCACCGACAATTTTTAGTCACGGGCAAAGCGGTATGGGGCTGCCATTGCTGGCTTAAATCATTATGATTCCCCTCGTAGGTCTGGACATATTGCTGCATTCGTTAGGAGAGAAAGAGTGAGAAATTACTGTTGGCCAGGAAACACCACATATACCAATGCCTTTATGATTTTGATTTGTACATTTATTAGCTATGCTACCTTGGACAAATTAGCTACTTTTTCTAATTCTCAGGTAATGCACCTGCCAAATTAGGCATAATAACACATATCTCATAGGACATCCAATGAAATATTTCTTTTAAAAATGCCTCACACACAGTAGATCCTCAAACGTTTCCTGTATACATAGATTAGGCATGGCTCTAAAATAGCAGATCTCTAACCGTGTTCCTAGATTCTCATCTCTAGTCTCTGTCTTAGCTTATACAGATAATTATATGACGCTTTGCAATGTTGGTTCCCCGTGTATATGCTGAGTAAGCGATTGCCCGTGATTGTAATCCAGAGTATTTTTTTTTTAATTTTTTTTACATTTATTTATTTTTGAGAGACAGAGTGAGACAAAGTGAGAATGGGGGAGAGGCAGAGAGAGAGGGAGACACAGGATCAGAAGCAGGCTCCAGGCTCTGGGCTGTCAGCACAGAGCCTGACGTGGGGCACGAACCCACAGACCATGAGATCATGACCTGAGTCAAAGTCAGACGCTCAACCGACTGAGCCACCCAGGCGCCCCTGTAATCCAGAGTATTAAAAGAGACACTCAAATCTAAAAATGCCTTTTTCACAATTCCTGTGGCTCGTGTCTCCTGGTATAGCTCGATGATCCTTAGAAGGGTAACACAGAGTAGCATTTATCAGGTAGTAGGATCTTAGTGTGAATTGTGTGATCAAATCTGTTTCAGCGATAACTTAAAGTTGCAGGATGAGGCGTAGGTTTAGAAATCGTATCCAGTAGGATTAGCTCAGTTTGTTTCATTTGGGTTCCAGAGCTCAGGATATAATAAATTAGTTCATACTAAGGTATAATATCTAACTCTAATCTAATATGTTAAATGGCCTAGTCACCTCTAGGTCAGACTCTTGAATCACACAGATCTGAGCTTGGATTCCAACTTATCTATCCTCTTCGAGCTGTGTTCTCTACCTGTAAACTAACTGAAAATAGTAGCCATAACGTTGTAGAGTTGAGAGCGTTAAATCAGACTATACAAAAGGGCCTAGAGCACTAAGGGTGTCCACATGTTCACTAATATTATTGTTCTTTATTAATATAAATCTTATAATCAAAATCATGTTATAGTATAGAAATATCAGGGAAGATGATTCTTACCTTGCCTTTGAAGAAATGGACACATAAAGCTTGACTGATTTGCTTTCCATCTTACAGGAAGATAATGATAGAGCCATAGAATATAGAATATAGAAGGCAAGAATATAGAACGACCTTCTGCCTGGGTGACTCAGTCGGTTGAGCAACTGACTTTGGCTCAGGTCCTGATCTCACCGTTCATGAGGTCGGGCTCTGTGCAGACAGCTCAGAGCCTGGATCCCGCTTCGGATTCTGTGTCTCCCTCTCTCTCTGTCCCTCCCTCCCGCCCCCACCCATGTTCTGTCTCTTTCTCTCTCTCAAAAATAAATAAACATTAAAAAATATTTTTAAAAAGGAGTCTCTCAAAGACCTCTATCTTCTTGACCAAAACTGATTCCTAATGACACAGCTAGTTTGTGGCAGCTGTTTTGATAACAGGAACAGGGTTAAAAAGACTGTTTTATTTTTTAAATTAACGAGCAACATACCCCACAAACACTTTGGTCCTTCTTCTATCTACCGTTGCATCGTTCTCACCCAGGGTCAGGAGGAATCAAGCTCTCACGTGGAGAATCAGAGTTTAGATGTTGTTCCATGGTAGGTGCTCAATAAATACTTGCAAAACAAATGAATTATTTGGAATGTTTTAAGAGCTGAAAATGTAATGGTTAGAGTTGGCCTTTTTTGTTTGTATGAAAATATAATGACCCTACTGAGTTTTTACAACTGGATCGTTTCAGCAACATATTTCTAAAGACACTTAGAACATAAGAATGAACCAGGCAGGCTGGGACTTTTAATTTTTCTAATTCAGATCTGGACTTTGGATGAGCTTTCATTTCATACAGAATTTGACTTTAATAACGTTGGTCTTCTCTCAAACTGCTCACAAATCACTTCCTGCAGTGAGAGCTAATTTTCTAAAGGAGCAGCAAAGCTCAATCCTTGGGGGCAAACTCAGCTAGGTCTTTCTGACTTTTTGAGAAATGAAACATTTAGACAATGGTTTAACTCTTTTTCTTAGAACAATCAGCATAGATGTAGCGCCTTGAAAAGTCAGCGGATGAAGTAACCCTGAATTAGGAAAAGATGACAGTCTTTTTAACAGTGGACATTCTATAGTCATGACTATCTTCACTCTCTCCCTACACCTCTTTTTGGGTCCCGACAGAGTTTTTGTTTTCTCCTCTATCCCTAATCCCAGGAAAGGGCTTCTTCTCAGTCCTTTTAGACATCACGACAAGTATAAAGTTGCTCATTAATTAATTCACTCCTTTGTCACGTTGTTTACTGAGTGTTTGCTTTCTGCCCGGCACTGGTAAAAATCCTGAGGAGTCAGAGATGAATGAAGCATAGTCTATACCCTCAAGGAATTCACAACCTCATGGAGGTAGACCGACAAGCCAACAGATAAATTATAAAGTGACATAGCTAAGTGTGATTGCCGCGATATGAGCCAAATACTGTAGGAACCGGAATGCTCTGTCTCCCAAGAGTATCTGATTTATCATCTGCATCTCTCATTCTGAAAGAGAATGCAAGGTCCTCATTAAATGATTTCAAGCCTCATAGAACAAGCTGGAGAGAGATTTTTGGCGAAGGGCAACTTCCTGTTGTCCCTGGAATAACACAAAGAGGCTGTATACCCCATGTTTGTGTAAGACTAAGTCTTGCGACTAATAGCATGTCTTGCAGCAAATTAGTAATAACAGCATATGGCTCAAAAGGAAGTACTCGCACCAAACAGCTGGAAGAAAGACACGTCTTCTGCAAGGTATCTGAAGCAGTTCTGGGGATGAAGGTACCATGACACGGAGGGTTACCTATTTTGGGGTGCTGACGCTAAAGCAATGATCCCACCTGGCATGGCAAGTTTAACGGCAACCAGGCAACTGACAAAATAGAAAGGAAAACAGTGACTCTAAGCACTCAGACATGAGAAGTTGTTGGGTCTTCCACCTGTCCAAATGGTCCCGTTCGCAAGTTCTCTTTTATTTTGCAAGGGGACCCTGCCATCGCACTGCTCAACAGTGGGGAAAGACCCCTGAGATCAGTTCCTCTGCCTCTGGATGTGAGAGGTTTGACACATATGACCTGCCTAGCAGTGGAACGCTTTTGGGGCGCCTGCCTGGGCGGCTGTGTTGGTTAAGCTGATTTGGGCTCGGGTCATGATCTCACGGTTCGTGAGTTCGAGCCCCGCGTCGGGCTCTGTGCTGACAGTTTGGAGCCTGGAGCCTGCTTCAGACTCTGTGTCTCCCTTTCTCCCTTCCTCTCCCCTGTTCGCACTCTGTCTCTCTCTCCAAAATAAACATTAAAAAAAAACAAAAAACAAAAAACAGTGGAAAACTTTTGCCGATGTTGCCTGCTAACAAAATAACAAACAGATAAAACTACACAAAAAGTCTCTCTTCTTCAGGGCAAGTGTGCTAAGGAACCTGCACGTGAGGAATACTGAGTTTGTCATGGGATTGTAGGATACTTTACTTTTACATGAGGCTTCATTTTGTCTTTCCTTGATGCTAGGACCAGTGATGATATTGTTTTTCTTGTGACTGTCGATATCATGTATGAACACAATCTTTGCCAAACCCTTGATCTCTTGGTAATAGTGTGAGGAATTCATAGCATGCTCTCTAGATTGGAATATCATTTGTTTTAAGGTATATTTCCCAGTGTGATGAAAACCTCAGACTGTCTGGTGCTATAGACCGAACGTGTGCGTCGCCTCAAAATTCAAAGGTTGAAGCCAAATTCCCCATGGCATTATGAGGTCATGAGGGAGGAGCCCTTATCAAAGAGACTCGAGAGAAGGATTTCATTAGACACAGAACCTGGAGACACCCTGATCTTGGATTCCCTAATCTCCAGAACTGTGAGAAACAAATGCTGTTGAAGCCACTCAGATGATGTCCTTTTTGTCATAGCAGACTAAAAAGACTGAGATGTGTGGTTTCCAGTCCAACGTGTAAGGAGCTTGGAAGTGGCCACTACGTCCCAGCAAGTAGAAATGTAGAACAAGTGGAAACATCAACGACTCTTCTTAGATCCATCAGAGAAGTAAGGCCACAGGCAAACTGTTACCCCCCCAAATGGGAGAGACAGGTGAATACAAATAATCACAGGTTACCAGAGCAGAAACCCATAACTAGAAGCCTCTGCCAGAACGAGTGATGGAGTAGAAAACCCTGAATTACAGTTGACAAATTTCGGGATGCTTAATGTTGACAAACTGGAGAATTAAAAACTCCAGGAGGAGCCAATCATAAGCAGGGATCCACACTTTTGTGAATGGTATCTCTAGGAGCTTGACCTGGTTTTAGCAGTGAACGTCAGAGAAAAATTCCCCCAGGCTTTTGGCAGGAGGGAGGAGGGGAAAAGTAACCATTTTGAAATGAGCTAGAACATTCTATTCTTCTTAATACGGCCTCCCTCAAGATACATTATTTTACCAGAACCTACACTATTGGGTTTTTGTTTTCAGAGACTAACCAACCAGAGGGAAGGGAAATCTGCAACTCCAGCCCTCTATGTCCATCCTGTGCCACCTAAGGGGGTTAAATAAATGGACAGGTACTTGGGAAGTTCACAGGCTAGGGGCATAGGCTCACTAAAAAACTGAAATCTAATTGTAGGGCTATAGAACACTTCCAGTCTCCCTCCCCGACATGTTGCCACCACATTACTAAAGGCCTATTGACAGCAGTTCCTTTTGCCCCGTACATCATGTCTAGCTATCAGAGAAAATGTCAAGGTAGCACAACAAGACTCAGATATGGCAGGGATGTTGGCTTTGTTAGACTGGGAATTTAAAATAACTATGATTAATACGTAAAAGGCTTTGATGGATAAAGTAGGCAGCATGCAAGAACAGGTAAGAACAGGTGGCAATGTAAGCAGACAGATCAAATTCTAAGAGAGAATAGGAAATAAATACTGGAGATAAAAAGCACAGTACCAGGGGCGACTGGGTGACTCAGTCGGTTAAGTGTCCGACTTTGGCTCAGGTCATGATCTCGTGGTTCGTGGGTTTAAGCCCCACATTGGGCTCTGTGCTGACAGCTCAGAGCCTGGAACTGCTTTGGATTCTGTGTCTCCCTCTCTCTCTGCCCCTCCCCCTGCTCATGCTCTGTCTCTCTCTCTCTGTCTCTCAAAAATAGACATTTAAAAATTAAAAAAAAATTTATATAAAAAAATCAGAGTAAAAAATGAAGGATGCCTTTGATAGGCACATTGGTAGATTGACCACAGCTGAGGAATGAATCACTGAGCTTGAAATTATCGTTTTTTTTAAGTGTATTTCTTTATTTTGAGAGACAGAGAACATGAATAGGGAGCAGCAGAGAGAGAATCCCAAGCAGGCTTCATGCTTCACGCTGAGCCTGACATAGGGCTTGATCTCATGACTGTGAGATCATGACCTGAGCTGAAATCAAGAGCTGTACAGTTAACTGACTGAGCCACCCAGGAGCCCCAGTAATAGAAACTCCAAAAATGGAAAAGTGAAGAGAAAAAAAATTACTGAAAAAAACAGAACAGGATATCTAAGAACCATGGGACAACCATAAAAGTTATAATGTGTGTGTAAAGTGAATACCTGAAAGAGAAGAAAGAGGAACAAAATAAATATTTGAAGCAATGACTGAAAATTGCACCAAATTAATCACAGACACCAAACCACATATCCAGGAAGCCCAAAGAACATCAAGAAAGATAAATAGCGGCGACAACAACAACCAAAAAACGACACCTAAGCATATTATATTCAAACTGCAGAAAATGAAAGGTAAAGACAATATCTTGAAGGAAGCCAGAGGGGAGGAAATCCCTTATTTATACAGGAACAAAGATAAGAATTTACATCTGACTTCTCAGAAGCAATGCAAGCAAGTAGAGAGTGGAGCGAAATATTTAAAGTTTTGAGAGAAAAGAAAACACCAACCTAGAATTATGGACCCTGCAAAACTATTCTTCAGAAGTGATGGTAGATTCAATATTGCCAAGACATTAGTGCTTCCAAAGTTGACTTGTAGATCCAATGCAATCCCCATCTAAATCCCACTGAGTTATTTATTTATTTTTTTTTGGGGGGATATTGACAAACTGATTCTGAAGTTTATGTAGAGAAACAAAAATTACAAAATAACCAACCCTGCATTGCAGGCCAAGAACAGAGTTGGAAGACCGATACGGCCCGATTTCAAGAGTTAGGATAAAGTTACAGTAATCAAGACAATGTGGTATTGGCAAAAGAATAAACAAAAACAGGAAAAGGATAGAAAGCCCAGAAATATACTCACATATATATAGTCAACTCATCTTTGACAAAGGGGCAAAGGCAATACAATGCAGGAAAGATGGTCTTTTTAACAAAAGGTGCTAGACCAACTGGACATTTACACACGAAACTATGAATCGAAGCACAGACTTCACACACATTACAAAAATTAACTCAAAATGGATTGGAGAGCTACATGCAAAATGCAAAACTGTAAAACTCCAAGAAGATAATATAGGTGGAAACCTATATGACCTTGGATTTGGTGATGGTTATTATATACAACATCAAAACAAATTGAATCCAACAGCAAGACTATTCAGTTTTTCCAAAGGCACCAACTATAGGGCCAAAGGTATGATCCACAAAGAAATAATCGACAAGCTGGACCTTATTAAGATTAAAGACTTCTGCCATGTCAAAGACACTGTCCTGGGAATGAGAAGACAAGCCACAGACTAGGAAAAAATATTTGCAAAAGACATATTTGCTAAAGGACTATTATCATAGTATATATCATAGTATATATATACACACCATATATATCCTAAAGCTCAACAGTGAGAAAAAAAAACAACCTAATTTAAAGATGGGCTAAAAACCTTAACAGATACCTCACCAAAGAAGATATACAGATGGCAGAGAAGCATATGAAAAGATGCTCCACATTATGTGTCATCAGGGAAATGGAAATTAAAACAATGAGATGTCACTACACCCTTGTTAGAATGGCCAAAATCCAAAACATTGACACCGTGAAACACTGGTGAGGCTGTGGAGTAACAGAAACTCACCTTCATTGCTGGTGGGAATGCAAAATGGTATGGGCATTTTGGAAGACGGTGTGGCAGTTACAAACTTAAGAAACTCAACACAGTCTTACCATATTATTCAGCAACCACACTCCTGGATATTTACCCAAAGGAGTTGAAAAGCTATGTCCACAAAAAACCCAGCATGCACATTTTTATAGAAGCCTATTCGTCACTGTCAAAACTTGAAAGCAACCAAGATATCTTTCGGGAGGTGCATGGATAAATAAGCTATGGTACATCCGGAATTTGGGATGTAATTCAGTGCTAAAAAGACATGAGTTGGTTACCAAGCCATGCAAAGCCATAGAAGAAGCTTCAGTGCATATTACTAAGTGAAAGAAGCCTATTCTGAGTACACATCAGGAGACATATCAGGAAAAACAAACTCTTCCTTCAAGATTTCTTTCTAGAGGGGATAACAGAATGCGCACTCACTCATTCATTCAATAAATATTTAGTAAGTGCTTATTCTATACCGACAACTGTGAGGAGTGACAGAGGAAGATTTTTACAAACCACCATACAGACAAACTGAACACATGTAAGGATTATGGGGTGAAGCAAGTTGATCATCACCAGCTTCTTGGAGTTAGCTAGAATATTCAAATTCATCCAGTGAGACAGATACTTTAAATGGTAGCCTTTATATATAGTGCATACTGATAGACACTGCAAGAGAATTGAAGAAGGGTTAAGAGAAGAGAGAGGACTGGAGCTGGGCCTTAAAGAATATGATAGTGTTCACCTTGGCGGCACATATACTAAAATTGGAACGAAACAGAGAAGATTAAGATGGCCCCCGTGCAAGAATATGATAGAAAGTGGACAAGCAGAGATGAGAAGCATGGTTTCTCCAGATAGGAGAAATTGTATGCAGGTAGATAGAAATAAGTATGGTTTTCCCCGACCTAAAAAGAGAGAGGAAACTATTCCAACCAATCTCTCTTTATAGTCATCTCTCTCTCTTTTAAACTCATAACCAAACTTCTTCTGAAAAGAAGAATCTACACCTGTCATTCAGGCAATAGTCACTAATTTAGCTCTCACGTGCCAACTTCATGAGATACGTTTTAATCGCATCTTACTTGTTCTGTCTTCAATTCACACAGTTGACCCATCCCTCTGTTTTGAAACCAGACTCTTCCTTGGTTTTGATGTTGCCACTTCTCTTATTCTACCTCTCTGGCCATTCCTGGGCCTTACTTTTTAAAAAGCGAATGTTAAAGTTGCAGAAGTTTTGGATTTACAGAAAAATTGTGATGATAGCACAGGGTTCCCACATGCCTCACGTTGCTTCCTCTATTATTGCTATCTCAGAACAGTCTGGTACATTTGTCACAATTAATGAACCAACATTGGTACATTATAGTTAACTAAGTCCAGATTTTATGGTCAGATAACCCTAGTTTTTAACTGAATGTTCTTTTTTGTTCCAAGATCTCATCTAAGATACTAAATTATAATTAGTTGTCATGTCTTCTTAAGCTCCTCTTGGCTATGACAGGGTCTCCGTCTCTCCTTGTTTTTGATTGACTTTAAAAGTGCTAAAGACTACTGGTTAGGCATTTTGTAGAATGTACCTCTATTCTGATTCGTCTGATGTTTTTTTCTTATGATTAGACTGGGGTTATGGGTTTCAGATTGGAAGATCAGAGGTAAAATGCTATTTTCCTCACATTATGTCAATGGTAGGTGACATCAACGTGATTTATTACTGTTGATGTTAACCTTGATCGCCTGGTTCAAGTGGCTCAGGTTTCCCCTCTGTTCCCATACTGTAGTTTTTGGAAGGAAGTCACCACGCATCATCCATACCGCCCTTAAGGAATGGGTAGTGCTACTCCATTTCCTTTAAAGTAGTATTTACGTTAAGCATTTGGAATTCTTATGCATGTGAGATTTGTCTCCTCTCTCCCGTGTATTTATTTAATCATTCATTTATATCAGGGTGGGCTCATGAATATGTATTTTATTCTTGGGTTTTAATCTAACATTAGCTCAATAATTTTGTTAATAATTCTGTTGCTCCAATTGTCCAGCTTTGATCATCGGGAGCTCTTTTGGTTGGTTCCTGTACCCCTTGACACACCTGATCAGACTCTGCGTGTGTGTGTTGTGTGTTGTGTGTGTGTGTGTGTGTATTAATACTTACCTTCTGGCACCACAAGTTGCTTTAGGCTCACTTCTAGATTTTCTACCCCAGGCCTAAAATCAGTCATTTCTTTAAGGATCACTAATTATGGTATTAGAACCCAAGGTCTGGGGGCGCCTGGGTGGCGCAGTCGGTTGAGCGTCCGACTTCAGCCAGGTCACGATCTCGCGGTCCGTGAGTTCGAGCCCCGCGTCAGGTTCTGGGCTGATGGCTCAGAGCCTGGAGCCTGTTTCCGATTCTGTGTCTCCCTCTCTCTCTGCCCCTCCCCCGTTCATGCTCTGTCTCTCTCTGTCCCAAAAATAAATAAACGTTGAAAAAAAAAATTTAAAAAAAAAAAAAAAAAAAAGAACCCAAGGTCTGAGCATTGGGTGTGTTCCCTGGGTCTTATTTTATGACGCATTTTCTCTTCTCTTTATTCTTTTTATTTATAATATTTTTAATGTTTTATTTATTTTTAAGAGAGAGAGAGAGAGAGACAGAGCAGAAGTCAGAGAGGGACAGAGCGAGAAGGAGAGACAGAATCCCAAGTAGGCTCTAGGCTGTGTGCTGTTAGCAGAGTCTGACTTGGGGGTCGAACCCATGAACCACGAGATCATGACCTGAGCCGAAGTCGGACACTTAACCAACTGAGCCACCCAGGTGCCCCCCTTTCTTTTTAAAAAAGGGTTTCTTAACCTTTCACTATTGACATTTTGAGCCCCAAATCTTTTTGCTATGGAGGGTTGTCCTATGCATGGTCGGATGTTTCACTGTATTCCTAAGTCCTACCCACTAGATGCCAGTAGCGCTCCCTCAGTTGTGACAATCAGCTGTCTTGAGACGTTTCCAAATATCTCTGGGAGGCAAATTATCCCCATTTTAGAACCACTGCTCTCCATGTACTTGTTTTTCCAGGATCTCGTATTGTTGGCTCTCTTCTTTTCTCATTATTTGTGCTATTCTTGAGAAAACTCAGCTATTCTCTTTGTTTTCACTGCCACCCATAAACTAATTTCTTTCTGATATAATTATCGCTATCTCTGATATCTTTCCTAAGGGCAGGGTTATGCATCTCCACTTGGATGTCTTATCTTCTGTAGGTACGTCAGACAAAACATGTTCAAAGTGAATTACAGGATAAGGAAAGAATCCCAATCTCATAGAGAATAGCAAGGAATAACAAAGCTGCAAAAGAGGTGACTAAGCAAGCAAACCTATTGGCTTGCCATAGTGCTGCATGTGTGACAGTAAGAGTACTTGAATCAGTTTTTCAGGGAAGGGTTGGGCAAACTATGCCCCCCTGCAAAATCTGGCCCACTACCTGTTTTTGTATGTTAAAAATTATTTTTTGGGTACCTGGGCGCCTCAGTTGGTTAAGTGTTCAACTCTCGGTTTTGGCTCAGGTCATGATCTCATGGTTCGTGAGTTCAAGCCCCACATCAGGCTCTGCAGTGATAGGGCGGAGCCTGCTTGGGATTCTGTCGCTCCCTCTCTCTCTCTGCCCCTCCTCTGCTCTCTCTCTCTCTCTCAGTCTCTCTCAAAATAAATAAACTTAAAAAAATAAAAAAATATATATCTATTTTACATTTTTAAATGGTTAAAAAAGCCAACAGAAGAATAGTTTATAACACATGAAAATTGCATGATAGGCAACTTTCAATGTCCATAATAAGTTTCTTATGTAACACATCCACACTCATTTGTTTTTATGTTGTTTGTAGCTGCTCTCAGGGAACAATGATAGAACTGAGTTATTGCTGCAGGTGGCTTATAAAGCCTAACGTAGTTACTACCTGGCCCTTTCCAGGAAAACTTTTCTGAAACCTGGATCAGAGCAAGACAGTTGCTCACAGCATGGCAAGCAGAAGGAGCATTCACGTGGTAGTGCTTGTTCCTCTGCCCTGTGTCCCATGTCGTGTCCCAATGGCCCTGGTTGGTAGCTGGCCTGCAGTGAGTTGCACGGCAACCTGAGGAAGCCAGGACTAAGGGCTCAGCACCTTTTGTAGCAAGCAGTAAACAAGCCAGTCTCTCACTTCAGGGAGCAAGCAATGTCATGGACAGGGACAGAGCAATGACCTGCAGGAGAGCTCGGGCCCATGGCAGACCATCCTCGACTCAACTTTGCCTCTACGGCCCCCTCTCCCAACCTTTGCTTCTTTCTCATTTCTGTCAATGGTATTACTCTCCCCTTGGTTGCCTATAGTAGAAAAACTAAGAGCTACCTTAGGTTCTTTGATCTTTCTGATCTCTAATCGATTCCCAGGTCTGTTGTCTCTAAAATCTTTCACATTAATCTCATACTCCTTCCCATTGCCATCACTTTAATTTTAAAAAAAAAATTTTAATGTTTACTTATTTTCGAGACAGAGAGATAGAGCACGAGCGGAGGGGGGGTAGAGAGAGGGAGACACAGAATCCGAAGCAGGCTTCAGGCTCTGAGCTGTCAGCGCAGAGCCTGACGGGGGGCTCGGATCCACACACTGTGAGATCACGACCCGAGCCAAAGTCACACATTCAACCCACCGAGCCACCCAAGCGAAGGGAATTTTCATGGTACATTGTTAGTTATGTTTGTATTGAAAGAAAGAGCTACAGCCAGGAACCCAATTCTCTATTCCAATTATTTGCTATGAAGTAGCAGTAGGAATAGTAACATCTATTTAGTGAACATTTATTAAGGGCCAGGTACTATGCTAAGTACTTTACACATCGTCTCACATCGCCTCGTTGAATCCTTACGACCTTTCAGGTAGATGTTACTGTTATATCAGTTTTACAGATAAGAAAACTGAAGGTAGAGAGTTTTGATGACGTGGGCAAGAAGTGCGAAGCTAAGACTGGAGCCCCGAGCTCTTTACGCCTTCCTTACACTCTCTCAGAAGAATGTTGGACAATAGCGTGGAAGACGTGGAAGACGAGCCCCCGGTAAGTGTTGAGAATGAAAAAGGGCTTCTTTTGGAAGACTACATTTCTCACCAGGATCTTATCCTTAGTCGGAACACAATATGCATTCGTTGTTCATTCTAGGATTACAATAGGTTTCAAAAAAGTGGTGGCTCTCAGGTGGCGTATTGGGGAACTAGCTAGGTGGGAGGTAAGAAGGTGTGAAAAAGAAAAAAAAAGAGCTGCGTTTTCAACCCAGTGAATAGAAATGAAGGCTTCAGCCTCTTTTGTTGCAGTAGGTTTTAAACGCTGGAGAGTTAAGGCGTACGTGATATAGAAATTCTCATTTGGGTCTGCTTTGTTTGCCTTTCGGTGAATTCCGTGATGTGAAGTTTGTTTGTCTAAGTCAAATACGTTGGGAAATGGATGCCTACTACAGGGATTGATTTTTTTTTTCTTTTTTTCTTGAGGCAGTGGTTCTCAAAATGGGATCCTGAGACTTGAGGAGCAGCGTCCTCTGAGACCTTGCTAGCAATGCAAATTCTTGGGGGGGGCGCCCCCCGGCCTGAGAATCAGAAGCTCTGGGTGTGGAGCCCCGCAGCCTGTGTTTTAGCAAGTGCTCTGGTGATTTTCGGTACACATTAGAGTTTGAGAACCACTGGTCTGAGCAATCCTTGAGACCAGGGCCTATGTGTTCTCTCCCTTGTCTGCTTATGAGGACAACTGTATCGTGCAAGCGACTTGATAATAGGTAATTTGTTGCATCATTTGGAGATAAAGCAGTTCTCAGAAGAGAGTTTATGGTCTCGATTTCACAGCCCTGCTCTCAAGAAATTGATAGGTCATTCTCCTGGGACTGAGTGAGAATCACTACTTTAAGACTTTAGCTCACAATTCCAGTAGCTGCCCCCAAGAGGATGGCATTCAATCTGGCCTTACAGGTTTGGTACAATAGTGCATTTACCTAGATGAGGCTACCTTTTTTCTATGGAAATCTGCCTGTTTCTAAAATTACTGTTCTAGGGGCGCCTGGGTGGCTCAGTGGGTTAAGCGTCCGACTTCAGCTCAGGTCATGATCTCACGGTTCGTGAGTTTGAGCCCGCGTCGGGCTCGGTGCTGACAGCTTGGAGCCTGGAGCCTGCTTCGGATTCTGTGTCTCCCTCTCTCTCTGCCCCAACCCTGCTGGCTTGCTCTCTCTCTCTCAAAAATAAATGAACATTAATTTTTTTTAATTGCTGTTCTAAAATTACTGTGTAGATATGCAAATATATCAATTACATGGGGGGATAAAGCAAATTGCAGAAAATCTATATAGTATGTTCACATTAAATAAAAAACCCACCAAACCTGTGTTTATATGTTTGCATATGAATAGGAAGGAGTGGTAAAGAATACACAACAGACAGGTACAAGTGACTACCTGGGCTTAGGGGGCGCAGAAGTGGGGAGCCACTCTCAAATTTCACTTTTTTATAAATTTTAAATGTCTGCATTTTCCTGTTTCTGAATTTGTCACAATGAATGTATATTACTAGGAAAATATTTGCAAATAGGCCTGTTTTTTACATTGAATAAGTAATACCCACATGATCATTCGAATAGTGCAAAAGAATAATGTTCTTAAACTTTTAAACGTAAATATTTAAAAATGCTCATTTCTTTTACGAGCAATGATCATTCATTTATAGAGTGAGAAGATGCTTCTAAATACCAACATGTGTTGTGGAAATATATCTTAAGTTAGAATGAATAAAGATCTTGCACACAAGAGGGAAATAAAAAAGCAGGGCAAACATTTAACACTCATTATATCAAACCTAGATCTATATAACATGGAAAAGGCTGGCCTTTTTCACTACGTTCAACTGTTATTAATCAGCTTAAATAAAGCTTGGTGTTTCTCTCCGTGTTCAAGAAAACGTTGAGCATTCTCAGGTACAATGCTTCGAGGCATTGAAAAGGTCTGGCACTCTGTATTTTCACAGCATCCTGACAAGGGCTGGCAGTTTTCTTAAGCTACTACTTTAACAATTCTCAAACTAACAATGGTCAAATATCCCAGCTCGGCCTCCTCTCTCCTACAGGTTTCAAAAGCTGTTAACTGTCTTTTCTATCCTTTCTGGAAACAACTCACTTAGTGCTGCTAATTAGATTTGGAGAGCAGTGGCAGTCCTTTGCCTTCTTTTCTTTAATATTCACAGCAAAGGAGGCTTTCTGGTTCTCTCCCCTTTGTGTTTATTTTCCTCCTAAATGCCTTGCCTCTAATCAGAGAAAAGCTCCTTGTGGAAACCAAGTTACCAACTCATTCAATTGACTTCCCCTCCTTCTAGATGAATGGCTCATATCCATAGAAATAGGGTTCATTATCATAACGCTTCAGGTTTAATATTTTCCAATCTGCCACAGACCTTAACTAGCCCTACTTTTAATTCAGACTGCTTTTAAAATACCCTCTGACCTCTACCCTCAAAATGTTTAAAAAGACTTAAATATAACGGGCCGGTTTTATTGAAAGACTAATGTGGCCCTCTCTTCCACAGCACATGTGCTGAATTTGGAGCAATGGGGAGAAGATTAGAAGAGGAAGAATGGCATGTCAATTCACAAACAATATCACATATTTTCCTTACTGGGATAGTAACTATCTGTCCTGAATCAACAGCTAACATCGTATGCAGTGGCAAAACACCCTAATGTACTCTTGTTAAAATCAGAAACAATATAAGAAGAGCTGCTATCACTATTATGGTTTATTTGTTAATTTAATTTCCTAACCAGGGCAATGAGACAGGAAACAATAAGAGACATCACTTCTGGAAGTCAGAAGACATGATCAATACCTGCAAATGCGATGATTCCCTAACCCAAGAGAATCTGAATGAAATGCATTTAGAATGACAGTTTGAATTTACCAGTTTTCCTAAACATTTCAGTAATCAGTTATAAAACACAGTATAGAATCCATTTCCTGTAACACCTAAACAGAAAATATCTAGGCATAGTCTCGACAATAAATGTGCAGGACCCATAGGGAGAAAACCACAAAACTTCACACACACACAAAAAAAAACAAACAAACTTGAAAAACAGATGAGAATACAAATGGTTTTTAGTTGTTAAGTCCTCTCAAATTCATGGATGGTTTTAATAACATTTACAATAGAAGTCGCAGAAATTATTTTTGTACCTTGATGAAATGAACTCCATACTAAAGAATATATATAGCCAAGAATAACAAGTATATTCTGCAAATCAAAACTAACGAGGTAGACTTATTCTAATAAATTGTGGAAGCTGGTTTAAAAATGACAATAACTAAAACAGTATGGTACGTGTACATGGATTTAAAAAACAAACAAACAAATAAATGTAACACACCATAAAGCCCCCAAATAGTGAAATAGAGCTTAGCATGTTTCAGGTATTTGCCATTTTGGACGTGTGTTAGCACAGTGATAAAAGGATTTGTGTTGTGGCAGCTGGCGCTAAATCATAAATATAGGACGAATTCTTTTGAAGGGGACACTGCCAGAAAATCAGAGTCCTTGACAGTCTGGAAACTCCTAGGGAAAGCTAGTGGGCACAGTTTTCATGAACAGGGATTTCTTCTCATGCTTCCTGCTCCTTTAGTGAATGTATATGCCATGAGAGTTGAATTGCTTATTTTGGCAGATACCCTTCAATATTTTAAAGGTTAGCACCACCTCTGGATTTTCTTTTTGTAG
>NW_024420499.1:2345122-2348013 GCF_014898765.1 Herpailurus yagouaroundi | reverse complement strand
TGCAATGTGCCTATGAATTAGATATCTAATTCATAGGCACATTGCATTGTTGAGAGTTTTCCCAATTTAGGTGTGGTGTTCATTTTCCATGCGACTTGATGTCCAACTTAGAACCTTGCTCAAACCCGAACGATGACCTGGCCAGTGGCCTTCCAGTCTGAGGAAGGAAAGGAGTTAAAACAACCACTAGTAAAGTTTTTCTTTTTTTTTCTTTTACATACTATCAAATTGATTTGTGCTAAAATGCTTAGAAAGGATCTTATATAGATCCAGCCAAGAGGATGGTTTTTGTGAGTTTGGATAGGTAACTAAGAAACTCTTGCAATATAAAAAAAAAAAAAAAAAAATAGAGGGAAAGCAAAGAGTTTCGTAAAATTGTGCCAGATTATCAGCCGTTTCCCACAATAGTTTACGGTGTGCAGCTTTCTCTGGCAATGCGGTATTTATGTTTTCTGTTTCATTTTCTATTTGGGGCTAAAATGGCCTGGTCTTCACCTCAATATGATGACAGAGAAGGCATTTTACTTTCCAGGTGCCTGAGAGCATACTCTGAATGGGGAGGATGTGAAATGCAGAAAAAGAAGAACTCTATAGCAAGCACCAAATGGTGAGAAGATTACCTTCTTTCTGTGAAAGATACTGTTACTCGTGCGTCGTTTTAACTCTGTTGCCTATTCTCCGAAAACAATGTGTATCAAGCAGTGATGGAAACTTCTTTAGACCAGCCCTTTATCCTTCCTCCTCTCGCTTTTTGTTTTTATTCGGTCTTCCTTTCCATTTCTACCCTTCCTCACGTATTCTGTCTCCCTTTATGTCGTTAACTAGAGAGAAGCATGAAGTTGGTTACAAGGCGTTTGAAAAGTCTTTCCCCGCTGCCACCAAGAATACGGAGGTATCGGAAAATACAGAACCGTCTGGGTCTTTGGGCCTTTTTCAGATTCTTCTCCATGGCTTGAAGTTATTGTGAACTGAGACGAAGCAGTATTACCTGGGGGATTAACATAAAGTTACTGTGTGGGGTGCCTGGGTGGCTCAGTCAGTTAAGTGTCCGACCTTGGTTCAGGTCATGATCTCACGGTTCATGGGTTCGAGTCCTGCATCTTTCAGCTCAGAGCCTGGAGCCTGCTTCAGATTGTGTGTCTCCCTCTCTCTCTGCCCCTCCCCCATGTGTGTGCGCGCTCTCTCCCATGCTCTCTCTCTTTCTCTCTGTCTCAACACTAAACATTAAAAAAATTAAAATAAAGTTACTGTCTACAGTTAACTTCAAGGCTTATTAGAGGCTGGTGAGCCAGAAGCAAAGCTGTAAAACTGTTGCACGACATATTTTTTCTTAACTGAATGAGCCTCAGTTTCTTTGTCTGTAAAACTGGGGGGGGGGGGGGGCATACTAATACAAAATGACTATTAATTATAGGAGAGAGGTTCTAAATCGTGGGAGGACCTTAATGGCCTTAAATTTCAAGATAAGAAATGCGGATTTATGCAACAAGAAGTCATCAAACTCTTTTTAAGCAGGTTAGTTTAAAAAAAAAAGTTTATTTATTTTGAGAGAGAGAATCCCAAGCAGGTTCTGTGCTTTCAGCACAGGCCCCAGGGTGGGGCTCAATCTCGCTAACCATGAGATCATGCCCTGAGCGGAAATCAAGAGTTGAATGCTAAACTGGCTGAGCCACCCAGGCGCCCCTCTTAGGTTGGTTTTAAGAAGATTGGTGTGACGGCAGTGGGTAGCAGAGATTGGCATTAGGAGAGACTAAAGGCAGGCAGATTATTTGCGATGCCCAGGTTATGTTTAACGATAATAACTGCTAACATGACCATATGCCGGGCACTGTGCTCATGTCTTTTTTGTTTGTTTCCATGTTATCTCCTTTGATTTCTTCACAGATGAAGAAACTGAGGCACAGAGCAATCAAGAAATCAAATGCAGTTAAGAAATTTACCTAAACTGTTAACTTAGGATGAGGTCACCATCGACGAGCTGAGTAAGGTTAACCGAAGAAAGGCCAGGATTTGACCCCAGACTCTGTGGCCCCAGAACCCTCACGCTTAAACACTGCGGTGCACCGTCTCTAACGTGAAGGTCAATAGCTCTCCGAGCGTCATCCATACTCACCCATTAGCATGACTTCAAAGAACATTTGACAGTTTGGGGCTCTTCCACGGAGAACGATTATTCCGTTGTCTTACACGATCTGGGTATTAAGGGTCTTGGATTTGTGAGTTTTTGTTTTTTCAGAGAACTGAAGCTCTTCCCTTCAGGCGTTTGTTTTAAAATCTTTGTTTATAGTGAACATCTTCCTAAAATATACCGTAAACTTCGCTGCCTTTCTAAAGAGTTTCTTTTTCCTCTCGAATGTGATTGATTCAGGGTTTTTAGGAATGTCAATTCTTTTTTTCCTTCAAGTTTGTTTTTTTTGATTTTTTTGTAATTTTAATTAAAAAAAATTTTTTTTAATGTTTATTTATTTTTGACAGAGAAAGAGAGACACAGCATGACCCGGGGAGGGGCAGAGAGAGAGGGAGACACAGAATCTGAAACAGGCTCCAGGCTCCCAGCTGTCAGCACAGAGCCCGACGCGGGGCTCGAACCCACAGACCGCAACATCATGACCTGAGCCGAAGTCAGACGCTTAACCGACTGAGCCACCCAGGCACCCTGATTTTTTTTTTTAATTTTTAAAAATTAAGTTATTTTTTTCTCCCAACTTTTTATTTACATTCCAGTTAGCTAACATATAATGTAATATTAGTTTCAGGAGTAGAATTTAGCGATTCATAACTTTTATATAAAACCCAGTACTCATCACGATAAGTGTCCTTAATACTCATCGCCCATTTAACCCAGCCCCTCAGTCACCTCTCCTCCTCTGAAAGCTATAGAAAGCTAAAAA
>NW_024420499.1:2270953-2345022 GCF_014898765.1 Herpailurus yagouaroundi | reverse complement strand
AAGGTTTGGAGTATGGTGTGAACTTATAGTGAGTGACTGTCTTCAGATACATTGCCTCTTTCTTTTCTCTCTCCTTTCTTTCTTTCTTTCTTTCTTTCTTTCTTTCTTTCTTCTTCATTCCTTCCTTCCTACCTCCCTCTCTCTTTCTCTCTCTCTCCTGACTGCCCAGCTCAGCGATTTTCTCAATTGTGAGTGAGGCCTTAGTTTCCCCTTTGGCTGTAAGCCCCCAGATCTGTCATAGACGCCTCTTTTCTCCTTAAATGTGATCTGTTGCCTCTGATCACAGATGTCCGTGGGTCTGCTGTTTGTTACTCTTTTTGGTTTTTGTAACATAGATCTTTTTCTCCTTCTGCTTTTTATCTCTTTCCATTGTTTTTCTCTGATCTCTCTCTCTCTTTTCCTGCCCTTTTCTTTCCCTGGGTAAGAAGTAGGGGGAGGTTGTGTAATATTTTACTTCTTTTCTCTGACCAGTGAAATAATCATTAACAACAAAGCCTATAAATGTTGCATTTTTTGCTTCTTAGTAATTTTCATGATTTCTTTCTTTCTTTCTTTCTTTCTTTCTTTCTTTTTTGAGGATTCTTGTTTGCTTTTAATAGCTGAGATTAGAAGACATCTGAATCTGGAAAACTTCAGCTCTATTTAATTTCTAGGGTAGAAAGTTTAAATCAAGCATCTAACTTCGAACAACCTAAGTTGTGTTACCTTTAAATTTAATTATTTCAATAGAAATATAAATAGCAATATAGCAGATGTATGCCAAATATTTGTATGTTAAATATTTGAATCTTTCAACCATTTTCTGTTTTTAAAATATGTAAGTTCTGAAAACTTATGTCCACACAAAAACTTGCACATGATGGCTTTTAGCGGCTTTATTCATAATTGCCAATTGTCAATTGCCAAGATGTCCTTCAGTAGGTGACTGGATAAATGTACTGGTACGTCCAGACAATGGAATATTATCCAGTGCTAGAAACAAATGAGCTACAAAGCTATGAAAAGACAGCAGGGATCTTTAAATGGGTATTCGTGAGTGAAAGTAGCCAATCTGAAAAGGCTACATAGTGTATGATTCCAACTATATAACATTCTGGAAAAGGCAAAACTATGGACACAAAGATCACTGATTGCCAAGGTTGGGGGTTGGGAGGAGGGATGAATAGGTGGGGCACAAGGGATTTTTAGAGCAATGAAAACACTCAATATGATACCATAATGATAGATACATATCATTTTACATTTTTCCAAGCCCACAGATTGTATAACACCAAGAATGAACAAAGCTGGCATCACACTTCCTGATTTCAGACTGTATTGCAAAGCTATAGAAATCGAAACAGTATGATACTAGCACAAAAATACATACCGGCCAAAAGAACACAGTAGAGAGACCTAAAATCAACTCCTATGTAAAGTCTTAATAAAAAATTATGAAAGTTCGTGACTATAAGATGATATTACTTTTTAAAATTGTTACAATTACTCCAGATGTTTAAAAAGTGCATCTCAACAGTTCTGAGACAATTGAATGTGCTTCAGTTAAGTTCACTCTTCTTGTTTAGAAAATATTTGAAGTCGGGCGCCTGGGTGGCTCAGTCGGTTAAGCCTCGGACTCCAGCTCAGGTCATGATCTCACAGTCTGTGAGTTCAAGCCCTGCGTCGGGCTCTGGGCTGACGGCTCAGAGCCTGGAGCCTGCTTCAGATTCTGTGTCTTCCTCTCTCTCTGCCCCTCCCCTGCTCATGCTCTGTCTCTCTCTGTCTCAAAAATAAATAACAACATTTAAGAAATTAAAAAAAAGAAAATATTTGAGTCATACTCAAGATACTACTGAGTTAAATCTGCAAGGACCATTAACTTTTGAAGAGAGTTCTTTGGCAGTCAGGATGTATTTGAGATGTAGGTGGGACTTTAATAGCAAAACAACAAAATGAAACAGTCACTCTGATTCTTTGAAACCGAAGTTTCTTTTCCATAAAGTAAAACTGCTTGCCTTTATAGATGCAAATTCTTGTTAATAAATTTTTAAACGTGCTTTCAAACACTAAAATTTATAATCTTTTCCCCTAGATTAAAAAAAAAAACATATGATATTTTTCTGAGGACCTGTCTACTTTCGGTTTAGTTCCAAACTGACAAATGTTATCAAGGTTCATCTAAATTAAAGGTAGGAAAAACAGATGTTTCCTGGGTCTTAAACTTATTAGAAAAATTAGGGCTGCTTTGTCCCTAATGGATTTTCTTAAGCACAATCATGCAGGATGGCCCTATCACTGCTCTACTTAAGAAGCTGTTTTCATTTGCTTGTGAATCTTCACATGAGAAAGGGGGTATATACTAGTCTGTTTACATTGCCTGTAAATCAGGTCAGGGCACTAGAAGCAAATCTTCTCCAAAGTTGAACTTGATCGGTGGAAATTGTTTAAAGTAAGGCGAATGATTTCTTCGGGAAATTGGATCACTCTAGAAAAATGGAAAATATCATGAATGGCATGTGGGATGGTCCTGCAGACTTAAACCTTAAGACGCTATCCATTGTGGCTGGGTCAGCAGGGCAGTGTTACGTTACTTTAAGGTCATTGTTACGGGTCATGAGGGGTTAACCACAAAATGCAAGACGGAAGCATGGTTGGGTAGACTCTGTCCATAACTGTGAATCTATATAACCAGCTTACATGAGTCACATGATTTTGTCCTTAATCCCAGGGCCCCCGGTAGCATCTGTGGGCTATGCGTTGGCACTGGGGATTGAGACTATATGGTCAACCCAGAAGAAGTTCTCTGAGGCCTCATGAAGTCTGGGGCTATAGTTTTTCTAACAATCGCAATACAGATGGGACATATACTTAAATCACATGTGGCAACATTTGTTTGGTCAAGCATTAGTGAGCTTTGCGTTGAGAAAGATCCCCAGGTTTATCTGGACGGAACGTTGAGATTAGATAACAGTGTGCCATAAACCTGGAAGTGGGTGCAAATTTGCCAAGCAATTGCCATTTCTGGAGTGGGAGTTGCTGCTGTCTCTTAGGCTCAGTCTTATCATCTCAGTCTGATCTCGGCTGGCCCGGTCCTTCCTGATGTTCTACCGGGTTCTCTCGCCTTAGTAAGTTATGACCAGGGTAAATTTTTCCTGTCGATTTTAGGGAGGCTTTGAGAGGAATCTGGCCTCTGAGACCAGTGTGATTACTTGTCTGCTCACTGATGAGATCACCCCTTGAAACCTGGATTGGATTGTGGTCTTACACTCCTTCTTTTTTGTTTTTTAGTTTTTTATCTGGGGCTCCCTATATTGTGAGACTGGATTCTGACACTATGGTGCCACAGCTTTCCATGAGCCAGGTGGATAGTCAGGCTCTACCTTTAATAGTTAATTACTTATAACTCCCCAGACTAGACAGTTGGTTTCACTCATCTATTTGCCTGTGTGTGCATACTCTGGAATGACTGTTTTCCTAGTACCAAGTATTTGCACAGACTAAAATCAAGGTCTCTTGGGCAGTCAGAAACTCCTGTCTGTTCTCCTGTCTGCTTTGTCCTGTGCTTTTGATTCACGAGGCTCGGTTAGGCCAGAACCCCTGGCCCAGAGCTTTACTAGCTATGTTGTCATTTGGAATTTGACCACACCAGGTTTGTGTCTACCTGTTCAAACGTTGACTTTCAATTTTCTTTCCTTAAGCGTTGGTACATATGCTTTCGAGGTTTCTATTTCCATGTCCCTCACCTATGACTCATTGCCTCCTGCAGCCTTTAACCTGTTAGTTCATTTAGACTGTGATTTTCATGTGTTATGCAAACCCTTAGTTCCAGTTTCCCACCCTCTCTCCATAATGCAATTTCCCAATGTTGACAGAAAACGCAGTCAGGTGAATCAGGAGGTGGGCATGGGGTCAGGTGAATGATGTATGTGGCCTGTCCCATAGGATCAACACAATGTCCTATGGGACAGAGGAAATTTAGGGTCTTCAGAAACTAGTCCGGGCACTTAGAACAGAGTATCAAGGCTGCAGTCTCCAATAATACCCTTTTGGCAGGCCGAGAATATCATATTTGAATTGGAATCACTTGTTTCAAACCCGCACTCAACCAGACAAAAACAGAGGAATGAAACAGTGGAAATAGGCTTATAGGTTTGTACCTAGAATGAATCAGTAATTCTTTAAAATGTAGGGTTCCGTACTGTGGTGAAACCACTTTGCCTCCGTGCTTGAAGGGACTTTAGGGATCATATAGCCCAATCTCCTAATTTTACAGATGAAGAAACCAAAGCCTGATGAGGTTAAGTGGCTTGTCATCTTACATGCATTCCTTTCCAGGCACGACTCTGTCTCTCTCCACAGTTGCATTGTTTTCAAATTATGAGTGACTCAGCTCACTTCAAAGGGCAAAGACCTAATTTCCTCCCGATTGAAATGAGGCAGTCACAGGGTTTCACACAAGAAAATTGAAAAATGATATATGTGGCTTCTTTCTTTGTTCCTTTCTGTTTTTGTCTCTGGATCAAGAGGCAAGGGAAGCTGGGGAATCGTTGGAAGCGAGGCAAGACCATGCAAATGCTGCATGGAGCAGAGGACACATCCATTAGGGAAAGCAAACAAAACAGCTGCTCATTGGTGGAGTGCAAACAGGCAATTGCAAGTGTCTCTTTCAGTAGAGATGGACTAGTCTGTAGCTTCAGGAACTCTGCTTCTAAATTGCTCAGAGCCTTGGAAGATGTGGATGTTGACACTAAAGGGAGTAGACTACTCCCTATTGAGTGCTCCAACTTTGATATGGAAGGAGGACAACTCGGAAGAGATTCGAGTCCAGTTGGAGGATACAGCTCTTCTTTTAACAAAGAGAAGATGAAGACTCCCGGTTTAATGGAACATTCCCTGATTTACTGTGAAGTTGTTCATCTGAGATGTTTTACTTAGGATCCCATGCAATCTGTCTGCCTGTTGCTAACCTGGGCCTGCCTTCCTCATTTGTTCGTTCTGTGGTTTTTGTTGTTATTTGTTCAGTCATCTATTCTGTCAGCACTTGTAAGTGCTTACTAAATTCTGTGCACTATTCTGGATGTTCGAGATGGAATGTGAAAACAAGTCGAAGCTCTTGCTTTGGAGAGGCTTCAGTCTAGAGTGGAGAGAAAGGATAAGTAAAAGAGCGTAGTCTGATAAAAGATGCGATATAAGGTATCCTCAAGGTACTGTGGAAAAGCAGAGGCAAAGCACTTACCTGCCTGAGATAAACAAGAAAAGCTTTCTGGGAACACTGGGCTTTGGTTAATCTTGAAGGAAAGCTAGGAGCTGGGAAGCAGGTGAAGGAAGAAATCAGAGAGAACAGAATGCACAAAGGCAGGGAGGCTGAGATAGCCTGGCGCATTCCGGGGATCCACAGGTATTCAGTCTGTCTGGCCTGTACAGATTGAGCAGTGGGGTAATGAAAGAAGAATCTGGAGAAGTAAACAGGGGCAAGGACTTGGTGCGCTGAACATGGCTGAAAGTCAGTGAAGGACACTAAGTGTTATACAATCGAAATATTCTTTTTTTTTTTCATATTCACGTTAGTTAACATACAGTATAGTCTTGGCTTCAGGAGTAGAACCCAGTGATTCATCTCTTACATATGATACCCAGTGCTCATCCTGAGAAGTGCCCTCCCTAACGCCCGTCATCTCTTCACCCCACCCCGCACCCACACTCCCCTCCAGCAACCCTCAGTTTGTTCTCTGTTCTCTGTTTTATCTTATTTTTCCTTCGCTTCCCCTATGTTTATCTACTGAGTTTCTCAAATTCCACATACAAGTGAAATCATATGATATCTGTCTTTCTCTGACTTGTTTCCAAGCTTAGCGTAATACCCTCCAGTTCCACCCACGTTGTTGCAAGTGGCAACACTGGATTCTTTTTCATCACCAAGTAGTATTCCATTGTGTGTGTGTGTGTGTGTGTGTGTGTGTGTGTGTGTACCACATCATTATCCATTCATCAGTTGATGGACAGTTGGACTCTTTCAATACTTTGGCTATTGTTGATAGCACTGCTGTAAACATTGGGGTGCATGTGCCCCTTTGAATGAGCATTTTTGTACCCTTGGGATAAATTTCTAGTAGTGCATTTGCTGGGTCTTAGGGTAGTCCTATTTTTAATTTTTTGAGGAACCTCCACACTGTTTTCCAGAGTGGCTGCACCAGTTTGCATTCCCACCAACAGTGCAAAAGGGTTCCCCCTTCTCCACATCCCCACCAACAACTGTTGTTTCCTGACTTGTTAATTTCCATTCTGACTGGTGTGAGGCAGTATTTCATTGTAGTTTTGATTTGTGTTTCCCTACTATTGAAATATTCTTAAACTCAACACATTGTAGGGGACAATGTGCTTTTGTGAAAAGATCGTTGTCTTTGGAGTCAGACAAATCCATGTTCAGTCATTTCTTTATGGTGGACATTGGGCAAGTTAGTTAACGGCTTTAAGTATGCAACTTTGCCATTTAACATGCAGACGATTATTTCTGCTTCATGTTTGTGGGGTAGGGTTAATAAAATATGTGAAATCACCGAGCATAGAATTCGTAAATAATCGACTTGCATTCATCTTATACTCTTCTTCCATTTCTTTCTTGCTTTCTTCCATGTACATTCTGACTAATCCTTTTTTCCTTCTCTCCCTCTGGAGATTCACTGGGTTTACAGAAATTACGGGTGTCTTGTGTGGCTTTATGTCCTGGTTTATTTAGTGCATGACATTTAGAAAACAATTCTGTGCAAGTTCTGTCCTCATGGTCGTAAATGTCCCAGAGCACAGCAATGTCCACAATTGATTGGGTCTGCTTGTTGTTGACGGGTGACGTATTTAAATGATCCTGTCACAGACATGAAACATGAAACATTTTTGCAATTTGTAATCAGAACTTTACCTAACAAAAATTATTGCAGCTGTGGTAGGATTGAATTCACTCTTTCACTCCCCTTCTCCCCAAACCTATCAAACTGTCAGCAGTCTGCCTTTTGGAAAAAAAAGAAAAAACAAAAACTCGACATTGTTTGGCTCTAGTGTTTCCGCAGTGTTACCATACGCAGTTCTTCTGCTTGTGCTATAGGAAGATGTCTGAACTTTTTTATTGAGGTGTAATTGACATACAACATGATGTTAGTTTCAAGTGTACAATATGATGATTCCTCACTTGTATGCACTGTGAAATGATGTAGAATGTCATGGTTCAACACACGTATAAACTGTGAAATCATCACCACAATGTTTTGTCACTATCCATCACCATAAAAAGAAGAAAAAACATTCTTGTGATAAGAGCTTTCAAGATCCACTTTCCTGGAAGCCTCCGTGCTGCCTAACGCATTTCCATGAGAACATTTTTTTATGTGTTTATAAGAAAAGATCATTTGCAATATATTGTGTTTGGTTGAAAAAACAAAACAACCTCAAGAAGCTAAGGAGCTTAACAGGCTTGAAGAGAATGAGTTTCCATAATATTCTAAACTAGAGTGACCATCAGATACGGATATTGGCGGGTTGGGCGTGGAGTTCGCATAGATGAATTTGGAGCATTTGTCTTCTCAGTCACCTAATATAACTGGTATCTAACCTCCTGTCTAATTGCTGCCAATTAATTAGGGAGCCTCTGCTTCACCAGATTCAGTGATATGATAGACATTCTCTATTGCTTAATAAGGGCAGAACATTCCATCTTTGGACTGCTTTTACTATTTAGAAGGTGCTCTCTGATAGGAAACTAAAATGTCTTCTTAAATTTTTTTTGATGTTTATTTGTTTTGGAGAGAGTGAGACAAAGTACGAGTGGCGGAGGGGCAGAGAGAAAGGAAGACACCGAATCCGAAGCAGGCTCTGGGCTCCAGGCTGTCAGCACAGAGCCTGACACAGGGCTCGAACTCATGAGCCATGAGATCATGACCTGAGACGAAGCTGGATGCTTAAGTGACTGAGCCACGCAGGTGTCCCTAAAATGTCCTTTCATAATCATTGGTCCCATATGTATGACTTAGCGCCAGAGGTAATAAGCTGAAACACTCTTTTTCACCTTAAGACCTCTTGAATCTTTGGAACCAACTCAATTTTGACGACGTCTCTCTTCCACTACTCTTTCGTCTCAGCATAACGTTTCCATTTCAGTCAATGGTTCCCTATAAGAACTGATTTCATGTTTCTTTACCATCCTTGTCAAGTGCTTTCGAATATGTGTACATATACTTCTCAGAGGGTAGCAGACAGAATGCTGCTTTTGTTGGCCATATCACAATGTTCTCTCATATCAAACTTCCTATTGACTAAAAGTCTGATTTAAACTTTCTATTATATATGATCTATCACAACCAGTCCTTCATGATCTTTTAAAATTTTTGGTTATGCTTCTTAATGTGTCTTCTATCTCTTCTGCCTTCTGCCATCTCCAACTATGGCAGATCAACCTTCTCTTTCTTCATCCAAATAATTGATACAGTTGTTGAACATGAAATAGCAAGGCCTCTAAAAAGAACCACCCCTGCTGATATAATGATTTCAGACTTCTTTGCTCCTGAACTATGAAGGAATAAATTTCTGTGAGGGAATAAATGTCTGAAAGAAAGAAAGAAAGAAAGAAAGAAAGAAAGAAAGAAAGATAAAGAAAGAAAGAAAGAAAGAAAGAAAGAAAGAAAGAAAGAAAAAGGAAGGAAGGAAGGACCAGGAAGTTTATTTATTGGAAATATTCTAGTATAGAAGTTCTTAACCTGGGACTCATGAACCAATAGAAGCTTGATGAATTTTATGCAAATGTGTGTATGTCTATTTTTTTCTGGGACAAAATTCCATAGCTTTTTATCATATTCTTTTTTTTTTAATTTTTAAAATGTTTATTTTTGAGAGAGAGAGAGAGACAGAATGTGAGTGGGGAAGGGGTAGAGAGAGGGAGACACAGAATCCAAAGCAGGCTCCAGGCTCTGAGCTGTCAGCACACAGCCCAACATGGGGCTCGAACTCACGGACTGCGAGATCATGACCTGAGCCGAAGTCAGACACTTAACCGACTGAGCCACCCAGGCACCCCTAGCTTTTTACCATATTCTTAAAGGCGTGCATAGTCCAAAGAAATTAGGACATTCTATTCTAGAATGGCGTAGAAATACTTTGACTACACATTCATTCAATCACTTAAAAGATCTATTTGAGCGGTTTTTAGCCAATGGTTCTGCATCTTGAGCACATGCATAGCATGAAGGACCTTGTTCGATGTTTTTGGATATGTATACTTTGCATATCACATACCTCTGATTTTCAAGACCATTGACCATGTCAGAGAATGAAATGAAGTTACTTTAAGTTAGTATCATTTACATTTTTAGTTGCTCATGAACACTTCTTTTAATAATCTATCATAGAATCTTTCTCGTGACTCAGGTAGTCAATCATTCATTTAACAAATAGTTATTTAGTTCTTGCTCTGTACCGGGAACTATTCTAAACACTGGGGCTAAAACACAGATAAGGTCTTTGGTTACATGTAGCTTAGGTACTAGTGAGGGAGTCAGACAGTAAACAAACACAGAAGTTAGATAATTTTAGGTAGTGGTCACTGCTCTGAAGAAAATAAGATAACGACATTGGGTAAAAAGTTACTGAAATGGGGGCAGGGCAGTAACTAGATGAGTCAGGGAAGGTCTTTCTAAGAGAATGGTATTTTAGCTTCGAACTAGTTGACAAGGATTTAGTTCACAAATATGTAGGGGAAGAATAGTCCAGGCAAAAATAACAACAATACAAAGGCCCTGGCACAGGAAAGATCTTGAAGAATCTAAGGAAGAGAAAGATGATCAATGTGACTGAAGCATAGTGAATAATGGGGCAATAATAAGTGATTGAATTTAAATGGGAGGCAACACAGTTTTGGCAATGGTGAAAAATGTAGACTTTGTTCTAACTGCAGTGAGGGTTGTAGGATGGCAATGATAAAGAATGTATACTTTGTTCTAAGTGCAGTGAAGTTTGTAGGAAGCAGCAGGGTTTCATGGTCTGATTTACATTATTCAAAGAGTCTAATTGTTGCGTGTGGACAGTTAATTGTACAGGAGCAAGAGTAGAATGGAGACACTTTGCCTGTCTTTAAGTGTAGAATCTGCATTCTTTCTCATCTTAAGAGAGAGAGAGAGAGAGAGAGAGAGAGAGAGAGAGAGAAGAAAGGCATGCATCTTTGGCAGTCTTCCATGATTTCTTCTCTTCTCCATGAATGCTCAAAGACAATTAATATAGATTCACCAACTGTATACATTCTTGGATTTACTTCATATATCCCAGGAGACTGAAAGCTGGATTTATACACCTTAAACCATTTGTTCCATGTAAAGAGGCAGAAGGCAGTCATTGAGTAATCCACGAAGACCAGTGGAGGGTCTGCTGCACCAAAGAGTAGAAGGGTTGTAGGACAGTAATGGAAGCCAGGTTGCCCAGGGTTGTGTTCTCCTGAATTAGGTTGGCAGCCTGTCTCCAGATGAGGAATTCAATCTGGAAGGAGACCCGGTATCCTGAGTATAGGCCACACAAGAGGGCCAAGAGTAGCAAATAAGAGTCCCTGGGATGGTTTTTTTTATCTCCAAGGAACATGAGTCACTTGAAGAAGTAATGGCCCACCCAGGCATTGGTGGCCATGAATAGAGGCCATCTTGAGCCGTCTATTCATATTGTTGTACGTTCACAAAGTGACGGTGCAAAGGAAAGAGAAGTTAAAGAAAATGGGATATTTTCCTGGTGGCCTAGAGCAGGGATGGTGCAGAAACAACTTGTCTCTTTCCGTAGCATTCCTTCACCTCAGAGCACAGAGAACATGGAAGCCAGGGAGTGGGAAGACATAATGCTCCTAGCTGTGCCTCCTGGCTGTGCCAGCCAAGTCTTCACCTGGGGTCAAAGGGGAAACTCTCATGGGAGGAGTAGAGGGCCCATGTCTCCCCTCTGGGCTCCCCCATGTACGTTGCCTTCTCTCCGCCCCCCCTTGCCAGGAATCTGTTGTTTTTCTTCTCCCAATTTATTGTGATTGCGTGTGTGTCTCTACCACTCCCCCCATGGGGGAGGGTGATATACAAGGCCCTCCTGGCTCCACTTTTTCTACCTTGGAACTGTGCCAGATAAAATCACTTCTCTTTGTTCAGTTTTTCAGAAAGAAAGAAAGAAAGAAAGAAAGAGAAAAGAAAGAAAGAAAAGAAAGAAAGAAAAGAAAGAAAGGAAAGAAAGAAAGAAAGAAAAGAGAAAAGAAGGAAAGAAAGAAAAGAAAGAAAGAAAAAGAAAGAAAAGAAAAAGAAAGAAACAGAGAGAGAAAGAAAGAAAAGCATTTAAAACACTAGAATCCTAGGTTTTGGCATTCATGCATGTGGTTTACAATCTTTTCAACCTTCCTAGGCTTAACTTTTTTCTTAGCAATGGTTGTGTTTTACACTTTTCAGCTTGAAATAATTCTCTTGACAGGGAAGACAGAAACAAAGTAGGATTTAAAAGAGTCTGCTTTTCTCATGTTATCCATCACCCTGGACAGCTCTCTGGTTTATGTAGGTATTCACTTTATTTTTTTCTGCTACATCAGTGTAATTTATAATTGTATCATTAGAATTGTCTTTTTGAGAGTTTCCTTGAACCATATCTTGAATTCCAGTATCCCATACTATCTCTGCCATTTACTACCTGGGACAAAGTATTTAACCTCTCTGTGTCTGTTTACTCTATGATGGAGACAATAATATCTATCTCCTGGAGCTGTCATGAGGATTTAATCAGTTAAACATATAAAATGCTTTTAATAATGTGCAGCACATAGAAAATGCTCAATAAATGCTAGCTGCTATTATTGTTGTCGGTATTATTATTATATTTGGGGCATGAGATTCAGGCTCCATACTTCCTTCCTATCCCTTCACTCTGCCAGCCTTGGAATGTCTATTCTTTGATTCAATGTCAGCCTTTCTTGACTTCTTTTTTTTATTGTTCACTTTTTTGGCATCAACTCCCGAGGCAGCATTTGGGGGGAAGTTATGCAGACCTGAGTTTGAGTCCAGGCTCTGCCTTTTGCTAGCTCTGTATCGTTGGAATAATACTGATTACTCTCTCCAATCTTCAGCTTCCTCTTTCGTAAAATGGGAATAATATTCTCTCTCATTATTGGGGAGGGGAATATATGTAAAGCTAGTAAAGAGCATGGTCTGTGGTAAAAGCTCAATACTTTCACATCTGCTTCACTTTTCAGTGTTTTTACACTGCCCCAACCTTGTTGTGCTATCTGTAGGGAAAATGAGAACTGTTCTTAGACTATGATTCTCAAAACAGGATCTCTTCTCCAGCCGGGCCTTCTGGTCAGCAAGGCTGCCCCTCTCAAGTTCGCAACCTTATGCCCATTTCTTGGCAATTCTTGGTGCTTTGATGCCCTTGAATACTACCAGTTATTTTGAATTACTTGATACTTGGCTTTTTCTCATTGTAGTGCAATCTTGAGTGGAATTCAATTTGTAACTCATACCACAATCAATGTAGTTTTCAGGGAACAAATATATATGCAGTGCACTTTAAATTTTTGTATTAATATTGGTTTATTTTATTTATTTTTTAAATTTTTTTTAATGTTTATTATTTTTGAGAGAGAGACAGAGAGCAGGCAGGGGAGGGGCAGAGAGAGAGGAAGACACAGAATCAGAAGCAGGCTCCAGGCTCTGAGTTGCCAGCACAGAGCCCGATGTGGGGCTCGAACTCACAAACCTTGAGATCGTGACCTGAGCCAAAGGCAGCCGCTCAACCGGCTGAGCCACCCAGGCGCCCCAATATGTGTTTATTTTTGAGAGAGAGACAGAGACAGAGCGTGAGCAGAGGAGGAGCGGAGAGAGAGGGAGACGGAATCCAAAGCAGGCTTCAGGCTCTGAGCTGTCAGCACAGAGCCCGACGCAGGGCTTGAACTCATGAACTATGAGATCGTGACCTGAACCGAAGTCGGACACTTAACGAACTGAGCCACCCATAACAGACTCGTAAATACAGAGAAGAAACTGAGGATTGACGGGAGGGGGTGGGGAAGAGGGGAAACTGGGTGATGGGCATTGAGGAGGGCACTTGATGGGAGGAGCCCCTGGGTGTTGTATGTAAGCAGCGAATCACAGGAATCTACCCCCGAAACCAAGAGCACGCTGTATACACCCTATGATAGCTAACTTGACAATAAAATATATTTAAAAACAAAAACAAAGACAAAGAAGAGACCAAAAAAATACATAGATGCAGTGCAGACTTTTTCTATCTATGCCATTCAGTAGTGATGAATCCAATACCGTCAGTCTGACCTATTTTTTTTCCCCTTACTTTAGTTTGTCCTACATTAGCCTCAGTTTCCTCGTTGGTAAAATAAGGATGATTACCGTGCTGAACTCACAGGGTCTTGGTGCAATATAAATAAGAAAATTCAGTGGCAGTGCTTAACATAGTGCCTAACTCACAGTAAGTGCTCAATAAATGGCAGATACATAGATGTAGATATATAGGAATACATAATAATGGGTGTCTGAATCATATCGACGTGGACCTGGGTTCAGTTCCCAATGCCGCTGCTGATAGCGGGGATCCCCATTTCCTCTGATTATCATCGAAAAATCAATTACTCTTATATTCTGTCCACTCAACCCTTGGCCTCCCCGCTAAATAAGTCCCTGCGTGTACTCAGACAGATAGCTATTTGCCTCTGCCCTGGGGTGGGGTAAGTCCCTTTAACTCTCTGAAATAGGAAAATGTATTATCCCTCCTTTACAGATGAGGAAAACTGAAACTCAGAGGCACGTCCTATGTTATTTGGCCTACCTGCTGAATTGCAACCTCTCCTGATCAGCAGAGCTGAGCTCTGTTTCAAGGCACTCAATTCCTACCAGTCCTGGGGCTTGGTTCCACATCCCTGTTATATTATCACGAGGCTGTGATGCTCTGCCTGGCTGTGGCCAATTCTTGCCAGTCTCTTCCCACAAAGCATCAAGTCCTGTCCCTTAGACCCATCGTTTGCTGGCTCAAGAGGTCTGCTCTGAATGAATCACTCACCCCAGACTATGACGTCTCAACCTCCTGGCTTCAAGTATCCCATGCTTGGAACTTCCAGCTGCTGCTATGCTCCACAGGGGAGACTTACTCTCCTGGTTAATGAGGCCAGTTGGAAGCAAGTATGAGGGGCCCACACCCTGCCTCGGTGTCTGTTCTTCATGCTCCCCTTGGGTCCGTGCTGTTATGATCCCATCAGACCTTATGCGTGAACCCACAGGGAATGAAAAAAGAATATTTTCAGTCTGTGTGGATGAATCTTCTTTAGGTAAGGTCCTTCCTTGAGCCTTTGGAATTTCACTCTACATTTCTCTACTTATTAAGTCTATTAGGCAATGTGGAAAAGCATTATATAACCCTCTTTAATGTCTTGCCAATGTGGAGAAGGAAATTTGCCCAAATTAATGATAATTTTACAATGTCAGGATCCTCGCCGCACGCATCATGCACCTAACCTTTAAAATTCTTCCATAAATGAATTAATCTGTTAAAACTAGAGCCATTTCCTTTTAGATTTGAACCCACCTGGGGTGGGAGCGGGGGCTTAAAAAACAAATTTTTACGGCCATTGTGATGATTAATCATATGCAATTTTATTTTTATAAAGGTTTGCTTATAAGAACACATGTTATTGTTTGGTGCTGTAATTATGGGCTTTGTGATGAAAATGAGCTTACCTAGTGTGAAAGATACTGTCAGATGTTGACATTCCAGGAAGTCTCAGTTTCAATATGAACAATTCGAAATAGAAAAGAATGCCGGTTTTGAGGGGGGAAAAATGAGACAGAAAATCAATAGTGAAGAAAGAGTGAAGCCATCTTTCAGTCTTAGTATATGATGGAATGGAAGTAACTTCCAACTCTAAGGATTTCTGAGATGTCTTTTGCTATGGCAACTAACACCATAGAATTTATATAGTTGATGAAAGAGGAGAATAAACTTTTATGTTCTGATCTATTAAATTGATCTAGATTTTGTAGAGACATATATCAAGGGATCAGGATAGTGAGGTTCCCAGCTTCTTGATGGGCTTTATTTATGGTGTAAAGTTTATTTTGGTACTGAAAAGAGCTTACATTCAAAGAATGTTTTATATATATATATATATATATATATATGTATGTATATATATAATTTAAATCTCTAAATCTTTACAGAGACAAATTGCCTTAGTTTTGTGAAACCTTACTCTTTGGGAGTGGGTAATTTATTGCGAAATGTTGGAAGAAAGGTAATTAAAGGTATAGAAGTGAGTGATCAATCACTTCACAAGTGATTAAGTGCCTTTTATGTGCCCAGCACCATGCTTCCAATTGTGTCAAATGCAGTTTGCAATTTATTCAGGTGAGACGACACTGAGGGAGGTGCCACTTTATGTCTCCTGTTCTATAGGCTGGTTTATGTGTCGCCAAACTTTCTGCTCCAAGTTGAACCTAAACGCAAGCGAAGAAAGTCAAGTCTGAAAGCGAGCTAGACGTTTGCCGAATGTGAAATAATACAAGGCTTAGTGTCAGGACTTCAAAATTGTCAAGAAAGTCAGTGACAGGAAAAATAATCAAGCCAGGGCTCAGACATCCTCCTAATTGCGTTCACACCCCAGTGGTAGTTTCTGTTACTGTCTTCTTAATCAGGAGAGCGGAGTATTCTGCAGGGAGGGAAGCTAGAGAGAGTCATGGGATTCAGAATACTCAACTGCTGCTTATGTTGCTTTGCTCCTCACAGGGCTTGGCACGCGGTAGACACTCAAATATTTTTTGAATGATACAATGGCTCATTTATGGTTGTAGTGGAGAAAGAATCAAAGACTGGAGGTAAACTGGTAAACTGTCCCGACTGTTGCATTCACTCCCCTCTCTGAGAAAAAGCTCTTTTGTATCTGTTGTGTGTTATATTAAAGGTTGTGCACGGTTCATTTTCAACCATCCACACGGCACAGAAAATACAAAGAAAGTATACGTCATCTAAGATCCAGATATTTGTGAGGCTCAAGGTCTCTGCATTTGTCAAATGAGGATAATAATAGGTCTTATATCATGTGGTTGGTGTGTGTGTGGGGGGGGGGCGGAATAGGGCAGGGCTGGGCACAGAGAAAGTGCTTAATAAATGTTTGTCATAATCCTCATTATTATCATCACCATCGCCATGAAAATTAACAGCCAAAGGAAGATGGAAAGAAAGAAAATTTAGTGTCAGGGATGTTTTAGCGGTAGAAAAAAGTGAGGCGGTGCCTGTTCCTAGGAGATTTCTAGGAAGGGAGAAAGAAGAACTATAGAAATAAACATGATATGTGAAGCGTAGATCAGGGAGAACATTTTAGGGGGATTTCACTTTAAAAAAATAGATCATTTCCTGACAGCAAGAATGCAGGGAGTAGTAGGGGGGATTGAGGTTGGCATGAGAGGAGAGGGTCGAGTCCCCAAGGTAGCATTCAGCAATAAATTGTCTGAATCTGGGCTTTGTTGCTGTGGGGAATGAAACAAAAAAGTGTATTTTCCCTTTCCCCAGCTCTCCCAACTATCTAGAACACTGAAGATAAATTAAGAGAGCCTTGAGTGAAGGTTCAGGCTTCAAAAAGAAAGAAGACCGTGTGTAAGGCAAACAGCGCAGATAACCGTGTGGCTGTCTGAGCTATGGCTCAGTTTAAAATTCTGCCGTAATGGCTTTTTACTGCAGCAATTAGAAAAAAAAAAAAATAAAGCAGGTTGTTTCAGATAAACAAAAGCTGAGTAATGATGGGGCTCCTACAGAAACAGAAGTGACTGATAAAAATTGAAATTCAGCAAGCGCCCCGAGAAGAGCATATTGCCAGGCAAAAAAAAAAATGCATATGGACCCTGTTTCCAAGGGTTAATGAGTGAGAAAAAGGATATTTTATTTTTGATATTTCTGTTTGTCTTGCTGAAAAAAGCAAACTAGTGGCTGGCAAAAACAAACCCGGAGAAGTGAATAAATTCGACATCGATTCTCACGTTTGACAATGGGGCTGGATAAACAGGGAGCTAGGCAAGAGCTTTTATGAATTCCAGCCTTGCGATAGGGAAGTCGACAGATACCCTCCACTCATACCTCACTTGGCTGGTTTGGTTGGAGATAAGGGCGTTTTGGTTAGCTGCACTGGTTATTGTTTTAATTGGCTGTCATTAACTCGTTTATGCAGCAAAGCTTCCTGACCTAGGGGCACCCTTGCGAGTGTGATACTTTGCCGGCTTTATTCATGTGTGTGCAGTTGTATTAGTGCAAGTCAAGACTGTGTATTATTGAGAAATAGTAGTAATATAGTGTGATTTTTATTTTAAAGTTTTAATTTATTTATTAAGAGACAAAGAAAGAGGGAGCATGAGTGGGGGAGGGGCACCGAGATGGGGAGAGAGAATCCCAAACTGGCTCTGCATTGTCAGCGCAGAGCCCCGGGTGGGGCTTGAACCCACAAACAGTGAGATCATGACCTGAGCTGAAGTCACAAACAGTGAGATCATGACCTGAGCTGAAGTCAAGAGTCCGAGGCTTAACCGACTGAGCCATCCAGGCGCTCCGTAACATAGAGTTATTTTTCAAATAGTGAATGATATAGCACTCTCCTACACTAAGTCAGACCTGTTGGTCTCCTTTCAGCTCCCTGAATGTTATCAGGGTCTTATATGCCTCAGGGCCTTCAATACATGCCGGTCCTTCTTGGACTGTCCTGCCTCCTTCCCCTTCCCTTTGCTTGCCTAAACTTGTAATTAGCTTTTAGGTGCTAGTTAAATGGCACTGCCTCCAGAAGTCTTCCCTGATACATATGGCCTGGTGGCATTCTGAACTTGTCTTTTGGAGCGCTGAGTATGAGCGTAGTTATTTCTTAGGCATTAGTTTGATTCCATCTTTCCTACTAGACTGGTCTGCGAAAGATAATTAATTATCATTCACCGCTTCCCGTCTTGGGTTCTAACCAATCGGATATGCACATGAAGAATGGAGACTAGCGGTCCATAACCCAGAGGTACAGGGAAATTGTTAGAAGACACAGATTGGCGGCCTAAGGCTAAAATGGGCCTTCCTGGTCTCTCGCCCGCTAGGCCCTAGGGCTAATCCGACCAATCTACCCACCCCCGTGAGGAGCAGGAAAAGAGCAGTCTGTTGACAAAGCGGATTCCAAAGGTGGTAAGGGTGCTGCCTGTCTTACTCATAGGTGAGGCAGAGACTGGAAAGGACAAAGCAGTGGCTCTTTCCTGCTTTTAGAATCAAAGGGACCTCAGTCACTCTGATAACCTGGCTCAGTGAGTGATTGAATGCAACCAACCCGATCAGTCATTCCTCTTCCTGTGGGAGAGCTGAATGTGTTAATAGAGAGAGAGGTTAGTGGAAGTGAGAGTTAGGGGTGGGGTAGTGGAAGGAAGGAACGTATCTGCATCTCCCTCAGACTGTGCGCCAGGGATCTTGTCTGTCTTATTTTACGCACCGCACCCCCTGTGCATTAAAGAGCAGTTGCAGAGTTTTAAAGCAATTAGCACATGCTCTTAGCACAGTACCTGGCCCATTGTAAGCATTCAATATATGTTTGTTGAATCATGAATCAGCCTTTCCTGAATTCCTGACTCATGGCCAAATGGCCAACCAAACTTTGAAAACGACGCTGTCATTTGGTGGAAAATGTGAGGCAGGAAATCTGGTTCTAGCCCAGGTTGTGCTACTTGGCGTTCGACCTTGATCGAGACACTTAACATTCCCCTTGAATCTCAATGTTTCTTGTATAAAATATAAGGTCGTTGGACAAGCTTAATCGTGACTGGTCCTATATAGCTCTAGATTATGATGCTAAAACGCAAGGTTCAAATGCCCCTTGCTTTAACTAAGCAGAAAAAAAAAAACCTTAGAGCAAAAAGTAAACTCTTTTTTTTTTAAGAGTTATATAACTAAAGAGTTTCTAGAGTCAATTAGAAATGCCAAGCTTCGAAGAGTAAACTCTAATTAGAAATGTAAGAAAGCTACAGGTGATTCTGAAAGGAACTCAAAACAAGTGCAAAAACAAGTTCTTAAAAAAGGGGCAATTAGAAAGTGTTTTTAAATGTAATTTGCAAGACAATTTAAATCTCAAGTTTTTCTCCTGCACAATTTACTAAATGAGGATAAATCTCTGTCAATTATTACTTCCCCCCACCAGTTAAACCACCGAGGTTGAAAGCAGTAAGCTCTATGATTACAGGGAAAGTTCTTGGCTATGATGCTTCTGAACCTGCAACTCAGGTTTACAGTTAATGTATGTGACTCATCAAGTTCTGAATTATGGCCGTTAATTAATATCTGACCCTTTTTATTTTATCTGAATGCTTCACACACAGTCACAGAGAGTGGTATACCTAGGTTCTTTCCTTGATTTATCCTTAGTGACTAGCTATGACTTTCCAGTTTATAGGTGTTGACACTTCCACTAACTAAGATGTTACTAGTCAGGCAGGACTTTCCTGAAGTTCTGAACTCACAGAAAAATATTTTGTCTTTATATTTTTTTTGTTATTAGGCATGTTCATTTGTAAGCACAAATTCATGCGTTTAGCAAAATATTTTAGATACTACTATATTTCAGACTTAATGGTAGACATAGGAAATACCACAATGAATAAGAAAATCTATGGTTTTAAGGAGTTGGCAGTCTAGTGGAGGATAAAGTCATGCAGAAGTAGAAAGAAAAACATTAAGTTCTTGAAGTTGACACATGAACAAGGTGCTATGGGAGTAGAGAGGAAGGATTGAATAATTCTTTTCCAGGGAGTCAGGTAAGCCTTCATGTGCAAAACGCCATTTGAATGGGTATTAAATAATGCATGGAGAGTAAGTATATTCCTAACAGAGAACAACACATACAGAGGAATGCAGTTAGTGAAAGGAATAATTTATTCAGGAAACATGAGAAGAATAGTTTCTTTTTTAAAAATATTTTAAAGTTTATTTATTTATTTTGAGACAGGAAGAGAGAGCAGGGGAGGGGCAGAGAGAGCAAGAGAGAGAGAGAGAGAGAGAATCTTAAGTAGGCTCTGAACTGTCAGCACAGAACCCAACACGAGGCTCAAACCCACAAACTGTAAGATCATGACCCGAGCCGAAATCAAGAGTCAGATGCTTAACTGACTGAGCCACCAAGGTGCCCCAAGAATAATTTCTTCGGTAGGGAAATATTTACAAAAAAATTACAGAAGATTGAAATTCCTATATATATAAAGAACTTTTCCAACTCAATGAGAAAAGATGAACACCTCATCAGAAAAATGGACAAACATTAAAACAAAATATTGGATGCTTACTATATTTACAAAATAGTAACAACAACATACTCCCTGCCCTCATGGAGCTTGCAGTCTAGTGGGAAATGCAGATAGGTTGATAAATTATAATTTAGTGCAATAAAATTAAAATCAGAACACATAGGAGAGATACCTAACTCATAGCTGGGGATCCAGGGATAGCTTCCTAAGAAAGTAACTTCTAAGTTTTCACCTAAGAAAGGTGAAAAATGGGTAGAATGTAGACAGACACAGATAGAGGTGGACTGGGGTATAGAGGTAGATGAGTAGTCTAGTCATAGTGAATAACATACGCGAAGGCTTGGAACTGAGAGAGAGCATGGCGTATTTGGGAAAAATGAAGACACTTAAGTATGGCCGAAGCACAGAGTACAAGGAGAGAAGTCAGATGATGCAAGTTTTGAAAACCGTGTTAAGAAGTTTGGATTTTCTTGCGGCGCCTGGGTGGCTCAGTTGGTTGAGCGTCCGACTTCGGCTCAGGTCATAACCTTGTGGTCCATGAGTTCAATGTCGGGCATTGTGTTGACTGACAGCTCAGAGCCTGGAGCCTGCTTCAGATTCTGCGTCTCCCTCTCTCCCTGCCCCTCCCCTGCTCACACTCTGTGTCTCTCAAAAATAAATAAATGTTAAGAAATAAAAAAAAAAAAGAAGTTTGGATTTTCTTAAGGAAGCCATTGAGATGTTCTCAGTAGGGACGCAATACTACAATTAGATTTGGGTGTTAGCCAATCTGACTGACTGTAGTGGATTGGATTGGGAGTGGGCAAGATGTCCATTCAAGAGGATTTTTCTGTAACCTAGAAGAAAGAAGATGGTGGCCTACATAAGGAGGGCATCAGTGGTAATGGAGAAAAGTGGATGGATTTGAAATTTTTTAGAAGGTATAATTGGCAGGACTTGGTGACTGATATGACGTAGCAGGAGTGGTGGTAAAAAAGAAGTGGGGACGGCTTCGTAAGGTAAGATGGTGAATAATGTTTTGGACATGTTGATTTGTAGCTGTCTAAAGGAAATGGAAATTTCTGGAAGACAGTTATATGGGTCTGGAACCCAGGTGGGGGGACTCATGGAGATAGAGGTTTGGGAATCATTAGTATATAGATGGTAATGTGTCATGAGGTTATCCAGGGACAGTTGAGTACTGTAAGAAGAGAAGAGAAGAGGGTTAGGACAGAACACTGCGATAGAGCTCTGCCACATGCAAAGGAAGAAAAATCTTCGAGATGAGAAGGAATGGTTGAAAGAGAGGTAGGCAAGAGGAAAGCCAAGGTAGCATCGTGCCATGGAAACTAAGGGCAGTTAGTGTTCAATAAAAAGGAAATGGTGAACTGTTCCAAATGTTGCTGAAAGGTTGTATAAGATAGCACTGAAGAACGTCCATTAGATTTAGTAACAAGGAGGTTGACGATAATCTTGTAGAGAACAGTTCCAGAGGGGCATTGCGGGAGGCATCTAACGTGTCCGCCAGTGGGTGGGAAGTAAAGTAACAGGAATCCGACACAACAACATTGACACGTCATCCACAAAACAAGAAATAGAAAAGGTCAGGGAACATAAAGAAGTTTTATGTCATTAGTGATAAAAAAAAATACAAACTAAAATAAAAACACAAAACAAAATAAAATAAAATACGAAGTAAAATAAAAACTACCTATGTTTAGCCAGTCAAGCTACTCTTTCAGGTCACCGCGTAATAGCTGTTCGGAGTTGAGAATAGCAAGACTATCGGAGGGGAAAAGGTTTCTTGTTCTGCATTTCTGGTGTTGCTACTGCTGTTATTTTGACTCTTCATAACGGAGTAAATGGTTTATTTGGGGAGTGCAGATTATCAGGAGTCGGATCTGCTGGAGGACATGCCACCACAGACTTTTTAAAATACAGAGTAAGAGGGGCACCTGGCTGGCTCAGAAGAGCATGCGACTCTTGATCTCAGGGTCATGACTTCAAGCCCCACGTTGGACGTGCAGCCTATTTAATGAAAAAATGAAAAAAAGCTACAGAATAAGAATAGAGGAAGAAGGATGTATTTCTTGGCGGTGGGAACAAAAAAAGGAGAAAGGAGAGGGAACGGTCCTTGAGAGTTTCTCTTCCAGTTACCCAAATGTCCCAAAAGCAAGGAGTTAAACTAGTGAGCATGAAGTGTTTGTTGAAGTTAGCCTGACAAAACCAAAGCAAAAGCGAGAGAGAAGCTCCATTAGGGCAAGGATTTATGTCTGTTTCACAACATCATTGTTACCACGGAGAAGAACGCCTGGGCCAGAGTAGGTGCTCAGTTAACAATGGCTGAAAGCGGAATGAAAACTGAAGGGGAAATTTGACAGCCTACAACACAAGAGGCTATCTTGGACTGTGGGTTGTGGATTGTGTAGATCGTGGACAGTTTGTTGATGTTTGTTTTTTCATTGTTACTTTTACTGAACAACAAGCACAGAATCTGGAGGCATCTGTTAGCAGTTGTTTCTGCGTTTTCTTTTCTTCTTTTGCGATGGGATAGCATAACTAGAAATCATAACGGCGGTGCAAATAGTGACTTTAAACTCATTTCGGCACCTGCTGTGTGGAGACGGGAGAAAGGAGAACACTATCCAGTCACCGAAGCCTGTGCGAACATTAATTGGGGATTATTGTAATGGGCACAGCAGCGCTTACTTTTCCTAGGATACAGCCATCTCATGAGTTAGCCCCATTTTGAGGAGAGGCGATCACAATTACAGCAAAAGGAGAAGGGAAAAAGTTTCCCACAAGTTGCATAAGAGTCCAGCTTCTTAAGGTTTTTTTTTTTCCTTCATAGCAAAATTGGATCTAGAAACCCTTCAAGCGTACATGGAGGAAGTTGCAATTCTTTTCGGTTATCTCTTGGCTCTCACCGTTTTCTCGGATACCTTGGAATTCTCTTTAGATAACAACAGAGCAGTGGAGGAGTTTCCATACTGAAGCTTTCACTCTCGTAAAGCCGACAAGGTGGGGACTTGAGGAGCTTGTATGATTAACAGCAAAAAGAAAAAGCTACGCTGGCTATTTTGACACTGAGAGCCAGCATTCTATAGTTTAAACTGTTGCCTCCTGGAAAGGATTGATTGTTTTAATTTTCCTGATGCAAGACTCGTGGTTTTCCACCTACATCTTTGGCGCTTTTTTTTTTTTTTTTTTCTCTCTCTTGCCTACAGGTTCATCTTATATTACCTGGCCGGTTTTAGAACCTCTTCGCTTCTCAATCTGTGCTTTTTCTTTCGGAGAGCTCATCCAGGCCTGACACTTGAATTATCACCTTATTCGGATGACTTTAAATTTTATCTCTGGCAGAAATTATTTCTCTCGGTCCAGGCTCTTAGAACTACCTACATGATGTGTCTTCTTACCCTCAAGGCAGTCAAACTCACCACGTTCAGAAATAAAATGATAATTTACCTGTCCGATTAATGGTCTCCAGCAAATAGGCCACCTTCTTCTGTTCTAGTATGCAAGCCAAGGTCACCTCTCATACTTCGCTCTTCTCCTTTCCTTGCCCCCTCCAATCCATCGCGAACTCTCTCCATTTCTTCTAAGTCATCTTCCTGCATCCACCTTTGTCCCATTCGAATCCGTTTTCTGAGGTGCAGCCATTTTAAAATACACATATGAACATGTGATTGTCCTTGTCACTGATCTTGAGGGAAGTGTAACAGTTTTCACATGACCTGAACCATTCTCACCTTCTTCAGTGTCCTGTCACCCTGGACTTGATTTAGCTCTTTGTTGCCCAGTTGGCCTTCCTTTAATGCCTATTCTCTCTATGCTACTTCCTGTCACAGGACCTTTGAACACGCTTTAATGTCTTGGCTAGGAATGCACTTGCTTCACTTTCTCTGGCCAGGTCACAGTCATCATTCAAGTCTGAACTTGTTTTTTCTTTAAGAAATACATTTATGACTTCCTCCACTTGATCAGCTCCCCCCGGAGTACATTCTCCTGTTCCATTGTTGCATCTCTTTATTATGCTTATCACATGGGTGTGTAGCTGGGAGGGTGGGAGCTCCCAGTGGGCCAGAGAGGCGGCAAGGTGGAAGGTGTTGCCATCCGGATGGGCCGACAGGCTTTTGCTTTTCCTTCGTGTCCTCACGAGTTGTCTCTGGGGGTGAGTCCCCCCCAACTTTGGGAAAGCACCTGGCTATGACCTTTACTTAGAATTCAACCTTATTTTGTACTTGCTTTTCTTTGACCATATTCTATACTTTTCTAAATAGTTGTTCCCTCTGAAGGGGAGACCCACCGCTTCCTTTTTCATCTGGAAATACTCTACTTTCTCTATATAAACGTTAATAAGCAGAATGTTTTGCTGGTGTTTACCATGTGCAAGGTTACCTCTATCTATTTTGCCATTTAATTCTCAGAACAATCCTGTCCAGTACCTTCTATCATGACGTCCATTTTACAGATGCAGAAAGTGAGGCTCTGAGAAGTTAAGTAACAGCATCGGTCACAAAGCCTTACCTGTTAGAGCTGGAGTTTGTGCTGAGAAACTTGACAAATCTTACTTCCCTCCATGGAGCCTTTTTTGACGTGCTCAGCAAGAGGTCATCTCTTGCACGTTTCTCTGCATTTTGTGTATTTTTCTGTTATGGCGCTGATCACATTCTATGCTTTATAGTGAATTCAAGTATTCCCTTGGAGCAGATTATGAGGTGGTTGAGGGCAAAGACTTTATCTACTCACAGTGTTCTCCCCTTGGATGACTTTAGGATAGATAGTTACTTAACTTCCAAGTTGGTCCATCTCTACGAGGTAGGAAGGTTGGACCAATCAGTAGTTGCGACTTCAAATGAGTACAGAGTCAAGCATGTAGCACATGCTTGACATGCCCATTTGGCTGTGATATACTGAAGAGCACGGCCCTATCCGAAAGGAGCAGCAGCTATTTGGTTCCTGTTGCTTGTGATCACGTTGGAATGTATGCCTTGTGTTGCCAGATGTTTTGATGTTTCAAGAGAAGTCAAGAATCTGGAGTTTTGTGTTGTTATTTTTCATCCTTTTTAAAGATTTTGTTTATTTGCTTTTTAGATGTTTACTTATTTATTTTGAGAAAGAGAGAGCAGGACAGGGGCAGAGAGAGAGGGAGAGGGAGAATTCCAAGCAGGCTCTGGGCTGACAGCCCAGAGCCCGACGTGGGGCTCGAACTCATGAGATCATGACCTGAGCCAAAGTCAAGAGTCGGATGCTTCACCAACTGAGCCACCCCAGTGCCCCAAGATTTTATTTTTAAGTAATCTCTACACCCAACGTGGGGCTCAAGCTCAGAACCCCAAGATCACGCATGCTCTATGACTGAGCCAGCCAAGCACCCCAGAAATCTGGATTTTTATAAAACGTGTTATCTCTCTCTTTTTTTTTAAACATTGCAACAATTAAAACATAGGCTAGATACGGGCCAATGACTGGTGGATACTGTTTCTGCCCTTCCTTCAAGCTCTTATTTTATAGAATAATGATTCTATGCAAATGGATATTCCAATACTATCAAATTTGTTCTAGAAATCACTGCTATTATGAGTAGTATCTCCTATAATGTTTGAGAGTGGGAAAAAAGAGGGAGAAGAAATATCAAACCCCGAGGTGTTACAAACATTTTGGAAAAACCAAACTATATTAAAAAAAAAACAACAACAGTAATCTGAGAACCCTGTGCTATAACTGTGTATATTTATAAGCATAGATGTATATGTAATTTGCACACACATAATTGAATATGCATATATTTATTTTATATGCAGAATCTACAGATTTACATTACATTTTACGTTTATGCAAAATTATATTTGAATTTACCAAATATGTCGATTCGTGTCAGAGATTTTTGAAAGAGTAACAAAGGCTCAGATTCAATTTTAGCTGAAAAGGGTTGAAAACTGGACAATGATCTTATTGCTTTGATAATCCAATTCCCTAAACCAGCCAGACCTTGGAAAATGAGCAGCTTCAACATGTTTTGGCCGGTAGTAGCATTTGAAATGACTGTTTAATCTGCTTGGGTCATGTCTTGTATGCTAAGAATATTTGTGAAAAGCTACATGAGGACGTGAATGAAATGCACTAGGTCCATCCCCTCCAGTACATGCAAAACTATAAACTCTTTTCAAGTTAAACTCGATTGCAAAAGCTGAGTTTCTCAGGTCACCAGAGCCTTAAACTGAAAAACGGTCTTGATCAACATCTAAAAATAGGTATAAAGAGCCCATCAGGAATGTGGCACAGCGTGAAGTACCGTAGGATATTGAAGACAGGTAACATTTTCAAGGAGCCAAAGTTTAGTCAATCTTGAGCAAGAATGTAAATATTTGGCACTATTCTGTTAGCTTCTCAAGAAGACTGTGGGAATTTCCTTCCTGGATTGGCTTTAAGAATAGGCCAGACATTAATCTTAGAGATGCTCATTTTCTTTCTACCTTGTTGATACTTTATGTTACAATGTTTTTGGCGGGGGGGCGGGGAGGGACTAAGAGTATTGTCTTAAAAGCAGATAACTTGGAGCTTCCTTCTTTTGGAGTTTCTTCTAGGTTGCAGGTTGCATTTTTAGCACAAAAGTAAATAGAGATGGCTGTATGTTACCCGGAAGAATGACTACAGGAAGAGAATATCGTACAATCCCATTGCCATTTTGTAGATTCGAGAATGTTGGAGCCGGAAGAGACTTTAGCAGCTCCTTAGCAGTTATCCTAACCCTCTTAGGGAGTTAGACTCGTTATCTCCAAGACCTTCATAGCTCATTTGTCAAATGGGGCAGCTGAGGCCTAGGGTCAAAGTTTATATTTACTGTGAATCAATCTTTGAGGGGAAAGGGAGTCGACTATTAAAATACCAAAACGAGTTTATCTGAGCGCATGAAAAATTTGCAACAATTTATATGGCATTTCAAATAAATGGAGCAGAATTGGTCTAGTACTTGAGGTTCTAGCATACGTCTTTCTATAATCTTCAACAAATTCTAACATGTCTTGGGTATCTTTGTGGAAAGAAACGAACCGATTAACCAAAAGCACCTTGCTCCGTGCTTGGTTCATTGCAAGCATTCAACATATATGTGTTCAGCGGCCATAGGCAGTGATGGTCAGCAGAGATTTCTATTTAGGTTTTTATGTTTCTGATCCAGATGCTTCACTACTGGCAGTGGAAGTAACTTTATGAGATTAAGAGTAAATTTTCTTTGACCCGAGCCTATAACTCTTATTTGAGGCAGAAACTAATTGAACCATTCATTTTGATGTTTTTGTTTTTGTTTTTTTTAATCCTGAAACTGCTGCAAAGGGACATTTGACTGCCATATAATTTTGCTAGATATATATAGAGAAAAAGTATTTGTCTGGGATTTTATGTCTTATTAAAATTAAATAAATGCATGCAATACATAAATAAAACCTCATTGAATGTTGGAACGTCAGGCAAGAGAATGAAATTTGTGTGTATTATTCTCATTATTCAGCACAGCTGAAAATAGGCAACGGGTGCTATTAAGTTTTAATCTTTCCCTTTTCACATCAGAACACTCATATATATGATTTAAAAAATTTGGGGTAATTGTAGGTACTTGAATATTAATTGTGACTAATTTAATAGTACTCCATATGAGCCATTTAAAAATTATGAACCTTCCTTTTGTGTTCATCCTTCACATAACTGTTGGGATAATCCATTACCAATAATTGTATTTTCTTTATATTCTTCTCTCGCTCAAAATCCTGACAAGAATGCCTATAGCTTTGGTGTTGTAAGTGAGAGCTGTAGAGACAGAAGTTCTGGGTCTGAGCCTCTACTTTTTGCTAGCTGTGTGTCTTTGGGAATGTCCTTTATTTCCTCTGAGGCTCGGTGTCTTTATAAACAAAGTGGGGAAATATATTAAACCTGATAATATTGTTGGGGCACCAGGGTGGCTCAGTCGGTTAACCATCTGACTCTTGATATCGGCTCAGGTCATGATCTCACAGTTTGTGAGACTGAGCCCTGCCTCGTGCAGAGCCCTGTTAGGATTCTCTCTCTTTCTCTCTCTCTGCACCTGCCCTGCCTGTGGTCTCTATCTCTGTCTCAAAATAAATAAATGAACTTTATAAAAACTGACAATACTGTTGTGAGGGATAAATGAGACAATTAAAAAAATTTTAATGTTTATTTTGAGAGAGAGAGAGAGAGAGAGACAGAGAGAGAGAGAATGAGCAGGGAAGGGGAAGAGAGAGAGGGAGGCGCAGAATCAGAAGCAGGCTCCAGGCTCCGAGCTGTCAGCACAGAGCCTGACATGCGGCTTAAACCCACAAACCATGGGATCAAAACCTGAGCTGACGTCGGATGCTTAATTGACTGAGCCACCCCGGCGACCCTAAATGAGGCCATTTTTAAAGCTCTTCCCACTGCACCCAGCCTGAGCTAAGCCCTGGTACATAGTAGGTATTCAATAACCACTGATTGAATTAATGGATAGAGATCTGCTTAGAAGGTAACATGCAGAGCCTTCAACCTACCATTCAAGAACTGACTCCTGTATTTATCCCACCCACCAGCACTCTTAGTGTGCCATGGCCTAGTTAGGATAGGTCCCTTTGTTGTGGCCACACTGATTTCCTTTCTGCCCTTATACACTACTCAGCCTCTCAGTCCCATGCTTACACTATTTCCATTATCCCACAAAGAGTGCTTTTCACTCTTACATGCCATGATATTTCATTTACCTTCCTGATCTCGCACAAAACTCACCTTTTTTTAGGAAACTGCCTAATTAGCCCCATTATGACTTAGGTCTCACCATTATTCTGGTTCATCTTCTCAGCACTCATGTGATCTGTTTACATGATGCTCTGCGCCTGCAGGCATATAGCTTTGCATTGTTCTTAAGTCATTTTCTGTAGATTTAGGACCCTCGCCCCATCCAGCTAGTTTCCAAGCTCTTCAGAGGCGTTGAGGAACGCATCTCCTAGTTTGTTTGTAACCCCCTTTTCCTATGTTACTCTCGGTCTCTAGCCTCAAGAACAGAGTTGCAAAGTTTGCTGAATAAATGAATCAATGGCATTTAACGGAACTGCATTTTGCAGCTATGAAAAGCAAAACATCAAGTGGATGCAATCTCGTGCTTATGATCTAAAGCAGCCAACTGCCTGTGCTGACAATGAACAGATATTTGTCACGGAATCAGTGTACAATTTAAAACAATTATATAGCTGTGTGACCTTGGGCTTGTCAGTCAAACTCTCAGGTGTTCAGTTTCATCATTTGTAAAATATATGAGGGGTTGGATTATATTATCTGTCTGCTCTCAGTTCTATCATTTTATGGTTTTTATCTCATTTTATTTTATATACTTTTTATTTTATTTTATTTTATTTTTTTTGAGAGAGAGAGAGAGAGAGAGAGAGAGAGAGAGAGAGAGGCTGCACGAGCAGGGGGGGAGCAGAAGAAGAGGGAGAGAGAGAATCCCAAGCAGGTTCCACACTGGGAGCGCAGAGCCCGTCATTTGGGCTCAATCCCACAACCGTGACGATCATGACCTGAGCCGAAATCAAGAGTCAGACGCTCACCCGACTGAGACATCCAGGCGCCCCTCATTTTATGGTTTTTAGATCACATACTTCAGCCCAAGTCGGTAGCTTTTGTGTTGGGTAGATGACGTTTGTGATCTATTTCTTGAGAAACTAAATGGTCCTTCTAGAGCTAGGATAAACAAGATTCAGTGTTTCTAGCTGGATAAGAATTGGGGGAAGGAGAACCAGGAGAGGTTTTAGTTCAAGAATAGACTAAGGCTTAAATAAAACAGGGCCAGGGGGAGGGGAAGGAAAAAGAAAGAAAAAAAAAAAGAAAAAAGAAAAGAGGGTAGAGTGGGAGAGAGCCAAAGCATAAGAGACTCTTAAAAACTGAGAACAAACTGAGGGTTGATGGGGGGTGGGAGGGAGGGAAGGGTAGGTGATGGGCATTGAAGAGGGCATCTTTTGGGATGAGCACTGGGTGTTGTATGGAAACCAATTTGGCAATAAATTTCATATATTTTTCCCCCTTCTCTCTCTCCTTCATTCCCTACACCCCAGAGAACCACCCTCCCCAAAGAATGATTTATTATTAACTAGAATTCATGATTCAAAATCATCATAAAAATTGGTATTTTCAGGCACAGAGGTGTTGGCACCTGGGTGGCTCTGTCGGTTAAGCATCTGACTCTTGATTTTGGCTCAGGTCACGATCTCACGGTTTGTGAGATTGAGCCCCACTTTAGGCTCCACGCTATCAGTGAAGAGCCTGCTTGGGATTCTCTCTCTCCCTCTCTCTCTCTGTCTCTTCCCACCCTTGAAATAAATAAATAAACATGAAAAAATAAAAAGCATGTAAAAATTTCATTAACACATGAAAGTAGAAAGACATACATTTATCCCAACTCGTAAATCACTTGCAAACCTGCCAGTGTCCCAGGTTAATGAGATTCAAAACCAAAAGAGACTTATGAGGAATTGATTCCCAAACACCAACCCAGAATCAAAAGATAGACTGTATTGATTGGTCTAGTTTCACAGAAACATTTGTTTCCAATGACTGAGTGAAAATTACTTATTCAAAAACATCATCTTCCCACCATGCCTTTTTTAAAAAAGGAAGAATAAATGAGTATATGGAGAATATACATGGTACAAGAGACCATCTTCCACGAGAACCCGTTTTGAGGAAATGGAGTTCTGTCAGTGTAGCACACGAAACATAAAGTTCTTCAGGCTAAGATATGAATTTTCTAAAATGGATTCGATTTATGTACCCCTAATGCATAAAATAGCTACAGAGACATGTTGTTGTACCCACCTGATGGACGGAGCCTAAAGGAAACAGACAAGCAACCCGAGACATGTCTCCAAGTGTGTTTTATAGTGTCAAAGGGGCTCCAAGCCTTCTACCAAAAAGACTGGGGAAAAAAGAACGAGTCACTCTGAGGTCTAGAGTATGTATAGTGGGAGTGAAGCCGGAAGGGTAAAAGGTTGCTGGAACCTAAGGGATGGAGGTCAGAAGGTAGGATACTGGAGTTAAGGATTTCTGATGTAGACCAGTTCCGGTAATGGCAAGGTCTAGACGGGCTTCCATGGCTGTGAGTTAGTGAAGTAAAGTGGAGGTAAATGGCCCAGGTGTGGAGGTTAAGACCTATAAATGTAGGGCGCCGAGCGGCCTGACTGTCCACAAGGATCTTTACCGACCGGATGAATAGTGAATACCTACTCTGTGCAACGTGTTAGTGGAGATATAGCCATAAATGAGGAAAACACCATTCTTGACCTCAGAGAACCTCTATTCTAGTAGAGAAGATGCACAGTTTAAATGAGTCATTACAATAAAGTATAAGGAGTGTTCCTTTTCAGAAACCAAAGGAATATATTTAGGCAAGGGGCATGTATCCTCTCTGGTAGCTAATGATAATGGAATTATCTTTGGGAAGCTTTCCCTTGCTCATGTTTTCTATCCTTTTAGGAGTACGAAAGGCTTTTAGTTTATAGATGATTTAATTAGGGGATTTACCCAATGTCATACTCATTGAATGTAGTAGAGCTAGGAGTCAAAAACCAGACCTGTCAGAGTTGTAGTTCTGCTATAGCTTATGTGAGGTGACTACGGCCCTTCCTTCTGGCTGATGACAACAGAAAAATATGGAAACATGTAAAAACCGCTATTTGAGGACTCTAAAGTTAGCAGAAGCAGAGGAGAGGAGTCAAAACTTGGAGAAGTGACCCGAATGGGGGGGTGAGTTTCTATTTTTTTCCCCTTGTGCTGCTTTGCGCCTACAGTGGGTCTCAGTCACACCATGGTAGGCTGGTGTTGGAAACTAAAACTCTGATAGAAAGCTCATGAGCTTTCCGACCCAAAGGACAAGGGATAGGAACACCACAGGGCTGGATAGTGTGGGAGGAATCACAATGGGGACAAAGCTGGAGAAGGGGCCCCTTAATTCTGTAGAAGTCTCTGCTGGGCTCCCGAGCTATGTGTGCGTAGGGTGGACCCCACTGAACACAGCTAAGGCTTGGCGAATTGGAGCTGAGATTGGGGTCATCCACACAAGTCTCAGGTTAACCCTGAATGAGGGATATATGGCGCAGAACCAAATAAGCAGAGCAAATTCCTAGAGAAATAAAATACGATTTAATATTGTAGCAACTTCATTGAGGTGTCCTTTACATATACAGTTCATCTGTTTTATGTTTATACTTCAGTGATTTTTTTGTTTCGAGGAAATTAAGGACCATTTCCATCACCCCCGTGAGACCTCGTCTTTCCGTTTATAGTTAATCTCTGTTCTCAGCTCTAACCCCTGGAAACCCCTAATCTACTTTTTGTCTCTGTAGATTTGCATTCTCTGGACACTTCATATAAATGGTATCGTACGATATGTAGTCTTTTGCATCTGGCTGTTTTCACTTAACAAAATGTTTTTGATGTCCATCCATAATATGGCATATATGAGTGTTTTTTTTCTTCTTTAAGGATGAAAAGTATTCATTGTGTGGCTATTCCACATTCTCAAGTAAGATATGTACTGCCACTCACGTAAGGCAAGACAGAATTTCTGGTCTAAACCTAACAGGATGATTTCCTGCTAAAACAAAAGGATCACCATTCTCAAAAAAATCCCAGAGGTTTCAGGACTGTGAGTCTAAATAACCTAATAGTCAAAATATCTGAGAGACTATGCATAGCAGACATATTAAGAGCCTGGAAAATATGACCAATCCTCAAGGGAAAAGACAATCAACAGATGCAAACCTTGAGAAAACCCAGATGTTGGAATTATCAGACAAAATATCTAAAACATCAATTATAACTATGGTCCATGAAGTTGAGGAAAAAACACTTGAAATGCATGGATAGATAGATATTTCAATAAAGAAACAAAAAGCAGATAGGGGGCCTGGGTGGCTCAGTTGGTTAAGCATTGGACGCTTGATTTTAGCTCAGGTCATGATCTCAAGGTTCGTGGGTTCGAGCCTGGCACCCAGCACTGGGCTGACAGTGCAGAGCCTGCTTGGGCTTCTCTCTCAATCTCAATCTCTCTCTCTCTCTCTCTCTCTCTCTCTCTGCCCTCCTCCCACTTGCACTCTCGTATGCTCTCTCTCTCTCTCAAACTAAATAAATAAACTTTTTAAAAAAGTATATATAAAAAAAAGAATCAAATGGGAAATTTAGAACGGAAAAGTACAACATTTGAAATGAAAAACTTCCCACATGGACTCCGCAGTAGACTAGAGTAGAACCAGTAACTTAGAAAATAGGTCAATAAGAGAAACAAACTGTATGATTTCGTTTATGTGTGGAATCTAAAAAAACGTGGAGTTCAGAACCAGAGAGTAGAATAGCAGTTACCAGGCACTGAAGGGTGGAGAAAATGAGGAGAGGTTGATCAGAGGTTACAAACTTTCAGTCAGAAGATTAACAAGTTCTGGGGATCTTTTCTACAGCATGGTGGCTATAGTTAATAATACTGTGTTGTGTATTTGAAATTTGTACACAGTGTATATGTATATCATTTGTACACAGTGTATATACATATCATATATGTATATGTATATGTACACAGTGTATATGTATATCAAACCATCACACGAAACACCTTAAATACACACACTTACTTACCAATTATAACTCAATAAAGCTGGAAAGAAAAGAAAATAGGTCAATAAACCTTATCCAATCTGAGGAACACCGAAACAAAGAAGATTCGAAGGTTGAACAAAATGAACAGAGCTTCAGGGGCTTGTGAGACAATATCAAAAAGCCTAACATTCATATCATTGGAGTGCCAAAAAGAGAGACGAGATTGGTGCAGAAAAAAATATTTTATTTTTTTTTAATTTTTTTTTCAACATTTTTTATTTATTTTTGGGACAGAGAGAGACAGAGCATGAACGGGGGAGGGGCAGAGAGAGAGGGAGACACAGAATCTGAAACAGGCTCCAGGCTCCGAGCGATCAGCCCAGAGCCTGACGCGGGGCTCGAACCCACGAACCGCGAGATCGTGACCTGGCTGAAGTCGGAGCTTAACCGACTGCGCCACCCAGGCGCCCCAGAAAAAAATATTTTAAAGAATATTAGCTGAAAACTTTGCACATTTTGTGAAATGTAAAATCTATCATTTCAAGAAGCCTTAGTGAACCCAAAGAGAACAGCTCAGAGAAAACCATGCCTGGCCATATCATAATCAAATTGATGAAAACCAAAGATAAATTTTTAAAAATCTTTAAAGCAGCCAAGGAAAACATCATATGTTTGCATGTATGGGACCCGTGATTCAAACATCTGTGGATTTGTCAGAAACTGTGGAGACCAGAAGCCAGTGGGACATCTTTAAGGTGCTGAAAACAAAGGACTATTAACCCCAAATATTCCCCATCTAGTGTGGATATGCTTCATGAGTAAAGGTGAAATAAAGACATTCTCAGAAAAAGGAAAACTAAGAGACTGTCAACAGCAGACATGGTCTATAAGAAATGTTAAACTAGGATGAAGGAAAAGTGTATTAGGGAAAAACTGGAATTTTCAAGAATGAAGGAAGAGCATCAAAGATGGCAAATACATGGATAAAAAAAAGTCTATTTCTCTCTCTCTCTTTTTTTTTTTTTAAAAGGGGGGTGCGCCTGGATAGCTCAGTGGGTTGAGCATCTGACTTTGGCTCAGGTCATGATCTCATGGTTCATGGGTTTGCGCCCCATGTCGGGATCTGTGCTGACAACTCAGAGCCTGGAGCCTGCTTCCGATTCTGTGTCTCCCTCTCTCTCTACCCCTCCCCCACTCGTGCTCTGTCTTTCTCTGTCTCTCAAAAATAAATAAACGTTAAATTTTTTTTAAAAAAAATCAGTTAAGCGTCTGACTTCAACTCAGGTCATGATCTCGTGGTTTGTGAGTTCGGGCCCCACGTCGGGCTCTGTGCTGACAGCTCAGAGCCTGGAGCCTGCTTCGGATTCTGTGTCTCCCTCTCTCTCTCTCTGCCCCTCCCCCTCTCCCACTGTCTCTCTCTCCCTCAAAAATAAATAAGCATTACAAAAATAATAAAGAAAAGAAATGCACTCTAAATATAAAATATAAAGATATATACAGGTTACAAGTAAAATGATGAAGCCCTCTCGCCGTGAAATAGCCCCAGCCCAGCAGAGGTGCTGGGGACCCGGCCTAGACCCGGTGGCGGAGCCTGAAAGCACGTGGGCCCTTTGCAGCTGCACTTCTTGCCCTGTGCTGTCAGTGGAGGTACCGTACTGGCAATTGCTTGAGAAGAGTTTTCAGTTGTTGCTTCTGATACTTGATTAAGGGAAGCGTTTTCGGTTCACACCCGAGACAGCCCCAAGTGTTGCAAATTAACAGCCCAAACAGTCCTCGGATGCGGCGGTTTTCATGGAGACCATCTCTCCCCGACAAAGATGATTGCAGCAAGACTAAAGATGTACGAATAAGACCATGACTACGGGAGCGATGGCTGCAATGCTGTCTACAATCATCTATTCAAGGTGCTTCTTTCCATACTGTGCTTACAACATTGTTGGAGGACCGGATGAAGAAGGGAACAGAGCTGTGCACGACTCGGCAGGTGCCATGCTACAAACCAGTGCCTGCCTGACAACCAGGTTGGTTTTAAGAACACGAAGAACGTGGAGCAGGTCCCACTCACAATCTGCATCATGACCAAGGAGGGCATCAGGGAGGAGACTGTTCCCCTGAGGAAGGATCGATGTGTGTGCTGTTATCATGAATCACTTCAAAACTGGTTGCTTTTACACCTTGGAACTACCAGACTAGTTTGTGTTGTTAAAACATAAACCTGTTTTTGAAAAAGTAAAACGATGGAAAAGATATATGATGCCAGTAATAATTGAAAGAATGCTGTGATGCGGCTATATTGATATCAGACAAGGTAAACTTCAGAGCAGTAAATATTACCAGGAATAAAGAAGGAACTAGATAATTATGAAAGAATCAGTTCACCAAGAAGACATAACAATTATAAATGTATATGCAGCTAACAATAGGTCCTCAAAGTACAGCTGATAGAAAGTAATAGAACTGAAAGAGGGAACAGGCAAATCCATAGATGTATATGGTGACTTCAGTACAGCTATCCCAGATGAAGGTGAATATAGAAAACCTAAACAACATTATCACCAACTTGAATTCATCTTCTTATCAAGTGCACACGAGACATACTCTGGGCCACAAATATACCTTAAAATTGTACGAATATCGAAGTCATACTAAGTATGTTGGCTGACGTAATGTTGTTAAACCAAATAGAAATAAAAGGGATGTAAAATACCTGGAAAACCCTCAGATATTTGGAAAACATTACTAAATAACCAGTGAATTAAAGAGAAAGACTCAAGGGAAAATTAGAACATATTTTGAATTAAATTAAATTTAAGTTGCAACATTTGTGAGATACATCTAATGTACTTGTTCAAGGGAAGTGTGTGGCACTAAATCATCTTTTAGAAAAGGGTTTCAAAGTGAGGATCTAAGCATCTACCTTAAGAAACTAGTAAAGGTGAGTAAATTAAGTTCAAAGAAAACAGAAGGAAGGAAATGGTAAAGATAAGAATAGAATCACTGAAAGTGAAAACAAAAACAATTGAGAAAATCAATGAAACTAAAAGCTATATCTTTGACATTTTCAGTAAAATTGATTAATTTGTAGCAACACTAACCAAAAAAATGAATGAAGACACAGATTGCTAATATCAGGAATGAAAGAGGGGATATCACTACAGAGCATACAGGCATAAAAGGATATTAAGGGAATAGTAAAGATAATTGTATTCTTGTAATTCTGAAAACTTAAATTGAACCAGTTATTAAAAGACACAAACTACTGAAGCTCACTCAAGAGGAAATAAGTAACTAGGTAGTCCTATATTTATTAAAGAATTTGAATTCATAGTTAAATAACTTCCAAAAAGAAGATTCCAGGTCCAGATGGCTCCACTGGAGGATCCTGTCAATCATTTCAGAAAGGACTGGTACTAAATCTATACAATCTCTTACAGAAAGAAAAGGTCAATGTCACCCTAATATAAAAGTCAGACAGGGGTGCCTGGGTGGCTCAATTGGTTGAGTGTCCAAATCTTGAATTGAGCTCAGGTCATGATCTCACCATTTGTGGGATTGAGCCCTGCATTGGGCTCTGTGCTGACAGTGCAGAGCCTGCTTGGGATTCTCTCTCTCCCTCTCTCTTTGCCCCTTCCCTGCTCGTGCTCTTTATCTCTCTCTCTCAAAATAAATAAACATTAAAAAATCAGACAAAACATTAAAGAAAATTAAGAGCCCCATATCCATAATAAATATAGATGCAAAGCCCTGAATAAAATATTATCAAATAAAGATCAATAATAAATGAAAATGATAATATATCAGAACCAAATTAAGTTTATCTCAGGAATATAAGGATGATTCATTACTGAAAATCAATCAATTTAATTCACCATAACAACAGATTAAAGAAGAAAAGCTATACTATTATGCCCAAAAACACATGAGGAAGAATTCGACAAAATTCAACATCACTTCATGATATTAAGAATTATCCACAAACAAGGGATCAGAAGGGAACTGAACCTGATGAGGAGAATTTATTAAAAAAAAAAAAACACCTAAAAACAAAACAAGAAAAAATTCTTGAGGTAATAATGTACTGAATGGTGAGAGACTGAATACTTTTTACCTAAGATCGGGAATCAGGAATGACGTCCACTTTAATCTCATATTTAACTTCACACTTGATGTCCTCTTGAGTGAAATGAGGCAGGAAAAAGAAATAAAATGTATACAAATCGGGAAAGAAGAAATAAATCTGTCTTTATTTGTAGATGTCATGATTTTCTAAACAGAACATACCAAGGTGGTGCCTGGGTGGCTCAGTGGGTTAAGTGTCCAACTCTTGATCTCAACGCAGGTCTTGATCTCAGGGTTGTGAGTTCAAGCCCTGTGTTGGAATCCGTGCCGGGTGTGAAGCCTACTTAAAAAAAAAAAAAAAAAAAAAAAAAAAAAAAAAAGAAAGAAAAGGAAGAAAATACCAAGCAATCTACAAAAATAGCTCCTAAAACTCCATAAATGAGATTAGTGATGTATGATACAAGGTCAGTATACAAAAAATAATTGTATTTCCCAATGCTGACAGTGAACAGTTGGAAGGCAAAGTTTTAAAGTCCATGCCATTTATAATGGTACATACAGCATGAAATACTTATGTATAAATTTAACAAAATATACTTATCCGTTTGCTGAAAAACAGTAAACAGTGATAGAAGATTCAATAATGTTCCATTTCAGTTCTCTCCAAATTGATCTATAGATTCAATTCAATCACAATAACATCATGGTGGGATATTTGTAGATGTAGAAAAGCTGGCTCAGAAATGCATGTAGAAATGAAAAGGAACCCAAATAGACAAAACAACTTTGAAAAGGAGAAAAAGTTGGAGGACTCACATGAGCTGATTTCAAGACTTATTGTAAAGCTACAGTAATCAAGACGTGGCGGTATGGGTAAGAGGATAAACACACAGATTTTTGGTACAGAATCTAAAGTATATAAACAGGCCCACAGAGATATGGGCAATTGATTTTTTGTTACATCTACTTTAATTCTTTTTCATTTCATGCATTAAATGTTTTTGGGTTTTTTTTAAACTTTTTTTTTTTTCAACGTTTATTTATTTTTGGGACAGAGAGAGACAGAGCATGAACGGGGGAGGGGCAGAGAGAGAGGGAGACAGAATCGGAAACAGGCTCCAGGCTCTGAGCCATCAGCCCAGAGCCCGACGCGGGGCTCCAACTCCCGGACCGCGAGATCGTGACCTGGCTGAAGTCGGACGCTTAACCGACTGCGCCACCCAGGCGCCCCCATTAAATGTTTTTTAAGAGAGAGTGCCTGTGCATGCGCACGACTGGCGGAGGGGGAGAGGGAGAGGGAGAATCTTAAGCGGACTCCTCGTGCTGTCAGCCCTGTGAGATCATGACCTGAGCCAATATCAAGAGTCAGGCACTTGACCGACTGAGCCACCCAGGTGCCCCCCAAATATTTGTATTGTGGTCAAAATGCATAACATAAAATTTACCATCTTAACCATGTCTAACCTAACCATTGTTGTGCAGCTAATCTCCAGTACGTTTTCATCTTGCAAAACTGAAACTCTATACCCATTGAACAACCGGTTTTCTTCTCACTCAAACCCCTGGAAACCACTCTTCTTTCTGTTTCTATGAATTTGACTCCTCTAGATGCCTCCTATGAGTGGAATGATACAGTTTATGTCTTTTTGTGACAGCCTTATTTTACGTAACATAATGTCCTCAAGATTCATCCACGTTGTTGCACGTGTCAGGATCTCCTTCCTTTTGGCAAATTGAATTTTGACAAAGTTCCAAAGTCAATTAAATGGGCAAAAATAGTATTTTCAAAAATCGTGGCTGAAAAATTGAACAGTATGCCAAAAGGAAAAAAAAATGAGTATGTCCAGTGCCCACATCTTGGTTACTAATACACTCTCCAATGAAAGGAAACTAGGCTTTTGCAAAAATGACTGCAGGACCAGGGAAGAAATATACGATATGAGCCTAGAACATTCTGTACTTCCACAAAGCGAGGAAACAAGCAAGCAACTAAACAAACAAACAAACAAACAAAAACCCTGGTAATAGGGATATGTCAAAGAGACACAGGAGCTAATTCAAAGAGGTCCCAGTGGCCAAAGCTGGAATAATTTAAGCAAAAAGATAAATGAAATAGGGTCAGATTATAACCCACAGTATAAAATAAATATCCATGAGTCCACATTGTCATGAATGATCAACAATAAAGAACCTAATGGCCTACTGATTTTTTAACCTTTTCAGTACTGATCCTCAAAAGAACATCGGTGGATACAAATTAATTGTGATCAGTAAAATAAGCCAGATCAAAGAGTACATACTTTATGATTCCATTTATATAAAATTTTAAAAAATGCAAACCAATCTATAGTGACAGAAAGTAGGTCAGTAGTTGCCTGGGAATGGAGGTGGAAACAAGGATGAAATGCTGCACGAGTTATCTTTTTAGGATGATCGAAATGTTCCTTATCTTAATGGGGTTGTGTTTTCATAGCTGTACACATAGGTCAAAACTAATCAGATTTTATACTTCAGCTATGTGCATCTTATTTTATTTCAATTAGGCCTCAACAGAGTTTTAAAAATTAGCTGTTTGACCTTCAGTCTAGAGCTCTTTTCTTTTCAAATGTTTATTTATTTATTTTGAGAGGGGGAGCGAGAGAGAGGAGATAGAAAGGGAGAGAGTGAGGGAGGGAGAGAGAGAGAGGGAATGAGCAGGGGAGGGCCAGAGAGAGAGAGAATCCCAAGCAGGCCCCACGCACAGCGCAGAGCCTGACCTGGGACTTGAACCATGAGATCATGACCTGAGCCGAAATCAAGAGTCAGGTGCTCCGCCTAGAGACTGAGCCACCCCGGCGCCGAGAGCTCCTCTCGTTACAGCACAGTTGCATCTCTGGGCTGGGGATGGAATCTCCGAGGATGATGCACAGAGATAAAGAATCAGTATTTATGAAGTGATCTGTTAGAGTTCGAGTCTCCCAGATCTTGAAACATAGTATTCGGGCAGATTTCAAACAGTAGACGGAACTACATGAAATGGTTTGTTTTATAAGCCAAAAGTGGTTGAATATCAGGATTTCATATGGTTCCATCTACAGGCGTTTGTATTTTTCCAGCGCGCGTGTGTACAAGGAAAGAGCATAATATATGCGTTGCCTTTAGACTTAGATGCAAATTCATAGAGTGGTGAAATGTGACATCTGTGAGTCCATTCGAGGAAGGATATTGGCTTCTCACTTTCAGTACAAGGCCTGAAGTCTCAATAGAGCATTTGAAATTTTTTCTTAAAATGGAAATAGCGTCAAACAATGCAGAAAATTTAAAGAAGTAAAAATCACCCAAGGAAAATCACTGTCAATGTGGTGCGAATTCTTTAGGATTTGTTTCTATACATATGTAAAGTCACATAGATTATAGCTTACTTTTAAAGTGGTATTGTGCTATAGATACCCATTTGATATAAATGCAACACATGTATTTTTATTTTGTTTTTCTTGACATCCTTTCAAGGAAATATATAAAAGAACATAATTTCGATTTTTAGCTTTCACATTGTTTTGTCATCAAGTGGAGGAATTCTAATTATTTCTTTAAAAATCTGTGTTGTTAACAGTTTGGCAGTTTCAGTTGCACTACTTGGAAGAGTCTAATGAATATTCTTGTAGCTACATCGTTGTACACATACATGAATATTTAGACAGGATAAATTGTTAGGAGATGGTCAGTGGGTAAAACATTCTTGAGACTTTGGATATACAGTTGGCAGTTTGGTAAATCCTTCTTGCAACACTGTTTCCTTGGCTTTAGGGGTGCTGTTATTCTCTTGCTTTTCCTTTTAACACATTGGCTTTTCTTTTTAACCCGTTTCCTTTTAATCATTGGTTAATCCATTAACCCTCCCGTTTCCTTTGCTGGATCCTTTCCCTCTTCCTAATACCTAAATGCTCGGACCTTGGAGTTCTTCTTCATCTACAGTGGCTTTCTATATGATCTCACCTCATCCCATGACTTCCAAATTTCTATCTCCAGCCCTGACCTTTCCCTGTATTCCAGACTCTCTGCTTGGATAGCTAATAGGCATTTGAAACTTAAATATTGCCTCAAATCAATATTTTGATTCCTACTCCACTCTTCAAAGTGCTCTTCATTTATTATCTCCCCCACCCTCAGTTGCTTAAGCCAAAAACTGAGAAATATCCTTGATTCTTCTTTCCCCCTTAATCTAAATCTAATCCAGCAGCAAATTCATTTAGGTCTACGTTCAAAATATATCCCAAATCTGACAACCTCTCACCATCTCTGCCTCAACCATCAGAATCCAAGACACCATCATATGTCGGCTGAATTACTGCATCTGGCTCCTCAGTGCTGTCCCCCTTGCCCGTCTACTCTATGCACCATAGAATGAGTGACCCTTTAAAACTGCAAACAAGGGGGTGCCTGGGTGGCTCAGTTGGTTAGGCGTCCGACTCTCGGTTTCAGCTCAGGTCATGATCTCACAGTTCATGGGTTCGAGCCCCACATCGGGCTCTGTGCTGATGGTGCAGGGACTGGTTGGGATCCATTCTCCCCCTCCCTCTCTCTACCCCGTCCCTGCTCACGCTGTCTCTGTCTCCGTCTCTCTCAAAATAAATAAATACACTTAAAAAGTTGTCTTATATTAAAATAAATGCAAATAAAGCTATGCGAGTGCCGTTTCCAAATCCTCCAGTGGCTTCCCAGTGCATCTGTTAAATTCATAGTTTTCTGTTCCACATGCCCTGGGCTCCTTGCCATCCCTTGAATGCCCCCTCCGCTCTTACGGTTAACCTTTGTTTTCTTCGTTATTTCATTTTTTCCGTTTCACTGTTACCTATTCGGGGAGGACCTCTCTTACCACCCAGTCTAAGATAGCACCTCCTGCTACTGTTTTCCCACTATCCTGCTTAATCTTTTTGTCATGATATTTTTCAGTACCTGACACAATGTACATTCATTGGTTAATTTGTTTATTTTGTCTCGTAAGTATGTAAGCTCTCCTGGGGGTGGAGCCTTTTTGGGTTTTATTTTCTTGTTATGCATAGCAGACATTCACTGAATACATGTATACTAATTTGGATGTAAATTTTAAAAACGAAAAAATAAAAAAAGAAGAAGAACCACTGCTCACAGCAGGCAAGGAAGAACTTACAATTTGAACCTAGTATCTGAGAGAGTCTGTTTTCCCATACTCTTGCCAATAATGAATATTGTGGATGCTTTTCATCTTTGCGAATCTGTGGCTTACAAAATAATATATCAAGGTAAGAAACTATGACATGATGGTCAGAATAGAGCTTTGCAAGGCAAATACAGAATAATTCGGGAACATGGTTCCTGTCTTTGAAATGCTGACAAACTAAGTGATAAGCAAAATGTGCATAAAGATTTTGAATACTTCGGGAGTAAATCAGGTAGTAATCCTTTTACAATCATTAGTTTGGTTAGTGGTTTTCTGGTTCTGTTCAGTGGGTCTACCCCAGGGGTCTTAAGGCAGTGGGTAAGGAATGGAGAGCCAACTGAACTCATATTCTAGGTTCAATGGAATAGCTCTTGTTTTAGCTATATTACATTTTGGATTTCCTTGGTCTTCCCATTATTTCTCTTGAGTGAAGAGTGCCATTGATTAGAAATAAACACAAATATTTGAAATCTGTTGTTTTAAATGTTTAAAGAAGGGCCAAAAGGGTATGTGCAAGAATTGTAGAAGAAGGCTTGAATTGAATAGAGGGAAATTAAAGAATATTTGTTTTTACTTTGATAGTCTTTTACAGCCTTCCAAATGCATTTGTATACATTATCTCATTTAAGCTTTATCACATCGCCATGAGTTAGGCAAGTCAGCTAACACTATCCTCATTTCATAAGGGGAAAACGTGAGTCTGTGAGTTGTTCAAGATTATATGGCAGTTCACCTAATCTACAGTAGAGCCAGACTTCACAAATCAGAAATCAAGGTATTCTGATTCCAAGAGAATAGCATTAGTAAAATGTAGACTCTTTCATGAGTAAGAAAGCCTAATTTCTCTCTAAGACTTGGATTCTTTTATAACATTTTTATTTAAAAGTTTTCCTCCTAACCATATTTATCTGACGTTGAGATCTAATCCTCATGTTACATTGTTTCTACATATAGGATTTCTAGCTCAATTTTGTCCTCTCTAATGCCCTGAGACAAGAATACTGGAGTCTCTTTGTAATATATGTGACTGGGTTGATTTTTAAAAAATGTTTATTTTATTTTGAGAGAGAGGGAGCAGGGAAGGGGCAGAGAGACAGGGAGAGAATCCCAAGCAGGCTCCACGCTGTCAGCGCAGGGCTCAATCCCACAAACAGTGAGATCATGACCTGAACTGAAATCAAGAGTTGGATGCTTAATCAACTGAGCCACCCAGGTGCCCGGGTTGATTTTTTTTTTCCCCAAAATGTAGTCATTAGTAGATGCTACTATGAGATTGCAAAAGAAGGAGAAGGGGGATGGGGAGGGGGAGGGGGAGGAGGAGGAGGAGGAGGAGAAGGAAAAGGAGAAGGAGACGGAGAAGGAGGAGAAGGAGAAGGAGAAGGAGAAGGTGGCTTTTAATGGTCTTTTATTCCAGAATCATAGGGTAACTGATGACGAGACTAGATTTAGCTGACTGAATTTGGCAGCTTAACAATAATTGGTGTCCCAGACATAATTACTCGGTGTCAGACACATTACCCAAGTCATTTCATTTGATTCCTTACAATCTTATTTAATGAGGTGATTGATGGATGATGAGTTGGGATCATGTTTTTGTTTTGTTTCGTTTTTGTTTCTTGTACCTGGCATTCAATATTTAGAGGCCGTTGCATTCTTTAATATTACACTTTAGCTTTTGCCTATCATTTAGCTTTTTTTTGCCATTATTTATCCTTTAAAATTAGACTTGAACAGCTAAGATTTTGAGAACCTTCATCCAACAAGTGAACTACTTCAAGAAATGATACATTTACCTGTAGGGTACAGTTTTTGACGGGGTGAACTAAAGATTAACCTACTCCAGAAAGCAAGTTCTTGGGGATGAAAAGAAGATGTCAGGCTTGAAGCTGAATCTCACTGGCTTCTGAGGAGTCTGCTTCCCTGGGCAGCATGGAGTTAGACAGATTTCACATGGGACCTGCCCAGGGTTCTTCCTTGTTCACCAATCCCCACACCTGAGACTGCTTTAAACTTGCCTCAAATTCTGAGACCAGAGGCACCTGACTGGCCCAGTTAGTAGGGCATGTGACTCTTGATCTCAGGGTCATGAGTTCAAGCTGCATGCTGGGCGTTGAGCCTACTTAAAAAGAAAAAATTCCGAGACTAATTCTGCTTTTCTACTAGAGGAATGGAAGGAACATAATGACATCTGTCGAGCACTTTCTTGGTGCCAGACACATTATCTGAATCATTTCATTCAATTTTTCACAGTGACACTAATTATTGCCAGCTCACAGCAGCGAAGACAATACATACAGTCAAGACATATTTGTTGACTGAACAAACAGGCATCATAGATCCTTATATTCCCAGTTTATAGTTGAAGAAATTGATATTCAGGTTAAATATACAGCCCAAGGTTACACAGGTGGTAAATTTCCTCTTCCTTTCCTCTTTTTCTTCCTCTTCTTCTTTGTTCAGTTTAAATTTTTTTCTGACAGTTATGCATGCTTTGGCATTAAAACCCTAAATATTATAAAAGTATAAAGAGTGAAAGCGAAAGTCTCTTTCTCCACCTCCTCCCTCCCTGCTTTGCTCTCCAGAGATACTCCCTGGGAGCAAATCTCACCATTGCTGCCATGATTCTGAGTTGGACCTTCTAACTCGTAGATTCATGTAACTGGGCTTTGTGGTCAACTTTTTTTTAATGTTCATTTAGTTTTGAGAGAGACAGGGAGGGACAGAGCCTAAGTGGGGGAGGGGCAGAGAGAGAGGGAGACAACAGAATCCAAAGCAGGCTCCAGGCTCCGAGCTGTCAGCGCAGAGCCCGACTTCGGGTTGGAACCCACGAACTGCGAGATCATGACCCGAGCCGAAGTCGGACGCTTAACCGACAGAGCTACCCAGGTGCCCTTCTTTTTTTTAATGTTGTTTTTTTTTTTTTTAATTTATTTTTGAGACAGAGAGAGACAGAGCATGAGCAGGGGAGGGGCAGAGAGAGAGGGAGACACAGAATCCGAAGCAGGCTCCGAGCTGTCAGCACACAGTCCGTGGAGGAACTCGAACTCACGGACCATGGGATCATGACCCGAACCAAAGTCGGACGCTTAACCCGCTGAGCCAGCCCGGCGCCCCTGACGAGGCTTTGTCTTGATCTCTGGTTGCAAGCTCTCGTCTCGTACCCCGCATTTTGCAACGGAATGTTTTTAGTATCGTATCGTCATGCTTTTGTTTCTGCCACGGTCAGCAAGACCATGTTGGCATTGTTTATAATAAAGGTATTACTCTATACACTTGGGGGCTGTGACGGACCGTCAAAATGTACTATACGGCAACTGTTTTATGACTGTGGCAGCAATGGAAAGAGTAAGCATGGCAGCAGCATGCACTAAAACTGATAAATGGATTGTAAAGAAAAGCGGTGCACAAAGAACTGGTAACTGCTTGTCGCTGCTCTGATTTGATGTGCTGCTGGCGACAGAGCCTCGGTCTTTCCGGAGGCAGTCTGCGTTGTTGCAGAGAAAGCTAAAACTATCTTAATAGATCTTTAGTTGATCATCACATTTCGTCTTTCATTGTGTCTTGCAGTAGTTTATCTTTAGTAAGGGATCTTTAGCAATTCGATTTCCAGCAGATTGTTCCTCAGCACGTTCTTTGTTTGGCCCTTCTCACTGTTTCTTGGGTAAGTCGTTTCTAAGAATCAGCTGTCATTACTCTCTGACCGCAATAATATTTCCTTCCTTATCCTTACTCCTTTACGCCTACCGATTTTTTCCTTTCGCCACCATCCCACCAATAATCTCCAGTCTCTTTAGGTCTTCAGATGAATTTTTCATTTAGTTATTATTATCATTATTTGCTCGCCTACCCATCCTGCAACCCTTGACCAGCTTTTTTAACGGATCTCCTCATTAACGCAAATAATCCCTTATATTCTCGATCATTTCTTACATCTATAAAACCCATTCTTTTTGTTTATTTATTTTGAGGGTCGGGGAGAGAGAGAGGGGGAGAGAGAGAATCCCAAGCAGGCTCTGCACTGTCAGCACAGAGCCAGATGTGGGGCTTGAACTCACGAACCATGAGATCATGGTCTGAGCGGAAATCAAGAGTCAAGGGCTGAACTGGCTGAGCCACTCAGGCGCCCCTATGAAACGCATTCTTAACCCGGGAAAGAAACATCTTGTTATTCTTTTCCTCCGATTTTACTCCTAGACCTTAACATCGGATGAAAATCACAAAATCATGACCACCAAGTTAGAATAAATGTGCGCTCCTAAAATTCAGCTGGATTTTGTACTTTGGTTGCTAGTTCTCTTATCCTTTCTTGACGTTTTCTGAACATTCCCTATAGTAGATGCCCAAACTTTATGTGGGCCCTGCTATCTCAGCTCTAAATATGCTCACTACTTAATTCCTTGGGTAGCATTGAGGTCATTTGATATGGCTCCCTGGCCTTTCTTCATTTCCTCCTAAGTAGGTTTTTATTGCCAAACTCTCCTCTTCACCAGTATCTTATCATTTAACATCCTGTCTTTGTCTTGGAAGAGACACTTGGTCAAGGTAGGTAGGTACCTCCTGTTCTCAACCTTCCCACACTCCGCTGACATCTTGCTGTACGGGGATCCCCTCTCTACCATGTCGATATCTCTTCTCTTCCCACAAATAAGATCAGCTTCCCCCAGAATCCTGCACAATCTTCTTCGAAACCTCCCACACCCTTTACGGCCAGTACTTCTAAAAGAATAGGCTGTACTTGTAGTTTTTATTCCTTACTGCTTCTTTGTACTCCTTAAAATCTGCTTTCTATTCTCGCAACTGTACAGAAATTCTTTCCCCCAAATCCTGATGTTCTGATAATAGTTTCACATAATGACTTTCCCACTCGTCAGCCTCTTGGTCTTACTCTGAGACATATGACTCTCTAAAGCATATGTACTTAAAGTATCAAAGTATCGGATTCGTTTCTGTTTCTATGGAGGAACTTCTCTATCATGGATCTCCTCTTACCTGTAGGTGTCCTCCACATCAACTTCTGTTATATATTGCAAACTTTTGCATGGAAAATCGAAAGCATTTATTCATACAAAGACCTGCACCTAAGTGTCTATGGGGATTTGTTCAACATTGTCAAAAACCAAGATTCAACCCAAGAGATGGATGGATAAACAAATTGCGGTACATTCATAAAATGGAAAACTGCTCGGGAATAAAAATAAACAAACTACCGAGACACAAAACATGCGTAATTCTCAAAAGTATTATGCTAAGGGAAAGAAGCCAGACACTAAAGACTCCATACAGTAAAGGTCAATTTATATGACGTTCAAGAAAAGGCAAAAACTACAGTGACAGAAAGCAGATTAGTGGTTGCCAGCTTGGTCTGAGGTTAGTGGAGGATACTGAGTGTCAAGGTCTGAAAGGGAATGTCCGGGAGTGATGGAAACGTTCTATACAATGATTGTGGCGGTATACAACTGGATACATTTGTTTTTGACATTTTAGAATTGTATTGCATATGCATTATACCTCAAGAAAGCTGACAAAACGGTAAAATATGAAAATCTAGAACTAGATTCCCCAAAGAAATCAATTGGTTTTTTTTTAAGTGATCATTCTCTTTTTGAAAATATTTCATTATTTGCCTCAATAGATTATAGACTTATTTGGGGGATCTACCACTGAATCCAATATTGTTAATTCCAGTTAGTTACATAGAATGTACTCTGTAAGAAGTTGGTTTGTTGATGCAGTTTTTTTAAAGGAGAATTTCAGACTTAGGAAGCAACATAGTGTAGTATTTAAAACAATATTAGAGAGACAAGGTTAAATCATGGCTTTGCAGCATAGCTGTGCGGGTTTGGGCAAAATTCTTTTTCTGTGTGTGCTTCTCTTTTTTTCTGCTGTAAGAAAGGGAAAAGACTAGTAATTATGTCCTAAGTTTATTGGAAGAATTAAAAGTGGTAATGCTTGCAAATAATTGGCATAGAGAACACAAAAAATGCAAAAAGCACTAGAGAGAATAAAATTTATTTCATCGCTTTAAGAGAACTTATTCACCATGTAAATTTTGCATGTATAGCGGGTTTATTCCTTAATAAAAATATAATCACCATCCCCTACCGGGACTCCATATTTCTGTAGACAGCCTTTGATGCTGGAAACAATTGCTGATACATTTTCTCTCTATCATATCCTCCCATATTACCTAGTTTTCTTCCTTTGCCGCCTTTACTCCTTTGCAGTTATTCTCTGTGACATTTATCATTACTTTTTAGATATGGCATTTTAAGACAAGTCCTCCAGAAGCCATTCATTTAATTTCTATTGCTTTGTTTGCAGTGGAAGTGCATTGGTTAATGACTTGTTTAATGGATAAATCGATTGCCAGGTAATTGTGGTTTAAATATGATAAGTAGGGATGCCTGGGTGGCTCAGTCCATTGAGCATCAGACTCTTGACTTCAGCTCAGGTCATGATCTCAGGGTTCAATTCCTGGGATCCAGCCTAGGATTCTCTCTCCCCCCCCCCCCGCCCCTCCCCTGCTCACGCTCTGTCTCCTTCTCTTTCTTAAAATAGATAAATAAATAAATAAATAAATAAAAGTTAAGTGAAAATAAAAATAAATATAAGTAATTTATAAAAATAGCTAAGTAGACCATTAAACACTGGCAAGTATTATTAAAAAATTTTAGAGTGATAACAGACTAAAATTTAAATAAATTATCGAATTTTCTTTTTTTTTCTTTTTAAAAAAAATTTTTTTAATTTTTTTTTTATTTTTGAGAGAACATGCGTGAGTAGGGGAGGGGCAGACAGAGATGGAGACAGAGAATCCGAAGCAGGCTCTGTGCTGGGAGCGGAGAACCCAAAGCGGGGCTCAAACTCGAGCTAGGAGATCATGACCTGAGCCCAAATCAAGACTCAGACGCTTTGATCCACCCAGGCATCCCAAATCATACAATTTTCTAGCTATAAGGCATATAAGTAGTTATTCACTGCATGCCCCTCATTACTTGCTGAGGAAACTGAGGCCAAAAGAGGCTAACTGTTTTGCCTAAGGACATACAGCTAATTGGTGACAGAAATCCCAACTAAATCCGTTCTTTCGAAAAAGTTTTTTTAACGTTTATGTATTATTGAGAGACAGAGAGACACAGAGCATGAGCAGGGGAGGGGCAGAGAGAGGAGGAGATGCAGAATCAGAAGCAGGCTCCAGGCTCTGAGCGGTCAGCACAGAGCCCCACATGGGGCTCGAACCCACGAACCGTGAGATCATGACTGGAGCCAAATCGGTTGCCTAACCAACTGAGCCACCCAGGCACCGCCAATTAGCTCCATTCTTAACTATTCTTAAGCCGGTGGCTTCCTATTAAAACCAGTGGGCATCTGTATGAACATGATTAGTTACTTTAGTAAATCTTAGCCACTAGAAAATTTTATTGAACTTAGCTTGTATTTTGCCTAGGAATTAGTAGATACCTTTATCAACTCACACTGACTCTCATAGAGTAAAAGTCAGATATAAGTATATAATTACCCTAATGCCATGATTCCTCTCCTCTAAACTTTCATTGATCTGTATCAAAATATCCCTGCCTCTCTCTCTCTCTCTCTCTTTTTTTTGAGATGGCATTAGCTTTATTGAAAATATGAGGTATGGTATTTTTTCCCCCACAAACTCATTTTTATTTTATTCTTTCCGTTTTTTATTTCTCCAGTCTCTGTTTCTACTTGCCTTCTTTAATCTGTTACTTTGATTTAGATGCCAACAAAGTACGACTCATGAAGTGAACTTGGAGATCCTCTGTCACACTCCGTTCCTAGGGAAGTGATGTTGCTTAAGGTCATACAGATAATAGTAAATGGGAGATCCTAACTCAGGTTTTCTGGCCGTAAACACTGTGTCCTTTAGAATACTACAGGATTCAGTTTCCTCATCATTTTGAGTTCTTCTAGAATACACATACACATGCATATACAAAATGTAGGACATTAACTCACTGTATCTCTGCCTTTTCTTATATCAGGCTACTTTAGTCTTCACCCATCACGGCAGCTGAGAATGATTGAGTTTGTATCTGATTTAAGACCCATTTCTGTTATTGAACCTATCTGGCAGCCTCCTACTAAAGCAATCTTTAGAGTTCCCAGTTCCTTGGACTAATTTGGATCAGGGGGTCAGGAAACTACAGCCTGTGGGTCAAATCTGGCTCACCACTTATTTTTGTACATAAAGTCTCATTGGAACAAAGCCGTGCCCACTCGTTTGTGAATTGTTCGTGGTTGCTTTCACACTGCAATGGCAGAGTTGTATACTTGTGACAGAGACCGTAAGACCCACAAAACCTAAAATACTTACTCTCCGGCCCTTTGGAGACAAAGTTTGTAGATTTCCCTGGTCTAGATTACGATCAAATTTTGGAAGTGATCATGAGCTTTAGACAAGAATGTGTCTTCCTTTTTAGGGATATTTTATTAGATATATATCTAATAATTCAAATGTATAAAATATATTTTCAAATTTTCTCCAGTATTAGGTTTTTTTCTACTTTCTTGTATAAAAGATTGAGTGATAATGATACATCAATCTCTTCCTGAAATTATGTTTTCTCAATTTCTTTTTGAATTTTTAAAAATGTTTATTTATTTTTGAGAGAGAGAGTGAGAGAGTGTGAGTGGAGGAGGGGCAGAGAGAGACACAGAATCCAAAGCAGGCTTCAGGCTCTGAGCTGTCAGCACAGAGTCCGATGTGGGGCTCGAACCCAAGAACTGTGAGATCATGACCTGAGCCGAAGTTGGATGCTTAACCAGCTGAGCCACCCAGGAGTCCTTCTTTTTGAATTTATAACCGATTTTGCTTCTATGTATATGTAGTGGTAGAGATACTATGCTATTTTGTTATGGTTCATTAGTGTTACGTCTTCTTTGTAAATTATACATTTTAATCAAGACAAATTATCTTCTGTGTCAAATAATGCTCCTTTTCCTTGAATTCTACTTTGGTATTAGTATCAATTCTCCTGATTTGTTTTATTTCTATCTACATAATTTTTTGTTCTTTTATCTGATGATTTTATATGCTTGGGAAGGAGACATACGACCAGTATATCCAATATGTGTGATTCCCTATATTTGTCTTTTCTTCCAACCAAAAGAGATTGCCCGGGACTTGCAGTGCTGGACGAGACAGCGTAAGCCCTCTATGGCCTGTTTCCCCCCATTAATGACAACTAAAAATTGTGGACAAAACACAAGATGTGACTAATTGAAGTCTCTGAAAAGTTAACAATACTCCTTCTCTCAATGGGGAGGGAAGTAAAAGCTTGAAGGATGATCAGTAAAATGATGAGTTTACTATTTTGTTTTGTTGTTTTGTTTGCCTTTAACTCAAGGGTGATGAGTGTCCCAGAACTGGGCAGTGAGTATGGACAACAGAAAATTGAGTAACCCCCTTTCTAGGCAGAGGACTGAGAAAATGGTCTGGAGAATGTAAGGAAAATCCTTCTCTTCTCTTCTTTCTTTTTTTTCTCTCCAGGCCTTGCTTGAGATTATTACTAAGTCACAAAGTTGCAGTGCCGTAATGATATGGCACTCACTTCAAACCCCGAGGCAAAAATAATTCCCATGACTCTAGACGTATCAAGGAAAGGGGCCTTGGTGGACCAAAGCATGCGTGGGGATCCTGACTATTTTTTCTCTCTCCACGACAGGCGTAAAACTATCAGAGAAACCCCTGTATTCTGTTTTTTTTTTTAATGTTTATTGTGAGAGAGAAAGAGAGAGAGAGACAGATAGAGAGTGAGCGGGGGAGGGGCAGAGAGAGAGAGAGATGAGAGACGGAATCCCAAGCAGGCTCCATGCTTCAGCGCAGAGCACAACGCGGAGATCTGTCTCACGAACCGCGAAATCATGACTTGAGCCAAGATCGTGTCCTGAGCCAAAATCAAGAGTGAGACGCTTAACCAACTGAGCCACCCAGGCGCCCCAAGAGAAACCCCTGTATTCCAGACAGAGGAACTGGGAAAACAGGTGTTTTGGAGTTGGAGACTGTGGGGCAAGTCCCAGATAGTAAAGTATGGAAGAAGGGGGTTCTCCAATTCGGGGTTTAAACTGAGCTTACACCCAAGCTGCACATGCAGGGAACAAACACAAAGAAGCATCGAAAAGGCTTTGAAAACTGCAATGCGATGGAAACTACTGGCCATGACCCAGAGTAAGCCTGAATGGTGCGTATGTGGGTAGACCCAAATAGCACAGCAACGATTTGGAAAACTGAACTCATATGAGGATGGTATGAGGACTTTAAGAGACAAAACAGATGAACATAAGGGAAGGGAAACAAAAATCATATAAGGGAGGGGGACAAAACAGAAGAGACTCATAAATATGGAGAACAAACTGAGGGTTACTGGAGGGGGTGTGGGAGGGGGGATGGGCTAAATGGGTAAGAGGCATTAAGGAATCTACCCCTGAAATCATTGTTGCACTAGATGCTAAGTAATTTGGATGTGAATTTTAAAAAAGAAAAAAGAAAATAAAAAAAGAAGAAGAACCACGGCTCACAGCAGGCAAGGAAGAACTTACAATTTGAACCTAAATGAATTGACCAACCAGTCATTCTCCAGAGAACCTTAACAGGATCTGAAGTAAAAATATGATATTCAGAACGTCTAGAATCAATTGTTGGTTAAGAGACAATAAACATGAGATAATGTTTACGAGATGCTAAGAGATGCTAAACCTGAGATAATCCAGATATTGGAATTATCAGACAAAGACTTTAAAACAGCTATTTTATCCATCCTTCATGTGGTAAGGCTAGACACTCTTGAAGTGGATGGGAAGATAGAAGTTTTCAGCCAAGACATACAAGCTATAAAACAGAAATAACTTAAAATTTAGTATAGAAAAGTATATTAATTAAAGGAAAAAATTCACTGGAGGGGCTTAATAGCAGAATAGAGATGACAGAATAAGGAGAAAGAAATGGGCTGAAATCTTGCCAAATTTGGTGAAAGATACAAATTTATAGATTCATGAAGCTCAGGAAACTCCAAACAGAGTGAACATGAATCGTGGTCATATACATCACCATCAAAATACTTAAAATCAAAGAAAAGAAAAACTCTGAAAAACAAGAAAAACAATATATCACGTATGGGGAAAACAGTGATTTGAATGATTGTATACTTGTCATCACAAGACAGAATATAGTGGAATGGTACGTTTAAAGTGCTGAAAGAAACCCAGAATACTCTATGCATTTTGGAGTGATGAAAACATCACTATCTTGATCGTGGTGGTGGTTATACAACCATCTCCGTTTGTTAGAAGTTAAAGATAAGTACATCAAAAAAGTGAATTTTACTGTATGTAGATTATGAATAAATTCAAAAAGGAAATGACCTATATATTTCAAATACGTCTGAGACATTGTGAATACATGCAAAAAAGGGAATGGCTTTTTCTTCTCTAAAATAAGAGAGAATCCTATCCCTTATCAACCTTAGAGATGCACCCTTTGAAAGTAGTACGTGATTTTTTTCATTTTTAACATAAATACCTTCTTAGCTGCCATTTGCACATTAAAAATAAAATCATTTTGATATATAAAAATGTGCTTTTAATAACTATCTCAGTGTTAGAAAAAATAGCTTGCTCTATATTATTTTAAAATTTTAGACATAATTATGATTAAGCTTTTTTTTTAACATTTATTTATTATTGAGAGACAGAGAGAGACAGAACATGAGCAGGGGAGGGGCTGAGAGACGGGAGACACAGAATCCGAAGCAGGCTCCAGGCTCTGAGCTGTCAGCACAGAGCCCGGCGTGGGGCTCGAACTCACAAACCGCGAGATCATGACCTGAGCCGAAGTCAGATGCTTAACCGATGGAGCCACCCAGGTATCCCAACATAATTATGATTTTTTAAAGAGTTTATATATTTTGCTCGAGAGAGAGAGAGCAAGCGCGATTGGGGAAGGGGAAAAGAGAGAGGGAGAGAGAGAGAATCCCAAGCAGTCTCCGTGCTGTCAGCACAAGAGCCCAACCTGTGGCTTGATCTCATGAACCTTGAGATCATGACCTGAGCTGAGATCAAAAGTCACCTAACTGCCCCAGGTGCCCCTCATAATTATGATTTTAAAAACAGAGATTAAAGGGACGTATCTTGTACATCTAGTCATTATCTGTGGAAGCAGGTTTTCACAAGCTGGGATCCTAGACTTCTGACAGATATGTGATGGGTGGTCCATTAAAACAAGCAAAAAGACTTCTGTGGTAGAGTGTGGTTGAGAAATAGTGCCTTAGACATTGTAAACGATTTAAAACATATTACCGTAAGACATTTTAGAACATATTGATATGCGAATAACTGCTCATTTGAAATCTTTGAACTGGTGATAGAGTCAGCAGAGTTTCCCAAACTTAGTGGATTATGTGGCATTAAGGTACACCTGCTAACATCTCTCAGGACTACTAATCTGTAAGAAGCTTTGGGAAATGTCCAAATGTTTAGAAGTCCATGGATGCAGTATATACCCAATTTTCAAGATCTGATGTGTAAGGGTAGGGACCAGACTAGGAAAGTTAATCGGGCAGAGGGGTTAATCATGTGGGTAAAAGCAAGTAGCAGCTGGGTAGGCAGATCCTGTACCTTGTCATCAGCAACATATTTACAAACCCTCTCTTAGTTCCTTCTAGTTGGTAGAAAAATTTCTGAAGTTGGCAACCCTGTTGCTTTTTCATTGTATCCCAACTCCAGATGTTTTTTTAAAATGTTTATTTATTTATCTTTTGTGTGTGTGTGTGTGTGAGAGAGAGAGAGAGAGGAGAGAAAAGGGCAGAGTTAACCGACTGATTCCCACCTCCCCCTGCCCCAAATGCCTCCCAGAGGGTATTTCTTAGCCCAGCTTCTCAGGAATCTGTGATCACATCCTTTCTGATTCATTTCTTCAGCCAGGTTTTATTTAGCATGTATTGCATATATTTTGCTGAAATGGGTCTTAAAAAGCAGGCAAAAAACGTAATAAACATGTTTCTTGTTCTTGAGCAAATTATCCCACGTGTGACACAAAATATATCACTCATGCAGCCTTCTTTCTCACTATGGACAATATAACCGTTAGAGCCGTGTCAGGATCATGGTTCTTCTCCTCCCCGTTCCGATATATTCCATGCCAATTTTGTTCTCAAGCCCTTTGGCTTAGGCTATCCTCTTGCTTTAGAATGACCCCTCGCTCCTTTCTGTATTTTCATAGTATCTTATAAATGGGGCTGGGGTATGGGCTGGGAAGAAAAACACCATTTTATGCAGAACGATAGATGGTTACAATCTATTAAGCTGTAGTCACATGACCTTAATATTTGAATGTTTTAATTTATTGACTAATTATATTTCCAGACAAAAATAACACATTTGCGATCTCAGCACAAAGGACCCCTTTTTCGTAGGACTATCACAGAAATTAAACTTTTGGACAAGATTTAAAAAGACTACCTTGTCACCTTTTTGTTCATGATGCTAGTTTTCCACTTGAAATCAGCTCACCTTGTGATATATGAAAGGACACACAAAGTATGAAATGAAGGAAAATGAAAAATTAATGTACATGCAAATGAGCTGCATTGTCTACTTTGGTAGAAGGATGTAGGATACGTTATTTTCATTACCAGCTGCTCTTGTAAACAACACAGTTTAGTTCAATGAGCGTGACTCATTCAAACAGGTCATTAAATCAATATTACAGGCTAACTGAACTGATGAATCAAAAATTTTTTTCATGCCTGAAAGTCACCACATTATGTAAATTCTGTCAGAGTACAACCTTGATCAACCTGAATCTAACTAACCTGAACCTTCAATTAACAGGATTTTTTGGAAACATTCACTTGTATTTTAAAAGAACAAGGTAAACCACAAGACAATTTCATATCAAGTATAGTGTCGATATAGCTGATAATCATAGGCTGTTTCCAATGAGTAGGCCTATTCCGTGTATTTTGAGGACCATCGGGAAGAATTCTAGTCCCACAGATAGCATCCTGTTGATAATGCCTCAACATCTACCTTGGTTATTCATCTTCGATTGAAAAACATGGTGAAATACAGCTGTACTTGATAAGAGAATTTCATAACCTAATAAGTGAATTACACCTCTTCAGTAGAGTTTATTAGATATTTTCCAACATGAAAGTTCACTGAGAGGCCCATAACAGATCAGTTTCGGTGAGGTAAGGGTAGGTCAAAGACCAAGGACAGGGGGCGCCTGGGTGGCGCAGTCGGTTAAGCGTCCAACTTCAGCCAGGTCACGATCTCGCGGTCCGTGAGTTCGAGCCCCGCGTCGGGCTCTGGGCTGATGGCTCAGAGCCTGGAGCCTGTTTCCGATTCTGTGTCTCCCTCTCTCTCTGCCCCTCCCCCGTTCATGCTCTGTCTCTCTCTGTCCCAAAAATAAATAAACGTTGAAAAAGACCAAGGACAGGACAGTGTCCAAGAAGGGCACACCTCATATGGCTACCACATGAGGGACCCTGGTTATCTAGCAGGGAAATATGGAACGTATTCTTGGGGACAGGCAATCAAGGGAAGGCAGGAAGACACCAAATTGATTTTGCTAAGTATAAATTACTGCATTTCACTATAATAATCCATAGTGAAGGGCATCTTGGAAGTAAATTTTAAATTGACATTTTCTGGGGTTCCTGGGTGGCTCAGTCAGTTAAGTGTCTGACTTCCACTCAGGTCATGATCTCATGATTCGTGAGTTCGAGCCTCACATCAGGCTCGCTGCTGTCAGCGAAGAGCCTGCTTTGAATCCTCTGTCCCTCTCTCTCTGCCTTCCTGTCTCTCTCTCTCTCTCAAAATAAATAGATAAATAAATTGATATCTTCTTTTCCAGTGAGCTTTTGTGCATGGTAACTATAGGGAACTTCCCCCAAGAAAAAACCACGAGCTCTTGGAGAGAACATAGCCAGAGAGCCAAGCTGCCTCTTGGTCTTTGATTCTGAAGGTTTCCTTAGACATCAGCCTCTCTTCAAAAAGAACAAAATACCAAATAACATCAGTCGTAGGAAAGTCAGAGAGGTCATTTATTCCAGCCAGCTCCAGTTAATTTAGAAATAAGTTATCTATTTACGAAATATTATAGTGGCCTTTAATTTTCACTACAACAATCTGAGCTGTGGCAATACCATGTAGAGACTCCCTTGGGCGTGGGGTGGGGTGTATAAGTCTGTAAAACTTTGTCAGACTGGAGATGCTAAGTATACTTTTAACACACTAGTACCTTAGATTCAAGGTAAAAGTTGTCATAGAATCCAAGTATCCTTTTTTTCTTTTTCTTTTTTTAATGAGGTACGATCTCAAGTGGAAAAAGTAAAAGAAGATGTATTTATAGAACAAACTGTAATTATTATCAGAAAAAACATTCAGGGGGAAGATGAGCTATACAGGACCCGCTTTGAATAACTCAATTAATTAATTAATTAATCAAAGAGCTATTGAGCATCCATGATGTACCAGCAACTATGCTAAATTGGTGATGTGTCTATATCTTTTCCTGTGCTTCTTCTTTGTTAGATATTCCCAGGGCGAAAGGCCTTTGGTTCTAAAGTATTTAAGGTTTAGTCTGAGAGCAATGGGTTTTAGGCATGGGAATGGCATCATGAGATTCACACATTAGAAGAGATTTTTCTTTCTTTCTTTTTAAAAAATTTTTATTGTGTATTTTTTTAAATATGAAATTTATTGTCAAATTAGTTTCCATACAACACCCAGGGCTCATCCCAAAAGATGCCCTCCTCAATACCCATCACCGACCCTCCCCTCCCTCCCACCCCCATCAACCCTCAGTTTATTCTCAGTTTTTAAGAGTCTCTTATGGTTCGCCTCCCTCCCTCTCTAACTTTTCTTTCCCTTCCCCTCCCTCATGGTCTTCCGTTTAAGCTTCTCAGGATCCACTTAAGAGTGAAAACATATGGTATCTGTCTTTCTCTGCCTGACTTACTTCACTTAACATAACATGCTCCAGTTCCATCCACATTGCTACAGAAGGCCAGATTTCATTCTTTCTCATTGCCAGGTAGTATTCCATTGTGTGTACAAACCACAATTTCTTTATCCATTCATCAGTTGATGGACATTTAGGCTCTTTCCACAATTTGGCTATTGTTGAGAGTGCTGCTATAAACATCGGGGTACAAGTGCCCCTATGCATCAGTACTCCTGTATCCCTGGGGTAAATTCCTAGCAGTGCTATTGCTGGGTCCTAGGGTAGGTCTACTTTTAATTTTTGGAGGAACCTCCACACTTTTCCAGAGTGGCTGCACCAGTTTGCATTCCCACCAACAGTGCAAGAAGGTTCCCGTTTCTCCACATCCTCTCCAGCATCCATAGTCTCCTGATTTGTTCATTTTGGCCACTCTGACTGGCGTGAGGTGATACCTGAGTGTGGTTTTGATTTGTATTTCCCTGATGAGGAGCGACGTTGAACATCTTTTCATGTGCCTGTTGGCCATCTGGATGTCTTCTTTAGAGAAGTGTCTATTCATGTCTTCTGCCCATTTCTTCACTGGATTATTTGTTTTTTGGGTGTAGAGTTTGGTGAGCTCTTTATAGGTTTTGGATACTAGCCCTTTGTCCGATATGTCATTTTCAAATATCTTTTCCCATTCTGTCGGTTGCCTTTTAGTTTTGTTGATTGTTTCCTTTGCTGCGCAGAAGCTTTTTATCTTCATGAGGTCCCAATAGTTCATTTTTGCTTTTAATTCCCTTGCCTTTGGGGATGCGTCAAGTAAGAAATTGCTGCGGCTGAGGTCAGAGAGGTTTTTTTCCTGCTTTCTCCTCTAGGATTTTGATGGTTTCCTGTCTCACATTCAGGTCCTTTATCCATTTTGAGTTTGTTTTTTATGAATGGTGTAAGAAAGTGGTCTAGTTTCATCCTTCTGCGTGTTGCTGTCCAGTTCTCCCAGCATCATTTGTTAAAGAGAACGGGAGAGAGAGCACGTGCACGTGAGCAGGGGAGGGGCGGGGGGGGGAACAGAGGATCCGAGGAGGGGTCCACAGTGTCGGCAGAAAGGCTGACATGGGGCTCGACATCATAAACCATGAGATCATGGCCTGAGCCTATGTCGGCCGTTCAACCGACTGAGCCACCCAGGCGCCCCTAGAACAGATTTTTCTTATGCAGTAAAATAAATACTTTCAGATGACAGAAATGGTAACATGCAGTGAATGATCGGAGGGAGGACAGAGTGAAAGAGAGGACAATCAGGGATGATGTCCAAGTTTCTGGCTTGGAGAATGAGGTTCATGTTGATAATATTGGCCCTCAGGCTGACCACTCAAGTGTCCATTGTGTGCCAGGCATTCTGTTAGGCACCGCTGTGTTCTAGGGAGATTCTGTGTTTCGGTGGAAAATTAGGCCTTGTTCATAGCAGACCTTCAGGGTTACCTAATCCTGCTTGAGTGGTAGCTATTTTGCAACTCTGTAGATTGGGGATAAGTGATCTTAATGCAAAATAATTCTTGTTTGTAGACAATAATGCTTGTCTAGAAACAAGCAAATCTATTTCTATGTCAGCTGGAGGGACATCTCTCCCTCTGTGGAAAAAGTAGTGTTGCCTCCCATCCATACGTTCATTTCAGCATTCCTGATCTCTAGAGGCGTCTGTTCTTTGAGTTCTGCTTTTAACTGGTGGTGACACTTGACACTTTACCAATTGCCCCATTCCTGAGCTAAATAAAATCTTTGACACATATTTATTTCTGTTTGGGGGTGAGTGTCACGATTTTGCCACTTTTCAGAACATTTTAACCGTAGCGAACGTGACAAGCGTACCTTTGTCCTCAGGGAGCTTCAATCTTAGGGGGGCAAACAGGTAAGAAACCAAAGAAATAAGGACATAAGTACAGCGTGTATTGACAAATGCTAGGGAGGAACGTGTAGCAGGGAAATGGTACAGGGTGTGGGGGTGAGTGTGATGACGTAGGATTGCAATTAAATAAGAGGACCCAAGAAGGGCCTTCCGGAGAAAGTCCTTTTAAGGCTAACTTAAAAACAAATCCTTGACTTTGGGCTATATCCGGGGCACACAAAGTTATGTGCCTGTATATACCACAGTTGCAATCCTGTAAGTTTTCCTGGTCACATGATACGTCTCTTCAAGGAGAGGAGGAAGGGTTTATTGCCCCACCCATCTTTTTGTTTTCCTCTTCCCTTTATCTTGCAGGGAAACCTACTCCATCCTCTTCCTCTCTTTCTAGACAGTATCTTATCTTCATCTAATGGAAACTGGTGGTTAACACTCAATGAACCTCTTAGTAGGAAAGGGCGCAGTCAGTTCTGAGACAGAGAAATCGCAGTTGATGCTCTTGGGGCACCTGGGTGGCTCAGTGGGTTGAGCGTCTGACTTTGGCTCAGGTCCTGATCTCACGGTTCGCGCGTTCGAGCCCTGCGTTGGGCTCACTGCTGTTAGCACAGAGCCTGCTTCAGATCCTCTGTCCCCCTCTGCCCCTCCCAGTTTTGTGCTCTCGCAAAAATAAATTGACACAAAACGTAAAAAACAAACAAGTTTGGGATCTCTCCCAGAACACACCAATCGATGGGAAAATATTTGTTGAATTTCTTCTATGTGGACGACATTATACTTGGCAGAGAAGAGTACTTTGGAAATAAATATTTAACCTAAATTTGACAGAAATTCAAATAATTGAAAATGGGCCATTGGAATGATTTTACCACCATTTCCATATTTAGGAGGATGTATGCAGATGTTTCTTCTATGCCTGTATTTGGAGGGATAAAGAAAAACATAATAGATAGTTCTTTCCAAGTGTCCCTTTCCTCAACACCCTCCAGCCCCTTTTGGCCACGGTTGAGAACCATTGCTGTTAAGTTGTGCTTTTAAGAATCTTCTTTGCAAATTCAGTTACTAAATCATGGTTTCAGAGCTTCAACCTAAAGAAATTGTTTTGTGTAATTGCTAAACTTACCATCTGGATATCAGACACAGAATTAATTAAAAAGCCATCAATTCTATTTCCAATGTGTTCACAGGACAATGATGGAAGGCAGCTTTCAGGAGGTATTTATCACACAGTGATTCACCCGTGTGTTCCCTGGAACCTGCACCCTCACTGCTGGAATGATCTAGCACACACAGGCATTGATGGAAGTACTTGCTGTGGTTATGGCCTTGTTTTCACACTGTACTTGTGACCCCTGAACTGCTTCATTTACCCTCCACCATTTAGTTACTGTCGCCATATGCTCTGAGGATCCTGCTTTTGGGTCTTTCCCTCTGCCCTCGTACCTCTGCTAGATAGCATCAGCCCACTGGAGTCAGCTGGTGTTTCAAATAATCAAATCCAGGAAGGCGGTCATATTTGGTTATGTTGTTTGATTTTTCATAGGTGTGAATTTTGTCCCCCCAGCTAAATTCTAAGCTTCTGCAAGTTAGGGAGGACCGGGCTTTTGAGCATCGCTCCATTAATATTTACGAACAGATGCCCCTTCCCTTATGCCCATTAGTCCTTTATCTCCTAGAGTCAAAACGTTCTCGCGGCTGTTGGAGGGGTTGTAAAAATACCATAGTGGAATTTATGGGTTCACAAATGGAAGAAGGGGAAGAAGCAAGTGGCTTTAGGAGGAAAGACGGGTCTAAGTTTTCGAAAGCACCATCGCAATGCAAATGTGCAATCTGGTAGGGGTAATGCTTTTTTTTTTTTTTAAAGTTTTTAATTTACTAAAAAAATGCTTGACATTTATTTATTTTTGAGAGACAGAGGGAGACAGAATGTGAGCGGGGCAGGGGCAGAGAGAGGAGGAGACACAGAATGCAAAGTAGGCTCAGGCTTTGGGCGGTCGGCTCAGATCCTGACTCGGGGCTTGAACCCACCATCCATGAGATCATGACCGGAGCCGAAATCAAGAGTTGGATGCTTAACTGACCGAGCCACCCAGGTGCCCCTACTTTTTACAGTGATCTCTATACCCAGCGTGGGGCTCGAACTCACGACCCCGAGATCCAGAGTTGCATGTTCTTCCAACTGAGCCAGCCAGGCAGCCTATGGTGTATAGGGGTAATGCTTTACATCATGACTAGCCATCAACACCTTTGCTATATAAATTGACCAAGTGAGTTTAATTAGAGCTCCTAACTGAGGACAAGTCACAAGAAGAACAAGTTTTAGCTTGGGCAAGGAGGATGCCATGGAACATAAAATACTGGAAGGGGGTAGCAGAGAGGAGACAGCCCCATGCGCTGAGGCTTGGGCATGCACTCAAGGATTGTCATTCGTTCCGGGACTAGCTAGGGTGGAGGAGTAGAATCAGGCGAGGAGAGGTGAATGCAGAGGGAGAAAAAGAGAAAACAGACAACCTCCTTCACAATTTTGTCAAAGGCTAGCCCTTTGGACCTCCAAAGGTTATTTTTTCAGCAAACATCTTATCTCTGTCTTTGTTAGTTTGTTTTAGGCTATACTGGAAATTCCCTTATCTGCTTGTTCCTTATCTGTTCTTGATTCCTTTGCTTGTTCATTGACAGAAGGGCCGAGGGCAGCTTGTGAGATGCGTGGCTTCCTGGAAACTTTTCTTCTCTGCAGTCACCAAAGCCATTTGCTTTACCCCGTACCCTGCTTGGCTGGGCCCTGGGGATTTACATAAAGAGATATTTGAAGCAAAAACTGAGGCGCTCGCATGTTTTGGTGTTGTGTGCAGACCGAGTTGATGAGGGGGGTTAACTTCTTTTCCTGCCAAGGTCATCAGGAAGAAAGCTGTCCCCTGAGACATGCTAACATTAACCTGAGAACTACAGATTGCGGATGCAGAGGGACCTTTGAGCTATAAGGCTTTCACAGTCAAACTGCACTCAATCAGAAAAATTTAAAGAGCAAGGCCACTTGAAGGGAAAAAGCTCAAATTATACATTCTTACAGAAGGAAATGCGTCTTTGTGCCTTTGGGACTAGCACGAACCCTCATATACCTTGTCTGATTGTAACAAGCCAGTGTTTTGTAGGTGGCACAGTATCGGAACGGCCATGCCCAGGCTTTGGTGCTGTGTAGCCTTGATCAAAGACACATAACTGCTATTGCCACAGTTTTTGAATCTCTCGAATAGATACCAGTGTCTGTCTCCCAGGGTTTGAAGAATTAGAAATAACATAGGAAAGATACTAGTGCAGTGGTTTGGCAAACTGGGTGCCCAGTTCATGGTAGGCAATATTGATACATTATGAGTGATGTGGAAATAACCCAGGTTCTTTTCTCTGCCGGGGAGGCAGGCTAGTGGATTTAGGACTGAGGAAGAGGGTCCCCCAGCTCCACACCGTGGTCAGTTTTCAGAGAGGTAAGACATACTGCATCATGCCAGAGAAACAGTAAAACAAAAATGTTTCAGATAAGTGAGAGGAACACACAGAATAAACAAAGTTATATTACATAATGAGAGACCCTAAATACTCCTATTTATGGGAAATTCAACTTTGGGGCAATTACTTATAATTAGTAATATCCATTTCTGTGTAGACTGTAAATATGCTAAAGAACTTGTAAATTGCTGTTCTCTTAAATTGATTAATTCTGTCCCTTGTTTACATTGGTAAGACATTTTGATAGACACTTAAATATCAACATTGGCCTAGCCCCGGGTTGAATTAGCACAAATTCTGAACTAATCTGGTTGTGATACATACTGGCAGGTAAAATTCTGTTTGTTCTTCCTTTATTCAAAATTTCCTGCTTGGTGGCATATTGTTCATTAAATTGAGATAATTTCTATTTAGTCTTTCATTATCAGCAAGTGGCCTGTGGGTACTTTTTGTGGTTGTTGTTGCTACTCAGATACATTGTATTTCAAAAACATACACTGAGGAATCACTGATAAATCCTTAGGAAAACATATTCCCATGTAACTTCGAATCGCATTGAGCCATATCTGAAAGATTTTTCAAGGTCAGCTTTGGCATAATGCTAACATTGTGCCATTTGCCCGGGAATTATTTTAGTCTTTGATTAATGGGCATATGTTTAGTATGTAATATAATTTTGTGAATGCTAAATCAAATTCTAACTTCATCAGGCTGATTTAGTGGTTTGGGAGAAAGCTTTAAAATGTTTTTCCTTATTTGTTGCTAATTTTTTTTTAAAAAAAATTCGGTCCAGTATCGTTAACATACAGTGTTATATTGGTTTCAGGCGTACAATACAGTGATTCAACAATCCTGTACATTACTGAGTGCTCCCCATGGTAAGCGTACTCTTAATCCCCATCACCTATTTCCCCCATCACCCACCGTCGTCCCCTCTGGTAACCACCAGTTTGTTTTCTATAGTGAAGAGTCTGTTTGTTTGCCTCTGTTTTCCTTTGTTTGTTTGTTTGTTTTGTTTCTTAAGTTCCATATATGAGTGAAATCATATGGTATTCGTTGTTCTCTGACTTATCTCTAGCTCCATCCATGTCATTGCAAATGGCAAGATATCATTCTTTTTTATGGCTCAGTAATACTCCATTACTCCATTTTGTGTGTGTGTGTGTGTGTGTGTGTGTGTGTGTGTGTGTGTGTGTGTTTACTACTTCTCCTCTATCCATTCGTCTGTTGATGGACACTTGGGCTACTTTCATAGTTTGGCTATTGTAAATAATGCTGCAATAAACATAAGGGTGCGTGTATCCCTTTGAATTAGTGGTTTTGTATTTTGGGGGTAAATACCCAGTAGTGTGATTACTGGATCATGGGGTAGTTCTATTTTTTACTGTTTGAGGAACCTCCATACTGTTTTCCAGAGTGGCTGCACCAGTTTGCACTCCCACCAACAGTGCGGGAGGGTTCCCCTCTCTCCACATCCTTTCCAACACCTGCTGTTCCTTGTGTTGTTGATTTTAGACATTTTGACAGGTGTGAGGCAGTATCCCGTTGTAGTTTAATTTGTATTTCCTTGATGATGAGTGACATTGAGCATCTTTTCATATGTCTGTTGGCCATCTGGATGTGTTTGGGAAAATGTCGATTCAGATCCTCTGCACATGTGGGTACAAATATCTCCTTGAGTCCCTGCTTTCATATTTCTTGGGTGTGTTCCTATGAATGGAATTGCCAGATCATATGGTAATTCTGTGTTTAACTTTGTGAGAACAACCAAACTATTTTCTGCCGTGATTGCGCTCCTTTACATTCCTACCAGCGATGCATGAGAGTTCCAATTTGTCTACATCACTGCCAAGGCTTATTTCCCACATATTTTTTTATTATAGCCATCCTAATGCATGTGAAGTGGGACCTCATTGTAGTTTTAATTTGCATTTTCCCAATGACTGATGATATTGAGCATCTTTTCATTTGATTATTGGCCACTTGTGTACTCTCTTCAGAGAAGTATCTATTCAAATCTTTTGCCGATAATCGTGTTCCCTAAGCAAAGAGGAAGAGAAGGAGAGCAGACAGGAGAATCAGAAAGCTGCAGGATGATGGAGAGACCACAAGAAAGACTGTTCCTTTCATTAGCTGGGATAACTAGGCAGGGAGGCTCTATCATGCTTGACGAGGTCAAGGGGAGGGTGAAGATAAAAAAAAATCAGGAAGAGCAGTTAAGTGCAAGTGATAATGGATATGAAGATTAGCATTCTAATCAAACACTTACATGGTTGAAGGTTGTGTGGTAACTTTTGAGAAATGGTAAATAAATTTGCATTCTGGAATTCAGTTGTTTGACATTCGCCCTAAAGTATTATTTTAGGATCTAGTTGTTCTTTTTTTTTAAATTCTTTTTAATGTTTATTTTTGAGAGAGAGACAGAGACAGAGCATGAACAGGGGCAGGGGGCAGAGAGAGAGGGAGGCACAGAATCCGAAGCAGGCTCCAGGTTCCAAGCTTCAGCACAGAGCCTGACGTGGGGCTCGAACTCACGGACCGCGAGATCATGACCTGAGCTGAAGTCCGACGCTTTACTGACTGAGCCACCCAGGCGCCCCAGGATCTAGCTGTTATTTAAGTTTACAATATGCTTTTGATATGAACAAGGTGCAAAAGAATGTTTGTCTTTTATCTCAAACAAGTCTCAGTTTATATCTTACAGCTCAAGTCTTGGGGGCTGTGGCATACAACTGCCATCTGGTGTTAGTATGTTCTCATAGCAGGGTTATGTGTTTAGTACATTAAAAAAAAACTACTTGGGGACAGATTTTGCAAAACTAAAGTGATGAAGTGATGGTAAATTCCTCAGAAATCTAAATTAATAAGGTGTCATTGTTTGACAAGAAAAAGAGTTTAGGAAACAACCTTTGAGCATACTTAAAGAATTCAGAGGGATGCAGAAATTATTCATATTTATTATTAGCAGCAGGGTTTTTTTTTTTTTTACGTGGATGTGGACAGTCTATGAATTGTGAATGAACTCATTGTCTTGCTGATTTGATTTACACTTGAATATGCTGTAAAGGTACACAGCTGAGAAAGTGATCAAATAAAAAAGAAGTGCATTTGGGAGGAGCTGCACTGTGAGCTCTAAATCGCTCATCTTATAGGTTCACAGTCCCTTAAAAAAAAAAAAAATCCAGCATTGTTTTTCTGCTGGGTGTAGTTCAGGCTTTTTCTGCATCACGTGACAGTGCTTAATGCTCCCGGAAGTCATTTTACCCAAAGAAATCAGTTTGATTAATCAAGCCCCATGATGCTTTCAGGGTTAATAGACCTTCTGTTGAAACTGGGCATCCTGGGAGCACAATTGTGGGGGGTCCCCTGCAGACACCTATCATCAGGACGGTTGGCAGGGACAGAACACCCTATTCCCTGCTGTCTTCTCTTAGGAGTCTAGATGTGGAAAGCTTGTCTTTTTTTTTTTTTTTTTTTTTTTTAGCTTCCTTTTAATTAGCTGATCAGGGGGAACAGCGATGAAGTAGCCCGAGGGGAACCTCAAAGCTACCCAACTGAACATCACAAGACCAGCTCTATCATCTAAGAAAAGCTGGAGTATTGCTCAGTGTTAAAGGGAGAAATAACACTGGGGATGACTGGAATTAGGAAGGAATGAGCATCTTGAACGCATTCCTTACTGCTGTGGTCTGAGACAGTTTGCTTAGGAAATTATGACTTTATAAAGAACGCCGCTTCCCCCAGGAAAACAGTCTATTTTGTTGACTAACAGTGGAAGTTGTAAATGACTTTTAGATTTTCTTGTAGTTCCCTTTGTGAGCAATTAGCTGCCTTACTTTTTCGGTTCACAGCTGGGAGTTCCAGGCAAGGGAGGAAGCTGAGAGTGGCAAGAGAAAAAGAAATTCAGTCATCTGCAGGAAACCGCACTGGGCATCTTCCTGAACCTTCACTCCATCTCGAGCAATCAGGTCTTATATAAACCTCAATAGATACTTTGCTCTTTTATCCAGTTCTACATCTGACATCTTTGGTGTAAGCACTGAGCAACGTGAAAAATAGGCAACAGTCTTTAAAACACGAGACTGATGTCTACTTTTGTCCTTACCTTTCTTTCCATCTCTTTTCCTCTGTGTTTCTACCCACCTGAGGTGAATACTTTGAAGATGGTGCTCCCTGATAATTAGGAGTCAGGAGTCAAACGGACAGCTTGCTATTTGTAACTTAGCACCTCTTCACCAGATGTCTGGATGCCCTTTATTTTCTGTTTCTACAGCCACCACATAAGTGTACATCTTGTTGCGAAAATTGCAACAACGAAGGGGTTTTTCTACCGTCTATTACTGTCCCATCAAAATCAATTTCCTCAAACCTTATTTTCTCTCACCCAAGTGCTTAGAATGCTTCCAATTCATGTAATAGAGCAAATCCAAATAATCCAAATTTATTGGTATGACCTTCAAAGCTGTTCTCCATTGTTTTCCATTGCGTGTTCTCTTAGGTCCCAGTGTGAGCTCTGTGGCAAACAAGCTCAACATGTTACATTGGCTTCTAGTATTGAATTTTCATAATGAGCTTGTAATGCAGGTACTTTTCTTCCTACTCCTACTTTACGGATGAGGAAACTGAGGTTTAAAAAAATTGAGTACTTGGGCCATGGGTAGTGCAATTAGTTGCATTACAATCAGTGCTGATTCCTTCAACCAGTTTTTGAAACAGGCACACATATATTTTTTTAAAATTTGGTTTGATGTTAAGAGGGGGACATTTTGGAAAACAACTGGAACTTTCTTAATCTTTTTTTTTTTATTTTTTTTTCAACGTTTATTTATTTTTGGGACAGAGAGAGACAGAGCATGAACGGGGGAGGGGCAGAGAGAGAGGGAGACACAGAATCGGAAACAGGTTCCAGGCTCCGAGCCATCAGCCCAGAGCCGGATGCGGGGCTCGAACTCACGGACCGCGAGATCGTGACCTGGCTGAAGTCGGACGCTTGACCGACTGCGCCACCCAGGCGCCCCCAGGTGCCTCTCTTTATTGATTCTTAATAAGGCATTTTATTTAATTTGCATAGAAGATTTTTTCCATCCATATTTTATCTGTTGACAAATTAAACTAAATCATGTAATTACTTTATAAATATACTGGAATACACAGGTTTGAGAACAAATACAACTAGCTTTTTATAAGCAATTAAACTGGGGGGTGAAAAAATGTGTGGTTACCCATGAGTTTCAGTATGCACTGGGTATCAATTGATATGTTTTGCAATGGGAATACAGAGTTAATGAGGCAAGTTAGTTAAATAGTAGTCTATTAAAAGAGTTTCTAGCACACTGCTCTCCAATAGAACTTTCTGTGATGAGGATGTTCTATATCTGTGTTGTCTAATATGGTAGCCACTAGCCACATGTGGTTATTAAGCATTTGAAATGTGGCCACTATGATTGAGGTGAAACTACAGACCTGAATGCTTAATTTAACTAATTTAAATAATTAACTTAAATTTAATAACGTTGGACAATTTAGTTCTAAGATACAAAATCTGCACTGGGGACCAACTGACTCTAAAGTCTGACTCTAGAGCACTCTTAATCACAACACTATACAGCTTCTTGGCATGGTGTTTCTCAGGATTTTTTTTTTTAATACACCAAATACACATTCACATTTTTTTTAGGCAAATAACGAAGACCCAGTTTACTAGCTTTACTTTTTTCAGCCTGAGTTTAACATTATATATTTAAACAATTGTCAAAGCTAAGTTGCCGGCATTCATGCATGATTTTAAAACATCCTCAATTTATATTACTTAATAATTTATAATAATTATACATTTTATAATTATTTTTATTAAATATATTTATATTAAAACTATAATTATTTTATTATTAAATTTATTTATTTGTGTTATTTATTTGCAATTAATTTATTTGTAATGATATATTAATGTATTACCATTAATGCGTTAATACATTTCATTACTAAATACTGAAAAAAATGAAATTGTTTTTGTAGCAGATTCATCCTGGCAATGCTAACTACATAGCAAATTGAGACTACTTGCCTCACATTGCAAACACAGCGAGAAAATAGGTCCATGTTGGTATTAATGCATGAAAGAATCATGGCCATCTTGGATTACATTTAACACAAAAAAAGAAAAAGGCAAAGATTTACAACAGTTTTAAAGCAAAAAAAAAAAAAAAAAATAGTCCTATGAGGTCCGAACGACATACTCAAAATGTCTGACAAATAGGGGCTCCTAGGAGTTGTGGTTATAAATAGTTAAGATTAGATACAGTTACACTAAGAGTGAAGTTCATTTGAAATCTTAAAAAAAATTTCTTGCTAATCCTCACATGGTACCTATTACAGTTAACATTTGTGTTCATTGGTTGCATTGAATTACTTGTTATCCAAGCGTAGCAGCTGCTCCTTACCATATATTGTTAAGGATTTTAACTGGCTGTCTTCAACTTCTACTCTTTCTTGACCGTTCTTAACAATTCTCTTGGTAGTAATTTTTCTGCCGCTAGCAAATTTAGTAAAAGTTGATATAGATTTGAAGCCACTTATCCCACTGTCTTTGCAGTCTAGAAGTGCAGAGTAGCTCAACATGGGTTTTTTTGTTTGTTTTGTTTTTGTTTTTGTTTAGTTCATCATGTTTTAGCAGGCTGTTGGAAGGAGTCCTCTTTTATAGTTTTAAGGTCATCTATGTGGGGCCCGGGACTCGGGTCTCCCCTCTGTTTCCTTTTGCACTGCTCTGCTGATGTTTCTCAGAATGTATTCTTATATGCAGCATTACTTTGTGCATGCTATTCCTTTAAGCGGAAAATTGCACCCTCAGAATCTCCGAACCTCTTAGCCTGGTCTGGTGACCAGTCTCCGCGTTGGTCTCGAGTAAACCACGCCTCCTTGGTTTTTACACTTATGTGTTCCCTCCCACATGGACTCATGTGTAAGCAATAAATTGTATTGGCCGCAATACTGCCTGACTTCTTAGGCTGTTATAAGAAGCCTTGCAGCCCCTACCTTGATCTCTCTGGGCAGTAGTTCCTGGAGCCGTGAGCCACCTTATAAAAGTCCACTTACCCTGCTGGAGGGATTTTATGGAGAACCCCCGAGACTTCATGGAGAGAAGGAAGGTTCTAGCAGAGACTAGTCTTTAAAGCCATCTCCTTTAAGGTACCAGGCATGTGAGTGCAACTGTCTTGCAGCCTACCAACCAACCCAGCTGCTAAGTAAGTACCCAAATCATGAGATACAATATGGTCTTTGTTGTGTTAAGCTTTAGAGATGGTTTGTTACGTTGCAACAGATAGTGGAACACCTGGCTAATTTGTACTCTTCCTTCCAGGGGTAGTTTAGGCATTGCCTCTAAGAAACATCGGATTACCCTTTTTAATTCCCTTTTCCAGTGTAAGTTAGGTGCAGATCATCTTGGCCCCCATGCCATATTACACTTCATTCTGCATTTCTGGGTTTGTGCTATTTGTCTTCTAGACTACGGTCTCCTCGAAGGTATGTGTTAGTCTCTTTTGTGAGAGGAGCTTATCTCGGTAGTAGGCACACAGTGGCTATTCAAAATAAATTGACTAAGTCACAGAATTGCAGGATCGGGGGGAACTGTAGATGCTATTTAACAAACCTTTTTTTTTAATTTTTAAAAATGTCTTATTTGTTTTTGAGAGAGGGAGACACAGAGTACGAGTGGGGGAGGGGCAGGGAGCGACAGAGACAGAATCCAAAGCGGGCTCCAGGCTGTGAGCTGTCAGCACAGAGCCCGACGTGGGGCTTGAACTCAGGAACTGAGAGATCATGACCTGGGCCGAAGTCGCACGCTCAACGACTGAGCCACCCGGGCACCCCCCGCCCCCCCACAATCCAGTTTGATCTACAAAGTATTTGTTCATCCAGCCTGTGTGGAAAGCCCCCTCACTTGATGAGAATTTACTACGTCCTGAAGCAGATTCACCCGTCTTGAAACAGATCAGATCGTTAGCAGGTGCTGGTCAGTTTCACTCTTGCTTTTGATCACGTTTTCATTTCAGCTCCTCTCAGGAGCCATGTTCGTGTGTGCTCACCTGTGCACTGTAAACTTTTTTTTGCTAGTCTTTTTAATATTTGTGTCCTGTATACCTATAACTGTTTAATACACTTGAAAATTGTTGTCTTAGATGGATTTTATTGTCGCCCACTGGATGTGTTGCATCCAGAGGCAATTTAATTTAGGCTCTTAGCTGAAGGACCAGTAAAATGTACTGGTAAAGAGTTTGGGCTCTGGAGTCAGAAGTCTCGGGCTCACCTTCTGACACTATCACATGTTAGCGATTATGTGAAAACAGACCACTCATTTGATCTAAGTTACTGGTTTCTTATCTGAAAAATAACTTCCTTGTACGTGTGTTGTGAACATTAAGTGATGTGAGGGCACCTGGGTGGCTCAGTCGGTTAAGCGTGCAACTCTTGATTTTGGCTCAGGTCAGGATCTCACAGTTCGTGAGATGGAACCCCGTGTGGGACTCCACACTCTCAGCATCCCCCCATCCTGATAGAGTGCAAGGCAGGCTGTCAGCATGGAGCCCGTTTGGGGTTCTCTCTCTCCCCTCTCTCTCCCCCTCCCCTACTCATGCGTGTGCTCACATGCTGTTTCTTGAAATGAATAAATATAAACAAAGGGGGTGACTGGGTGGCTCAGTAGGTTAAGCATTTGACCTTGGCTCAGGTCATGATCTCATGGTTTGTGAGTTTGAGCTTCACTTCGGGGCTCTCCTCTGTCTCCTCCTTTCTCTGTCCCTCCATCACTTGCACATGGGCTCTCTCTCTCTCTCTCTCTCAAAAATAAATATTAACAAAAGAAAAAAAAATTAAGTGACATTGTGCACATAAGTAGTGCTTAACCAGAACCTTAAATATCAGGTGCTTAGTAACTATTAACGACTTGTAACTATTATAGCAATGCCGTGCTTGACCAAATTAAGCATTCTTTTTCATATTGAGCATTAGATAACTACCTTCTATGTTTTGTTTCGTCTTCCTTATCTGTTTGGCTCACTTTTGCTTGGCCGCTTTCCCTATAAAACTTCATAATAGTGGCATTCAATTTTTTAAACCTTACCTGCTTTGATGGCAGACAATTCAAATTTGTAAATAACCCCATCTATACACAAGATGGTAGATGCTTTCGTCAAAACCTTAGTCACAAAACCATTTGGAATCAAAGCCTGTGTTTCACGTGCAAGAGAAAAAAATTGTAGTACTGTATAGACAAGTCCATGATCTCATTTCATTGGTCATAAAGTCCAAATTCATACCATAAAGAATTGAGATATTATTCTCTTGATTTCAACCTCACTGTGCGACTCATCCAGAACTCGGCTTCCTCTTACATAAAACTGGTAAAAAAAATTTCCTGTTTACCTCTCGGGGTTTATGGTTTTAATTTTTTTAAATTTATTTTTGAGAGAGAGCAAGAGCGAGCGCGCGCATGAGTGGGGGGTGGGCAGAGAGAGAGAGAGAGGGAAATGCAGAATCTGAAGCAGGCTCCAGGCTTTGAGCTGTCAGCACAGAGCCCAATGCGGGGGGGGGGGGGGG
>NW_024420499.1:2233838-2270853 GCF_014898765.1 Herpailurus yagouaroundi | reverse complement strand
GAACTCTCATGAACTGAGAGATCATGACCTGAGGCAAAGTTGGATGCTTAACCCAGTGAGCCACCCAGGTATCCTTCCGTCAGGGTTTCTGTGAATATCCGTGAGATGAGGTCCTTGAAGGGCAGGTATTAGGGTAGGGGAACGCTTCCTCTCCACTCCCAATATTTCCTTCCCGGTAAAAGGACCTCCATTAGTGTAACACACGTGGCCTCTATTCCTTACTCATTCTTCGCTGGGGATGGGTTAGGAGTAAATCGTTTGGTGATTTTTGGATGTAGAAATTAAGCATGCATCTCGAAGCCCTTTCCTCTGCCCTGCCTCCTTGGGAGCAGCTGCTTACAGGGAGTATGGAGCCTGCTCTGTTCTTCAGTGACTGACTGTTTTTCTAGGTCTAACCCTGATAAGTGGTTAAGTGTATAATTAATTCTTTGATTCAGATTGTGATATCTCCTTGGCTTTAGAAACATCATATTCTTGAACATGTGTCTTATGAGAAATGAAGTTAATATTTTGGTATCTAACTTTCTACTAGATCCTACATAGGACAATACAACTGGCTCAGAATTTGATCAGGAAATAGGTATTTTATTTATGCGGCTGCCTCAAAGACTCCAAAAGCAAGGGTGTAGTCCTTTTTTTTTTTTTTTTAATTTTTAACTTGTTTTAGTTATTTATTTTTTAAAATTTACATCCAAATTAGCATATAGTGCAACAATGATTTCAGGAGTAGATTCCTTAGTGCCCCTTATCCATTTAGCCCATCTCCCCTCCCACACCCCCTCCAGTAACCCTCAGTTTGTTCTCCATATTTATGAGTCTCTTCTGTTTTGTCCCCCTCCCTGGTTTTATATTACTTTTGTTTCCCTTGCCTTATGTTCATCTGTTTTGTCTCTTAAAGTCCTCATATGAATGAAGTCATATGATTGTTGTCTTTCTCTTACTGACTAATTGCAGTTAGCATAATACCCTCCGGTTCCATCCATGTAGTTGCAAATGGCAAGATTTCATTCTTTTTGATTGCCGAGTAATACTACATTGTATATATATATATATATATATATATATATATATATACAATATACAATATACAATATATATGTGTATATATATATATATGAAGATATATCCACATCTTCTTTATCCATTCATCCATTGATGGACATTTGGGCTCTTTCCATACTTTGGCTATTGTTGATAGTGCGCTATAAACATGGGGGTGCATGTGTCCCTTCGAAACAGCACACCTGTATCCCATGGATAAATGCCTAGTAGTGCAATTGCTGGGTCATAGGGTAGTTCTATTTTTAGTTTTTCGAGGAACCTTCATACTGTCTTCCAGAGTGGCTGCACCAGCTTGCATTCCCAGGTTGTAGTCCTTTTTAAATCATGTTTATAGTTTCTAGCACTTAGCACAGTGTCTGGCACAGCATGTATTTAATGCCTTATGGTTGAATCCTTTTGAATCATATAACCTGCTATGCAAATAAATGGTAATATTTATTCTTAAGAAAAACAGCTGTGCTATCACATTTGTAGATTTCAGATTTCCAGGAGAAGCTATTACCATGACCTAGTTAATGTCCCAGGAAATTTATATAACTATTGTCTTAACCATTTAGAGCTATTATAACAAAATCCCACAGACCAAGCAGCTTTTACACAACATAATTTTTTTTTCTCACAATTCTGGAAGCTGGAAGTCTGAGATCAGAAAGCCAGCATGGTTGAGTGAGTGACTTCTTCTAGGTTGCAGACTTCTTATATCTTCATATGGTGGAAGGGGTGACCTAGCTTTCTGGGCCTCTTTTTTTTAAATTTTTTTTTAATGCTTATTTATTTTTGAGAGAGAGGGAGGCAGAGCATGAGCAGGGAAGAGGCGGAGAGAGAGAGGTAGACACAGAATCTGAAGCAAGCAGGCTCCAGGCTCTGAGCTGTCAGCACAGAGCCTGATGTAGGGCTGGAACTCACAAACTGTGAGATCGTGACCTGAGCCGAAGTCCGATGCTCAATTGACTGAACCACCCAGGCGCCCCCTGGGGCCTCTTTTTATAAGGGAATTAATGCCATCCATGAAGGCTTGGCCTTCATGATTTATTCACCCAAAGACTTCTCATCCTAATACCATTACCTTGGGCATTAGGTTTACAAAATAAGAATTTTGAGGGATGGGGACACAAACATTCAGAGCACAGAAATTATACACTATGTTCCAGAAGTTTTGTAAAGTAGAGCCCAGTCTTCCTGCACATATTACAAATCAGAAAATTTAGGTACAAAGCAGTAATGCAATTTACTTATGCTTTCACAGCAAGTTTATAGTCCCGTTTGGAGTAGAATAACAACTTTAGACCTCTATTGGCTAATCTGGGTACTTACTATGAAATTTTGTAGAATCAGCTTCCAAATGACTAAATGTAGATGCCAGACTTGTTTACAAGTCCATTTGTTGAACCTGAAATAGTTGGATATGTTCTGAAATCTTTGAATCACAAAGTCATTGAGCAGTTTAGATGGAGGAAGTAAGAGACTATCACAAATAAAAAGGAGGTGTGAAGTTTTTGATTGTTATCAGAAGAGTAATTACCAGCAAATTGCCACATTTATAGAGTTAGCAACAGATGTGTGACAGCTGGGTTAATTGAACGTCTGGTGGGCCCTTTTCTATATAAGACAATTCCATGTGCATAGTATGGAAAAGAAAGCAGGTGTGACCAGTCAGTTGTCAAATGAAGAGAATAAATCTCACTTGGAGAGTGCACTGATGTACTAAACTTGTTTGTATTTCTTAGCTTGCAAGATAATCTAGCCATCGATTTTTGTTGGTGTGGTGATAAATTTTACACCCAGCGAGCACCGATTAATATAAATGTATATGGCAAAGAGTTTCCTACTTCTATCTTTTATGTGAAGGCTCTGCAGAATGCACGTTGATGTGAATTCCTGACACTATACCCCCATCTCAGCACCACTATGTGTATGGTCCTGAAGTCAGCAAGCCTGGTACTTCCACAGACATGGGCTGCCAGAATATTCACTAATTCTTGACACTAATTTTTGTGTAAGAAAGCACAGGACTGACCGGAGACGAGAAATCCGGTCGCTGCCTGTGTCACCCAATAGTAAACTGGGAACGAATGAATCGTTGATCTCTCTGGCCTTCAGTCAATTCCATGTGTCCAGAATGAAATGATGGAATTAAATGATCTCTAAGTCCCTTCTGTAGTTCAATCTCATTACAGGAAAAAACAAACAAACAACCCGGTGTTTTAGCAATTTTAAACAATCGTATGAGATCTCTAAGACAACAAACGATTGATGCCATTTTCCTGTGATAGCAAATCTATCAGAAGCATTCTGTAAGTATTTGTTGATGGGCTGCCTATCTTGTGTAAACTGTTGAGGATGAAAAGTAGAAGAAAGTGCTTAATGCAGCCGTGAGAGTCCCTTTCGTTTCTCCAAATACGTGTCATCCGATCCTATGTGTGGCATTAGTTCGTGTAATTTCTATTGGCTGCTGAGTGCAAGGTGGCTACGAGGGTTTGTTCAAGTGTGGGCGATCCATAGATTTTGAAGTTGCTGAATCCAGAGTTAGACCTCTGTCACGTATTAGCTCCACGCATAGCCCCCAGCCCTCTCAGATGTCATTGACACCTCTTTGATCTTAACTTCTCCATGCCCCCATCATAGGCTCAGGACCCACTGAGTAAGGTGGCTGCCTATTTTGCTCTCCCCTCGGCTAAAGCAAGGCCCCACAGTGAATGTTATCATCTCATTCCCCTACTGCGCTGGTGGAGTTCTCCAATGTGTAGCCATTCGGTCTTCTTTTCTCCTCCTGTCCCCTTTCCTGTCCACGCATGTCTACCATACCTCTGCCCCAAATATAGTTACTCTGGCCAAGAGATTCAGGGTTAAGTACTTTTCGAATTTACTCTCTTCACAACTCTTGTAGGTTCCCACTCCTGAAAACAAGGTCAGATGTATAACCTCTGTGTGCAAAACTCAGAGCCAATCCTATAGTTCCCTTCCAACTGTCCCAGAACACCCAATATTTTCCTGTATTCCACCTGTTGTGTGTGGTAGTCATGAAATCAAGGGGGACTGCTCAGAGGAAGCTGTCTTTAGCTAGGGTTTGCAGAAAGGGGCAGGATATGTGCAGAGATGGAGAGAAAGGGCATCTAGCAAAAGGCAATAGTGTAAGCAAATGCATAAGAGAGCAGACCATTGGTTCTCAGATTTTAGTGTGCATTAGAAAAACATGGGGATTTAGGGGTACCTGGGTGGCTCAGTCAGTTAAGCGTCTGACTTCGGCTCGGGTCTGATCTCACTGTTTGTGAGTTCGAGCCCCGCATTGGGCTCTGTGCTGACAGCTCAGAGCCTGGAGCCTGCTTTGGAGTCCGTGTCTCCCTCTCTCCCTGGCCTCGAGCTGTGAGATCATGACCTAAGCCGAAGTTGGATACTCAACCGACTGAGCCACCCAGGTGCCCCAATATGGTCTATTCTTACACATATTGGGATATACTATAGGTTCCTATACCCCAAAACATATCATTTGACTTAATTCAATTGATCGACTGTTTACCAAACATCTCGTACGAGCTGTTCCTCTATATAGAATAGCGGCTCTCAAAGTGATCTTTGGACCAGCAGTATCGGCATCACCTGAGAATTTGTCAGAAATGAACATTATGGGGCTTCAACTCACACCTAGTGAATCAGAAAGCTTTGTGTAACGTAGCCGACCTGTACATTCACTGTTTGATCCTCTCGGTTGAAACCAGTGTTTTAAAAATAAGTGGAAAGAGATTCACTTCATAATTGAATTTAGCAAAATAAAAATATAGAGCTGATATGTTATAGAGCTGATCATGTCTTTATTCACACTGGTAAAAATAGTAAAGATTTTGGAAATTGTTTCCTTAGGAGATATTACCTCATTTAGCTGTTTAAACCAATGGATATGATGGCATGATTTTATTTTCCTGTGAATATGCAAATTACACGTTTGTTACTATTTTCTCAGCATAATTGTAATTAATCTGTGGAAATGCAGTTTTACTTTAGCTGAGAGCAGTGGTTTTTACCCTTTGATACACATTAGACCCACCTGGGAAGCTTTTAAACGTAGATACCTAGATATGCCCTTTCTTCTCATTCTGATTTAATTGGTGTACATTAGGGTACCAGCATTAGGTATCTTTTAAGAGCTCCTCAGAGGATCGTTATGTGCAGCCAAGTTTGAGAACCACTGGCCTAGAGTTTTCTACGTGGCTCTTATTTTGCTTCAACCTCTAACCTCTGTTTCAAAGTAGAGGTATCCTTAAACAATGTGACATTAAAAGTGTCCACAGAAAAAGAATTCTACAAAAGCAGCAGTGGTTATTAGGTTAAGAAATTATAATTCAGACCTCTTCCATTGGACAATCAGCGGATGATTTCATATTCTTTGGTGGTAGGGATCTGGACAGTAGAGTCCTTGAAATCAAGGACTATGTCTTGTCACTTAAAAAAAATTTCTTTTAAACATTATTCATTTTTGAGAGAGAGACAGAGTGCAAGCGGGGGGGGGGGGGGGCGGAGAGAGAGGGGGTCACAGAATCTGAAGCCGGCTCCAGGCTCTGAGCTGTCAGCACAGAGCCCGACGTGGGGCTAGAACTCATGAACTGCGAGATCATGACCTGAGCTGAAGTCGGATGCTCAACCGACTGAGCCACCCAGGTGCCCCTCTTGTCACTTTTATGTCCTCACTGCCAGGCACAGAATAGACACAAAGTATTTGTTGGATAAATAGAAGGGAGGTAAGGGAGGAGTGAGCCAATTAACCAGCAAGTATCTGTGTTCTTATCTACTGTCTTCAAATACTATTCTAGGATTGTGTTCTTATCTACCATTTTCACATATTTGGTCAAGGATTGTGAGTAAAGAAGCAAAGAAATAACAAATATGTTCCTGTACTCAGTTTACAATTTTGAAATAAGATAAATATATATTAAAAAAATACGAGGTAGGTTATACTTTGCATCAAAAATATAAAACTTAAGTGAGATTGGATTTTGTAAGAGGAAGAGTTTATAATGGGTTGCAGCAATCAGGATGAACTTCATAGAGAAAACGGAACTTGAGCTGATGGGTAAAGTAAGTATAATAATCCAGTAACGAAGAACATTATGAGCAAAGATGCAGGAGAATTTTCAGAACTAAAATTGAAAAGATAGGTTTGGGCTAGATTTTAGAGAGTCTTGGATGCAAATTGACGTATTGGAAATTTTGGATTTTGTCCTATAGATGAAAGAAAGGCATCAGTGTGTTTTATCGGTTTTCATTTTAACAGGAGAGAGACCTGACAAAAATAGCATCTTAGACTATTATTCTAGTGATAGAATAACTAACAGGTAGACAGAGTTTGGCATTGATGATGTCTGAGGCAAGTTATATGATGGTGTTAGAGGTACTTCATTGAAAATCATGCATGGAATTATGTCATGATAGCGGGAACAGAGAGGAAAGGACAGATGGAGAATTTGTGAATAACTGCAATAGCAATATATATATTATATATACATGCAATATATATGCAACATATATATATGCAATATATAATGTATATTGCATAGCACATAGCATATATGTATATATATGTATATATATGTATGTGTGTATATATGTATGTATATGTATAGACACATATACATATATATATTAGGAATATGTATATTGAATGCCTAATATGTGCTAGGCAATGCAATAGGCATTGAGAATACATACAGGAGTGATGTACATTATTTTTATTTTTGTAGTTTATTTTTGAGAGCGAGAGAAGGAGAGAGAGAGGGAGACAGAGGCTGTAAAGTGGGCTCTGTGCTGACAGTAGAGAGCCCAGTGTAGGGCTTGAACTCATGACCTATGAGGTCATGACCTGAAATGAAGTCCAACGCTTAACCAACTGAGCCACCCAGGCGCCCCAGATTTTTAAACAGTTGTTACAACATAGACATCCTTGGCTTCCACCAGTCTGAGCTCATGAAGTCCTGTAGGTTGTACCAGTGTTTACTGACTGAATATCAGTTCTAGACTAAGCAATGAATAAAACAGTCTGTGCCTTCATGGAACTTACGTATGTAAAAAAGAATGTTTGGTACCAGAGTATTTCTCAGTGGGGAAAAGGTAGCCCACCTAAAGTTGTGATGCTAAAAATGGTCCTCTGGGCAATCAATACGTAGAATTAGAGTTGACCCCTGAATAACCAGGGTTTTAGGGGTACAAACCCCCCATGTAATTGAAAATCCACATACAATGTTTGACTCCCCCCAAATTTTACTAATAGCCTACTGTTGACCAGAAGCCTTACCAATAACATAGTTAACACATATTTTGAATGTTTCTATGTATCATGTTGTATTCTTAAAGTAAGCAAAAGTATTAGAGAAAAGAAAGATTTTATTAGAGAGAAGAAAGTATTATTAGAAAAGAAGGTATTATTAACAAAGTCGTAAGGAGGATAAAATATATTTATAGCACTGTACCTTATTTATCAAGAAAGATGTATACATAAGTGGGCCCACACATTTCTAACCCAGGTTTTCCAAGGGTCAGTTGTAGTTGGATCACTCTTTGATTATATTGAGTTTATCTCTCTTTTTCATTTTGCAGTAAACTACCACTTTTGGTACGTCCTCTATGGCTCCTGTGGCATTTGAAATTCCATTCTTTGCATAGATTGGACCGATTTAGTACTTGAAAGCTCATAACAGACTAATCCCACTCTAGTTGCAAACACTTCCCAAATCTAAGTTGTGCCACACATGACAGGGCCACCAGGATTTAGTCATCTTTGAGGCCATGTCATGGCAATCATTATAACAAGAGAAGAGGCACACCGAGTTGGTACAAGTTTACTGTTTGCTACAGAAGAGAGGTTTGTTTTTTTTTTTTTTTAGGTCAAGTTTTTTTCAGACCTAATGATTGCACGTTTGCATAATCAATGGGATCACCTTTGTAGTAAATCCTTTCTGCTTGTTAAAATGTCTGAAAACACCAGACTGACCATTTTTCAGACTGTTTCTTAATCACCTTTAATCAGGTATAATTTTTCAAATCATTCATTAAAGTGTGATCTGTTACACAAAGGACATTCTCAATCATTAAATGCTGGCAAAATGAAGTGTGTTGTTGAAACACTAGGGAAGGTCAATTTTTCAGAGTACCAACATTTAAGACTGTTTTATTGTGTAAGACTTCTGTTTTAAAAACAAAGAAAAATAACCTCTATTTTTTATCTTATAAAAATAAGGATTCATTTTAAAAAGTACTTTGAAGATAGGTAATTTAAAAATTTTCTGTAAGAGCACTCTTATATGTACAAGAAGACAACAAAATGTCAAGTAATTATTTCATCTCAACACTTTTTTCTAGCATCGAACGCTTTGTCTATAATTTTCTATCTCAATATTTTAGTTAAAATTATGCCTAAAGCATTTTTGTATGCCCCAAAATATTATTCTGAAATATAGGTATAATAGGTATACCATTCTTTGACGATTTCTGTACTATAGGATATTTAGATTGTTCTTATATATGGCATGTTGTAAACCATACTGCCATAAACAAAACTCACTAATTTATAAAAAAAATTTGCATTTATTTTACCCCAATAAATCAATATTTATAAGGCTTCTTATACATTTTATTATCCAGGAAGAGTACACCTGTCTATATGGCCACCAAAATAATATAGTGAGTATCTGTCTCACTGTATTCTTACCAGAATTGAGTATTACAACACGGAAAAAGGCTATCATTTTTGTTTCTGTAAATGGGCAAACTAGGTGCCCAGACTGACTCCCTCACAGAAAACAAATAAAAACACTTTATAAATCTTGAATACATCCATAAGGTGAAAAGAAAATAAGAAATTATCATCCAGTGACCAAATGAAGGTAGAGACCAAAGCCAACGTTTACCTTAAGAGCATTTACCGGACCTAACAAATGTGTTACACACAGCCCTCTGGAGGTCAGGGAATAGGAGACAAAGCCCCTGGTCCACCTAAGACAGAGAATCTAACAGGAGATACTTCCACAAAGCTTGGACCCCAAAGGGCCATACTCACAGTTAAAGGTTTAACTAGAAATAAATCTGTTCCTTATCCATGAGACTTCAAAGAAAACTATACTATCTGCTATGAACATTGGTGGGAATTTGAGGTAATCCTTCCTTGAGATTTTGTAACAGCAAGCTAACCCTCACATAGTTTTACAGCCCAAATTGACAACACATGAGTGCCTGGAAAACCTAAAGCTGAATATTTACTTTAAAGCCAATCCAGGGGGCGCCTGGGTGGCACAGTCGGTTAAGCGTCCGACTTCAGCCAGGTCACGATCTCGCGGTCCGTGAGTTTGAGCCCCGCGTCAGGCTCTGGGCTGATGGCTCGGAGCCTGGAGCCTGTTTCCGATTCTGTGTCTCCCTCTCTCTCTGCCCCTCCCCCGTTCATGCTCTGTCTCTCTCTGTTCCAAAAATAAATAAACGTTGAAAAAAAAATAAAGCCAATCCAGACCAATGGTTCCTCCAAGGGCCTGACAGATCCAAACTCCTATCCTTTCTTGATGGAACCCACCTTGTATTCCAAGCACATGATAATTTCCACAGATAGAGGTTGAAGGAAAATAAGGGGAAAAAAATCATTGAATTCAAGAGGAAAAAGTCACCATGAGTAAGAGCCAGTAGAAACAACAGACAACAGAATAAGATCCACAAAACTTAATCTGTGTAACTATCAAATTCAGAAGTTTTCTCTATTTCAATAAACAAAGAATTAAAAATGTGAGTAAAGAACAAGTGGGTGGGAAAATAAACCATACAGAACCCATAGAAATGGAATATGTTATAACTGAAACTGAAAACGTAGTGAATGGCTTTAACAATGGGTTAGACAAGGGGTGCCTGGGTGGCTTAGGTGGTTAAGTGTTTGACTTCGGCTCAGGTCATGATCTCACCATCTATGAGTTCGAGCCCCACATCGGGCTCTGCTGACCGCTCAGAGCCTGGAGCCTGCTTCGGATCTGTATCTCCGTCTCTCTCTGCTCCTCCCTCACTCGTACTCTGTCTCTCTTTCCCTCTCTCAACTGCCCCTCCCCTGCTCGTGTTCTGTCTCTGTCTCTGTCTCTCAAAAATAAATAAAATAAAAAAAATGGGTTACACAAAATTAAATAGATATTTAGTGAACTCTAACAAATAACTGAAGAAAATATACAGCCCCAAAAGATAAAGAGATGAGAAATAAAAGAGTGGTTAATGGACTTGTAGGACAGACTGAGAAGATCTATACATTTAAACAGATCCAAAAGGAGAAGAAAAAGAGTAACACAGAGGAAATGCATGAAGATACAATGGTTGAGCTTTTTGTAAAACTATTAAAAGGCATCAATACATGGGGCACCTGGGTGGCTCAGTCAGTTGAGCATCTCTTGATTTCAGCTCAGGTCATGATCCCAGGTTGTGGGATGGAGTCCCTGTGTTGGGCTCTGCATTAAGCATGGAGCCTGCTTGGGATTTTCTTGCTCTCTCTCTTACACTCCCTCTGCCCCCCCTCCCCCACTCATTCCCACTCTCTCTCTAAAAAAATAATAATTAAAATTAAAAAAGACATCAACACATGGATTCAAGAAGCTTAACTAATCTCAAGCAAGATTTAAAAAAGAAATCACCTAGAATATTATGTTGAATTTATAGAATTTTGAAGAAATCTGAAACTGACAAACTGAAACTCTCTTCCCAACAAAAACATCTTTCAGGCAGAACAAATATGACCCAAGATGGAAGGTTGGAAAAGCAAGAAGGAATAATGAAAAAGCAACATGGTAAGTCTATAGGTAAAACTAAACATTCACAGAGTATTTAAACAATACTAATAATGACGCTTTGTGGAACAAGAAAAGATAAAACTAAATAGTAGATGATAATAGCATATAAATCAAAAGAAGTTTGATCAAATTAGATCAGGCTTATGGGGTGCCTGGGTGGCTTAGATGGGTAAGTGTCATGCTCCTGATTTGGGCTCGGGTCATGATTTCACGGTTTGTGAGATCGAGCCCCACATCGGGTTTTGTGCTGACAGCGTGGAGCCTGCTTGGGATTCTCTCTCTCTCTGTCCCTGCCCTACTCATGCTTGCTGTCTCTCTCTCTCAAAATAAACATTTTTAAAAAATGGAAAAAATTAGATCAGCCTTAGAGTATTATAGGGCTCTTGTGTTATTCAGTTTGGAGGGTAAGTATTGAATAATTTTGGAATTTCAAATGATATTGTGTAGACAGCAGTTTGATCACAATGTGTTTATGTTAAAAATCAATAAATAACTATGAAAACCCCATATATTTGGCTGGGGTGCCTGGGTGGCTCAGTTGGTTAAGCGTCCAACTTTGACTCAGGCCATGATATCCCGGTTCCTGAGTTCAAGCCCCCCATCAGGCTCTGTACTGACAGCTCAGAGCCTGGACCCTGCTTCAGATTCTGTGTCTCCCTCTCTCTCTGCTCCTCCCCTGCTTGTGCTCTCTCTCTCTTTCAAAAATAAACATTAAAAAGTTTAAAAAGAGAAATATAAAATTTGAGTACTACTATAATTAGTAGATATATTGATTAATTTAAATCTTCCTACAAATAAAATTCTATGCTTGCACATTTTTTATAATGAGTTCTACCAAATATCTAAGGAACAAATTATTTCCATCTTCTACATACTCTACCAAAGTATATAAAAAGAAGGGATACTTCCTATTTCATTTCCTGGAGCTATCATAACTTTGATACCAAGTCCTCACAAGAATACCTGAGGAAAATTCTAGAACGATGTCACTCTGAATATTGACGAAATTCCCAAACAAAATATTAATAAGCAGGATCCAGCAATGGTTATAAAGGGAAATACAGTATCTGTATCACATTGAGTTTATTCCAGAAATTCATGACTGGATTAACATTAGAATTAATGAATTCTGCATTAACATAAGGAATTAATATAATTCACAACATTAATTTCAATGCAAATCATTGCAAATAGAAATGTTGATAAAATTCTTTATCCTTTGATGGTGGAAATTTTTAGCAAACTAACAGTAGAAGTGAATTCCTCTAATAATGAATACCAAATTAAAACTTATGGTATACATTATTTCATTTTATTCTTTAGAATAAGAAAACTGTTCTTATAATTACAGAGAATGGTCATTCTTTTATAAACATTATTGTCTCTGTAGAAAATTCAAATAATTTAGATACATATGTTAAAAATTATAGAGGGTGCAATGTTTCTGAATTCAAAGTAAGATACTGAAACGCATTCATATACTCCACTAAAAACACAGAAAATGAAAGGAAGAGGGAAATAGACCTTCTGATGCTATTTAAAAATATAGTGCTGAAGAATAATTTTAACAAAATCATGTAACCTTTATAGAAAAAAATGTAAAAATGCATTAAATGTATTAAGACTTTAAATGCCATCAAATGGTAACTTAAATTCATATTAAGAAATTAAGAGAACCAGGGGCACCTGGATGACTGAGTTGGTTGAGCGTTTGACTTTTGATTTCCACTCATGTCATAATCCCAGGGTCATGGGATTGATCCCTGCACTGGGTTCCATGCTGAGCATGGAGCCTTCTTAAGATTCTTTCTCATTTTCCCTCTGACCCTGTCCCCAGTTTGTGCTCGCTCTCTCTCTAAAAAAAATAAGAGAACCAGAAATGGTCAATAAGGTTAGTATAACAAATTTTATAAATCTATACTTTGCCTCCTTTCTCCTTTTAGTTTTTTAAATGATACGTCCTATAAAGTACTAATTATAAAAATGCACTTTTGGATTTGTTATATAGATGAAATATGTGCAACAAGAACACATAAAAAGAAGTAAGAGGGAATAGGTGTAATGTTTTTATATCCCACAGAAAATAACATAGTACAAATATGAAACGGATTCTGGTAAGTTACAATGTGTATTTTAAGCCATAGAACAACCACGAAAAGAAAAATAAAAAATATTTTTATGAAATATTTAAGGGAATGAATATGTCACACTAGGAAATAATAGTCCATGAAAAGCAAAAAAAGCAATAAAGGAGGAACAGAGGAACAAAAAAGCCAGTCGACATATAGAAAACAAAAGAGTAAAATGGCAGTTGTAAATTGAACGTATCAATAATAACATTAAATGTGAATAGATTAAACAATCCAATAGATGAGTGGATAAAGATAATGTGATATCTATATCTATATAAAATGGAATATTACTCAGCCATAAAAAAGAATGAAATCTTGCCATTTGCAACGACGTGGATGGAGCTAGAGAGTATCATGCTAAGCAAAATAAGCCAGTCAGAGAAAGACAAATACCATGGGATTTCACTCATATGTGGAATTTAAGAAACCGATGAAAAAAAGGCAAAAAAAGAGACCAACCAAAAATTAGATTCTTAACTATAGAGAACAAATAGATGGTTACCAGAGAGGAGATTGATAGGGGGATGGGTGAAATAGATGAAGTGATGAAGTACCTTATTGAGCACTGTTAAATCATTATATTTTATACCTGAAATTAATATAACATTGTTTTTTTTCAATATATGAAGTTTATTGTCAAATTGGTTTCCATACAACACCCAGTGCTCATCCCAAAAGGTGCCCTCCTCAGTACCCATCACCCACCCTCCCCTCCCTCCCACCCCCCATCAACCCTCAGTTTGTTTTCAGTTTTTAACAGTCTCTTATGCTTTGGCTCTCTTCCACTCTAACCTCTTTTTTTCTTTTCCTTCCCCTCCCCCATGGGTTTCTGTTAAGTTTCTCAGGATCCACATAAGAGTGAAACCATATGGTATCTGTCTTTCTCTGTATGGCTTATTTCACTTAGCATCACACTCTCCAGTTCCATCCACGTTGCTACAAAGGGCCATATTTCATTCTTTCTCATTGCCATGTAGTACTCCATTGTGTATATAAACCACAATTTCTTTATCCATTCATCAGTTGATGGACATTTAGGCTCTTTCCATAATTTGGCTATTGTTGAGAGTGCTGCTATAAACGTTGGGGTACAAGTGCCCCTATGCATCAGTACTCCTGTATCCCTTGGATAAATTCCTAGCAGTGCTATTGCTGGGTCATAGGGTAGGTCTATTTTTAATTTTGTGAGGAACCTCCACACTGTTTTCCAGAGTGGCTGCACCAATTTGCATTCCCACCAACACATAACACTGTCTGTTAACTGCCCTGGAATTTAAAAAATCCAGTCACAAGGTAGGGATTAGTATCCTAAATTTAAAAGAACAACACCACCAACTATATGCAGTCCACAGGAGGTACACTTTAGATTTTTTTCCTGTTAATTGTTAGTATTTTTATTCTTACAGTTATTCTTTCAAGTCTTCTACTTTCTTTAGGTTTTTCTCTTCCTGTCTAATACATTGAGATCGATATTTACATCATACATTTTTGTTTTTTTCTCAATTCTAATATGTGTGTATGCCTATAAATTCCTCATGAGCACACCCATAACAATCCAGTAACTTTGAAATGTCACTTATCTCTTGTTCCAAAATGTTTCCTAATTTCCAGTGCAATATTATATTAACCCATGCATTATTTAGAAATGTAGTCCTTAATTCCCAGATAAATATTTTATTTTTGTTGTTGATGACTAACTTAACATACTGAATACAAACATGTCAATAGCAAAACCATGAAAAAGATCTATCCTGCAACCATAAAACAGTTGGAGTGGCTATACTAATAAACAAAAAAAGAGCTTAAAACAAAATGTTACTAGAAATAGAGACCTTTTATCATGACAAAAGACAATACGTTAGGAATAAACAGTAATTTTAAACACAGTGTTAGGTTCTGAATTGTGTTCCCCCTCAAGATTCATATGTTAATGACGTAATCCTGACTGGCTTTGGAGATCTGGCCTTTAAAGAAATAATTTCACTGAGTTATAAGGATGAAGCCCTAATCCAATGTGACTCCAATCCAATGTGGCTGGAAGTGGAAGAGATCTCAGAGACATTGAAAAACAGACAAAAGGCCATTGAACACACAGGAAGAAAGTGGCCAGCTGTAAGCCAATGAGAGAGCCCTCCTTGTAGCCTCTCACATCTTGGACTTGCAGCCTCTAGAACTGTGAAATAATGAATTTCTATTGTTTCAGCCACCCAGTCAGTGGTATTATTTTGTTGTAGCCCTACCTGACTAAAACAAGTTTGGGTACTGTGAAGTGAGCTGCTGCTGTAACAAGTCCCTAAAAATGTCGACATGGCTTTGGAAGAGGGTAACGGGTAGAGGCTGGAAGAGTTTTGAGGTGCATGCTAGGAAAAGGCTGGGTTGCCTTGAAGAGACTGCTGGTAGACATATCGACATTAATGGTGATTCTGGTGAAATCTCAAAAGGAAATGAGGTACATGTTGTTGAAAGCTAGAAGCAAGGCAAACCATGTTCTACAGTGACAAAGAACTTGGCCACTTGGCCAAATTATGTTCTATTATGTTGTGGAGGCAAAAACTAATAGAACTGAAAGGACAAATAAATGAATCCACTGTTGTAGTTGGAGACCTCAACACCTGTCTACTAGTACTTGACAGACTCAGCCAGCAGAAAATCAGTAAGGACATGGTTGAACTGAACAACACCATCAGTCAACTGGATGTAATTGACATTTATGGAATACTTCATCCAACTGCATCAGAATAAATGTTCTTTTCAAGCTCACAGAGCATTCACAAAGATAAACCACGGTCTCGGGCACAAAACACAGCACATTTAAAGATTATGAATCACACAAAATATGTTCTCTGACCACAAAGAAATTAAACAAAAAATCAATAGCAGAAAGATAGTTGGAAAACACCACGTCTAGGAGATAAACAAAACACTTCAAAATAACATGCGGGTCAAGGAAGTCTCAAGAGAAATTTAAAAATAGTTTTGAGATAAATGAAAATACAACTTATCAGATTTGTGGGATGCAGGACAAGCAATGCTTAGAGGGTAATTTGTAGCATTGAATGCATATAGTAAAGGAAATATCTAAAATCAATAAGCTTCTACCTTAGGAAACTGTAAAAAGAAGAGCAAATTAAATCTAAGCAGAAGAAAAGAAATAACAAATATTAGAGAAGAAATATCTACTAGAGGGCAAGAGAGAGAATACCTCCTAACCCATTCTATGAGACCAGTAATACAAAAATCAGACAAAGTCGTTACAAGAAAGGAAAGCTGGCACCATTGTCTTTCGTGAACACAGATGCAAAAATATTAGGAAACGAAACCCAACAACATATAAAAAATTGCACACTGTGAATAAATGAAATTTATTCCAAATATGCAGGCTGGTTCAGCATTTGAAAATCAATTAATGCAGTCGATCACATCAGCAGAGTAAAGAAGAAAAATCATATGATATCAATAGATACAGAGAAAGCACTGGCAAACTTCACAGCTATTCATGATGAAACCAGCTAGAAATAGAGGGAATCTTCCTTAACTTGATAAAGAACATTTACAAAAAGCTTTCAGCTAATATCGCATTTAACTATGAGAAACTAGATTCTTTCCTGCTAATATTAGAAGCAAGGCAATGTTGTCAATTCTCACCACTCTCAGTCAACATTGCCCTGGAAATCCTAGCTAATGGAATAAGACAAGAAAAGCAAGTAAAAGGTTTATAGATTGGGAAAGAAAAAAATAAAACTGCTTTTGTTTGCAGATGAAATGCTTGTCTATGTAGGATATCCCAAAGAATTAACAAAACTCCTGGAACTTATATGCAGTTATAGCAAGACTGTAGTATAACAAATTGCTTTCCTATATTGCAGCAGTTAAAAACTCAACACAGCTTCTGTATTACCTGGTTTGCTTTGCATATATTTTGTTGAGGACTTTTGTGTCTACATTTATGTAATATTGATCAGTAGTTAATTTTCTTGGCATTATTTTGTCAGTTTTGGTATCAGAGTCTTATAGAATGGTATGGGAAGCCTTCTATTTTTGGAAGATTTTGTGAAGGATTGGTGTTAAGTTTTTAAATATTTGGTGGAATTTAGTACAGCCATTGAACCTGGACTTTTCTTGGTCTGAAGGTTTTTTATTTAATAATTTCATGCCTTTATTATAGGTCTATTCAGATTGTCTATGCCTTACCGAGTCAGTTTCAGAAGTTTGTGGGATATTTAAAATATTAATATGTTTTATGTTTTAGAACAGTTTTAGGTTTATAGAAAAATTGACTCGTACAGATTTTCCATAAACCCCCATGCTCTCCTCCTTCATAGTTTTTCCTATTATCAACATCTTGCATTCATGTGGTATATATGTTACCAGTATTGATAAATTATTATTAACTAAATACCATATTTTATGTTATGGTTCACTGTTGGTGTTGTACATTTTCTGGGCTTTGACAAATGTATAATTATGTGTATCTATGATTACAGTATTATATAGAATATTTGTGCTGCCCTAAGCATCCTATGGGCTCTCCTATTTAATCTCCCCTCTGCTATCCCTGATCTATTTAATCTCCCCCTCCGCTCTCCCTGATCTTTTTAATCTCCCCTTCCGCTATCCCCCTCCGCAATACCACTGATCTTTTTATTCTCTCCATAGTTTTGCCTTTTTCAGAATGCCCTGAAGTTGGAATCATTAACTTAGGGATATGCATTTAAAATTCCTCCATATCTTTTTGTGGCTTGATAGCCAATTTCTTTTCATCCCTGTATATTATTCCTTTGTATGGATGTACAACAGTTTATCCATTCACCTACTGAAGGACGTCTCGGTTGTTTCCAAGTTTGGGCAATTATGACTAGAGCTGTGGTAAACATTTATGTGCAAGTTTTATGTGGACATGTTTTCAATTCATTTGAGTAAATATCAAGGAACAGAATGGCTGGAGCATTTGACAAGCCTGTGTTTAGATTTGTGAGAAACTACCAAACTGTCTTCCAAAGTGGCTGTATCATTTTTGCATTCCCACTGGTAATAAATGAGAGTCCCTGTTGCTCTGCATCCTTACCAGCATTTGGTATTGTCAGATTTTTGGATCTTAGCCATTACAATAGGTCTTTAGTAATGTTTAAATTTTTTTTTTTTTACATATCTTTGTTAGTCATTTACATTTGTTGTTAGATGAATTGTCTAGCCAGAACTTAAGATTTTGTAAGAGACACACATAAGACCTAGATGCTTTACATTAAGTAAAACTCCTTAATAAGGTTTCATTTTGTTAACGAAAACAGGTGAATATGACAGGGTATTTTTTTTCTGGACAGAATTCACGCTTGGGTGAAACCCATGATCTGCACAGAAAATATGCTATGGAGGGAAACACATTTCACCAGCAAAAGTACCGAATTTTCAGAAAATGATGGGCATTTATATAAACAAGTTTTATTGAGTAATTCCTCTGGTATTTTGTCTTTTAGTAAGACGACATACAACTATAAACACATTCTATGACTCTAAGGCCTCACGTTTCTTTTATCCTTTGTATATGAACAAAGGATTCTGGTCTATGTCTAACCCCAACTGTGTTGTATTGACCCCAAACAATAGATTTGACTAACATTCAGTCAAGTATAACAGAGATGTTTGGTTTTCACTACAAAATTTTATTAACTTCGTTATCATCCCTGGACCAAAAAAATTACAATGCATTTACTATAGGTAGGAGTCAAAATAGTCACTCCACACCTGGCATCTTCTCATTATGAACAATTACCAGGAATATACTCCTCAGTATTTACATAAATTTCTTTCTCTGCACACCACTCCCTAATCTTTCATTTGCTTCTAACACTGAACCTCTTTTTTGTTAAATGTGAGGTAAGCCTCATGAACATTTCCATGCACAAAGAGATCTAGAAAAGTGAACTACAGTCTTAATTAGCACCTCTGTAAAAACCATTGGTTTGCATTAAAGATAGTAAAAGTTCCCGAAAGCTGAAAATGATCTGTAGACAATCGAGCCTACACCTCCCTGCAGGATTACCTTTGAATAATTCTCCCATCAGCAGCCCTAACTCATTATCCATTATGTTTTATAGATTTCCAGAGAAGGCTTTTTTTTGTTTTAATTTTTTTTTCAACGTTTATTTATTTTTGGGACAGAGAGAGACAGAGCATGAACGGGGGAGGGGCAGAGAGAGAGGGAGACACAGAATCGGAAACAGGCTCCAGGCTCCGAGCCATCAGCCCAGAGCCATCAGCCCAGAGCCATCAGCCCAGAGCCATCAGCCCAGAGCCTGACGCGGGGCTCGAACTCACAGACCGCGAGATCGTGACCTGGCCGAAGTCGGACGCTTAACCGACTGCGCCACCAGGCGCCCCTAGAGAAGGCTTTTGAGACAACCTTGCAGTGTTAATGTTTAATGTTCCATAAACTATTGTCAGGATAAAATCCTCTTTTCTAACCTGCGGTTTTTTCTTATTTCCATTTAAATTCTCTCTGAAAGTGGCTACTGTTCATCAAGTTCATTTACATTCTGACAACTGTTATTAATAAAGGGCATGAGGCTTATGTTTTCAACTCCGATGTCAATTTTCAGCTGTCATTTACCTGACCTCTCAGCAGCGTTGGCAGAGATGAATCACTCCTTCCAAGTTGATATTATTTATTCACTTGGCTTCCAGAAAACTACATTATTCTGTTTTTTTTTTATGTTTCTGTTGCATCACTAGCTGTTTCAACTGTATTATTTTCTAGATTCTCCTTTCTTCCCACCTTCTAAAATGTTGGAGCACTGCTGGACTCAATCCTTAGTCCTCTTTTCTTCTCTAACTACATTTGTTCTATCAGTGATGTCATTTCTTGGCCTTAAATATAATCTCCACACTTAAGGCTCCCGAATTTATAGCTTCATCACAGACCCATTCCATGAGCTCCTGAATGATCTATTCCACTGATTACTCGGCAGCTTAAATTTAACATTCTCAAAATTGAGCTCCTCATTTTACCCTCTTCCACTCAAACCGTCTTTTCCCAGTATTTCTCGTTATAATATATGGAACTAACATTCTCCTGGTTGTCTAGGCCAGAAGCTTTGGAGTCATTCTTGACTATTTTCTCTCCATAACCCACATACAGTTTATTATCAAGTCCTGTGAGCTCTTCTCCATAATGTGTCTAAAATGTCACCACCTTTTACCACTGACAACACTTCTATCCATGTCCTTAGCCACTGTCATCTCTCACTTAACGTTGTTACAACAGATTTCTGGCTAGTTCTCTTGTTTCTACTCTTGTCTCCTGATAGTCTGTTTTCCATACAACATTCAGACTAATCTTTCAGCTGTTAACTGAATTGTGTCCCTCTAAAATTCACGCTGAAGTCATAATCCCCAATGTGATGGTATTTGGAGATGAGGAATTTTGGAGGTAATTTGGCTTAGAAGAAATCACAATCATGGAGCCCATATGATGGGATTAGTGCCCTGATAAGAAGAGACACCAGAGACCTTGCTTCCCCTGGCTGTCTCTATCCACATGTATCGAGGAAAGACTATGCAAGGACACGGCAAGAAGGCAGCTGTCTGAAATCTAAGAAGAGAGCTCTGAGTAGACATGTACCCTACTGGCTCCTTGATTTTGGATTTCCAGTCCACAGAACCGTGAGAAATAAATTTGTGTTGTTTAAGCCGCCCGATCTTTGGTATTTTGTTACAGCAGCCTGAGCTAAGACACTTCCTAAAAATATGTAAATTATGCCATGTAATTTTCCTGCTCCAAACTTTCAGATGACTTTCTATCATTCCTGGAGTCAAGTCCAAGGACCTTCCTATGACCTACAAGATTCTATATGATCTAGACACCTGCTACTTGTTTGATCTCCTCTCTTAACCAGGATCCTCCTGCCTCGTGATAGTCCAGCCACTCTACCTTCTTAACTGTTGCTAGGTTATCACAAGTTTTTCCTCAAGCCTGGGCTTTTGCACTTGCTCATCCTGCCCCTGTTTCTCCCGATATGGGCATTGCTCACTTTCTACCTTTAGATTTTTTTTTTCAAATATCATCTCAAAGATGCCTCGCTAAAATAGCCTTGTCTTTATCCATTACTTTTTATCCTCCTGCCTGATAAATTTTTGTTTATAAATTTATCACTAGATGATATTGTCTATCTCTAATTTATCATCTTCTCTCCCACCAGATGGTAAGTTTCTTGAGGGCAGAGAAGAATTATGTCTGTCTCACTCACTGTTGTAGATTTGTACATGGTAGGTATTTGATAAATCTGCAGTGACAAAATGAATGAGTTTGATCTCACAATCACTGCTGTCCATCTGGCTCTTCTGTTTAACTCTGAAAGTTGAGGTGAGGAAAGGATGGCCTGGAGTGCCTTTCAAATTCAGACATGAGAAATGTAGTTAGGAACTCATTTTCAGTATAACCGAATAACAACTTTTTTATTTTGATGTTTCCTCACACAGCTAACTGTTCTGTTCTTTTACCCTAAGAAAATACATGTTTGTGGTTAGGTAGTCTTCATGGTTTAAGATAAAGCAGCTCTGATATCTGTGGAAGTGAATTCAGATCCTGTTAAATTTTCTCTTCAGGCTAATCCTTTGATATTTTTTTTTATTCAGCAAATATTGAATATTGCGGGGGGGCGGTGTGGAAATAGGCTGGGAAATAAAGATGAATGAAGTCTAGTCCATGCCATTGAAGAACTCAGTCCTCTGGGGATAGGCACACATATGGTACTTTCATTAATAACTTCCCAGGGTGAAATTCAAGACATAGTGTAGGAACCTAGAAGAAAAGAGTACCTATGGCTGCCTGGAAAAGTCAGAGAATGCTTCATAGAGGAGGTAGCATTTGAACTGATAGATAAAGGATGGATGAGGCATGTTACCGGGCAAAACATGCAGAGACTGTTTCTTTTCAACGTTTATTTATTTTTGGGACAGAGAGAGACAGAGCATGAACGGGGGAGGGGCAGAGAGAGAGGGAGACACAGAATCGGAAACAGGCTCCAGGCTCCAGAGCCATCAGCCCAGAGCCTGACGCGGGGCTCGAACTCACGGACCGCGAGATCGTGACCTGGCTGAAGTCGGACGCTTAACCGACTGCGCCACCCAGGCGCCCCTGCAGAGACTGTTTCTTTGAAGGATGTGGTGCATGAACTTGGCCATGAAAAAGGTATGGTATATAAGGGAATCTATGGAGGAGTAAATGGCACGGGCAAAGGCACCAAGTCTCATGATTAAAAAAAAAAAATTCGTTGTTTGAATGATTGCAAATAATGTAAGGGTATTGGGGGATATGGAAGATAAGATAATGAAGCCAATCCAAGCTGATTCTGAGATTTCCAGAGTGGCTAATTAGCAGAATACACTATTACAAACTCTATAACCACTGTGCACGGCTAGTTATCAGTTAAGAAGGAAATTTGATAAACGAGTCTAAACTGTAGTATAATGACTCATTTGTTATTTCTCTCAGTGACACTTAAATTTTATAGGAGGATGCCCAGAGAGGACAACACATTACCTAGTAGAATTCTGGCATGGACAAGTAGATCAGACTTAAGCCGAGGAGTTTCCAGTAAGTTCTCCTGCCCTTTAAAATTTCTGTCTGCCACGTCAACTCAGTGCCTGAGCAGATTTTCAATTTTCCTGCAGTACTCTGTCTAAAATGGACAAGAAAATGGACAAGAAAATGAATGAATTTAGTTTTTGAGAATGTAAAATAATTATTCCCCCTGATTGGAATTCAAATACCCAGAAGAGATAAAAAGAAATAGTGATTTAGAAAATACTTGGCTAGGAAAAAAAAAAAAAGGAATTGAAGCAGCTGTTCTTTACCTAAGTAAAGAATAGTACATAAAGGGGGAAAAAATCCATCTGTTTTGAGTCATGAAATCATCCTTCAGGCTCCAAGGAGAGCTTATAGTCAAGTGGAAGAGAAAGTGATTCTCTCTGTGAAACTCAATTCTAAAGAACGGCATCTCTTCCTTGAGGCCTCCTGGTGGGATAGATCGTCCTCTTTCATCAGTCCTAGGTTACTGAACGACAGATACGTGCCAAGGTTAAATTGCAACACCTCAGTCGGAACATTTAAGGCCTGATGGTTGTTCATGCCCTCAGTGCTGTGCTAAGAAACCAGAGCTCTAAAAACCGAACTTAAAGAACATGTTCTTTTTAAAAAGAAAGTAAAATGGAAATGAGTTCAATTTAGAAAAATGAAGCAAGTAAAGGCATCTGGGCATTTAAAAATGCTATATAATTATACAGAGGAAAGAAACGTTCTAGCAAGCCTACCGCTGCATGTCACATTAACCCTAAATTCACTTAAAAACAGGCTTCTATTTGTTATGGATGTGAAGATACATATGTATCTTGAGTACTGTCTTAAGTACTGTGATGATGACAAGAAGATCTTTTGTCAATTGCTTAGAATCTAATTATGGAAGCAGCTCCTATACTTGAAGACATTAAGGTATGTGAGTGTTTGGTACAGACATACAAATTTATGTGGTAGGCATTTCAAGCAAGGGAATGGTCACTGAAGGACCGAGTTAAACTGGATAGCTCTTATGGAAAAGACGAGTCTTGAACTCAGAGCTTTGAAAGAAGGAAAGTGGTGTTTTGAATGGTGGAGAGAGAGGAAAGAGAGCATTTTAGATATAAGGAAGTGGAGTGAGTGAAGGTATGGGGGCAAGAATGTGGTATGTGATTTTAAGGGGGCCAGTCTGACAGAATTGGGGCCAGGGATCATGTCGGGGATTAGTGGGAGGTTAGGATGAATAGGTAGGGTGGAGTCAGTTGATGGAAGACCCGGAATGCCAGCTTGATTAGTTGTGACCTTATCCTACGGGCAAATGAATGCCCTGGTAGGGGAGGGACATGCCGAAAGTGGTTCCTTAAGATTAATCTAGCAGTGGTTTTCAGGAAGGATTTGCTTGTCTGCGTGTGGCAAGTGATTGCTAGGTGTGGGATCAGTGACAGAGTTAACTCTCAGTTATTGCATTAAGGCTTATCAGAAGCAAATCTTTAAATTCTTCTCTAAGTGATTGGAATAGGGAACAAAGCCATGCTGTTTTTTTCCCCTTTCCAATTAAATTGTTGACATTATTATATTTACTCTAATTCTCCTTTTCTAATTTAGCATGCTGCTCCGGGGAGTTGGAAAGGAGGGAGTGTTCAGGGTATGTGAATGTTTCCCCTACCATCTCCCCCCTACCATCCATGCTCAATGGTCGGGGGAGGTCTTTTAAAACAGCTTTGTGATTCATTCTTTAATTCTCTGGGGAATATGTGAGTCATTCAGCCTGTAATTGTCAGAGGCCCCAAAGTCTGGGAATGGTGCCTTGCTCTAGTCCTCAGCATGGGTACAAACTGGGTTATTTTCCATTTTCTTCAAAATCACCTCTTCCCAGTGTGACTTCATTATTTGAAATTATGCAAAGTCCTAATAACCCAGACGGATCCCCATTGAAATGGAAATACAAACACACATCAAAATGCCAAATAGGGAGGAGCTGGAGATCATCGATGTTATTGCCCGCCCCCCCATCCAATTCAATTCAGGTCAGCTCAATGATTATGTATTGAGCACACTCATCAGGGATTTATGGGCTATATAGGAACAAAGTCTTATCCATGTAACGTAGACATATAAGCACAAAAAAGGAACAAACCACTTTGAACAGTTAAATAGCAGCATGAGATGCATATGATTAGGTGTTAAAATAAGTGGCACAGACAACCATATGAACTGACTGCAACAATTATTTGACATTAAAAAAGAAAACTTGAAGCCCTGCATCGGATGCATGCTACAGACGTTGAATCAATTTTATGTATGTCCGCTATACGTTTCTCAGATCTGGTATGGGCAGAGATGAGAACTGACAGCTAATTGACCCAATATCAGAACATCATTTCCTTCCAGATGGACGTTTTCTTCTTGGTTTGGGGTTTTGCCTTTACGGCATCCTTTCCAAGTAGCTGAGTTATCCTTTCATTGACTACCATTTTCTCTCTTACAACTAAGGGCATCCGTTTCTCACTGGAAAAAAAAAAATATTATCTGAGTGTGTATATGCAAAGATCTTACTTTGGTTTGAAGAGTGGGCTGTAGGGTGATGCATGAAGTTACTATGTTTACTCCATCTGTAGATTGATGAGGAAGAATTGGAATATCTCACGGTGCTGCAGTCACATTTGGAGATGAAGTTTGCTTTTTGTGCCAATAAGAACGTGCCTCTGCTTGTAGAAATATTTTGAGGATGCTGAGTTTTTGTTGACAGGTTTGAGAAGGGGTGGGATTAATTGGAGTAGCTCTCTAAAGGGAAACTATGCCCTGGAGTCATTCTAACAAGGAAGGGATATGCTGAGATACAAGGAGGAGCATTGGGTTACTTGGCCAATCAACCCATAAGTACTGCTTAAGATCGGTCTGTGTATTTTGTGTGTGCTGCCTGATTGAGAGCAAGGGCCTGAGGGAAGCAGATCTAGAGGATGATGGGAAAGCAAAGAAGAGAAAAGGAGAGAGGGAGGGAGAGAGAGCAGGAGGGATGCAGAGGAGAAGGGAGGAAGGTGGGAAGGGCAATATTAATAAATGAGAAATTGAATGGGAGAGAGTTGCACATACTTGGGCTTAGACCATTGACAAGGCAATAGAGCAACATATTCATGGTCTATCAGGAGAATGGTTGTTCAAAAGGCAGAGAGTTCAAAAGCCACCAAAAGGGTGGCTCAGTCGGTTAAGCATCTGACTATGGCTCAGGTCATAATCTTGCAGTTGGTGAGTTCGAGCCCTGCGTCAGGCTCTGTGCTGACAGCTCAGAGCCTGGAGCCTACTTCGGATGCTGTATCTCCCTCTCTCTTTCTTCCCCTCCCCTGCTCACACTCTTGTTGCTCTCTCTCTCTCTCAAAAAAATCAATAAACACTAAAAAATAAAAAAAAAATAAGAGTATGAGGAGAGGACATAGATGACAAAAAATGACTCATCTGGACATCTAAAATAGTGCTTGATTTTTCAAAGACCTTTACTCCTTTTCCATGTCTAGCATGTAGAGCGCATTGAAATCACATGAAGGGAGGGGTGCCTGGTGGCTCAGTCTGTGAAGCACCAGAGTGTTGGTTTCGGCTCAGGTCATGTCTCACAGTTCGTGAGTTCAAGCCCCACGATGGGTTCTGCGCTGGTAGATTTTTTTCTCTCCCTGTCTTGCTGCCCCTTGCCTTCTCTTTCTCTCTCTCTCTCTCTCTTTTTCCCTTTCTCTCTCTCTCAAAATACATAAATAAACCTAAAGCAAACAAATAAACAAAACGAAATCACATGAAGGGAGGATGTTCCAGGGCTAGGTTTACTCTTGGTCTTTGCAGCTGAGATGTTTGCAGCTACTTAAAGTATTAAAACAGTGTAATTCAAAAGCAATTGAGTGTTTTTGAAAATGTATTGCTCAGTAACTATATTATATATGGTGATGTAGGCATTTTATATATGATGGTGTTGGCAAGAGACTTTTTTTTTTATTTTTAAAAAAATTTTTTTTCAACTTTTTTTTATTTTTATTTTTGGGACAGAGAGAGACACAGCATGAACGGGGGAGGGGCAGAGAGAGAGGGAGACACAGAATCGGAAACAGGCTCCAGGCTCTGAGCCATCAGCCCAGAGCCTGACGCGGGGCTCGAACTCACGGACTGCGAGATCGTGACCTGGCTGAAGTTGGACGCCTAACCGACTGCGCCACCCAGGCGCCCCAGCAAGAGACTTTTAAAGGTAATTAGGCAACTATGTATCATGTGTATAAATACACATTTATATATAACCTAGCTACTGAGTCATTACTCAGTAATATTTTGAAAGTATTCTAGTTTTTTTTTTTCTCTTTTATGTTTTTGGGGAAGAGCGCAAGCGGGGGAGGGCCGGGAGGTGGGGACAGAGGATCTGAAGCGGGCTCTGCACTGACAGGCTGACAGCTGTGAGCCTGATGTGGGGCTCGAACTCACAAACTGTTGAGATCATGACCTGAGCTGAAGTCGGACGCTCAACCGAGTGAGCCAGCCAGGTACCCCTGAAAGTATTATATTTTCAAATAATCCTGAATCCTCTTCCTCCAAACTCTCATTTTCTACTGTTCCAAAGCAGGGCCCCTAATAAGCTCTTTTTCTGCTTCCTCCAACCAAGCTTTGTTTACCAAGCAGACATGGAGAGGCAGGAGGCAGTCTTGGCACCCGGGGAAAGCCTTACTGGAAAGGTCCTGGTTAAATTTGTATGGATTTCTAGAAACTCGACGCAAAAGCCAAGATATACTAGTATTTTCCTATTTGGTATAAACAACTAATTATTTTACTATGGAGTTGACCCAAACTGGTGCTAACCTATGACTATAAGTCAATTTTTAAAAGCTGCCTCCCTACCATTAGACTGGGCATCTTGCCCTACCTGACGGCATTTCTAGCTGTAGCATCATCCCAGGGTGGTTATTTGGAATTCCCAAATTAAAAATCCTTAGAATCACATCGACAGAAATGCGACCTAAAAGATCATGCAAGGCATTTGAAGGATGTGCCAGGGTAGTCTATTAGCATTGAAAGGCTTTTACTTGGATGAATGTGGTAGATGTAAGTAATATTCTAAGTCAGCAGTAAAAATGTTTGTTTCTCACTTAATTTTTTTTTTAATTTTTTTTCAACGTTTATTTTATTTTTTGGGGGACAGAGAGAGACAGAGCATGAACGGGGGAGGGGCAGAGAGAGAGGGAGACACAGAATCGGAAACAGGCTCCAGGCTCTGAGCCATCAGCCCAGAGACTGACGTGGGGCTCGAACCCACGGACCGCGAGATCGTGACCTGGCTGAAGTCGGACGCTTAACCGACTGCGCCACCCAGGCGCCCCTGTTTGTTTCTCACTTTAAACACTGGAAAGAGCTTTCTGCATCTTCTTTTTTTTTTTTTTTTTCCTTAATAATTGTAGTAGGATTGCCAGGATTCACACAGAACTCTGGAGTCTCCAGGAACTCTGGAGGCAAGCTAGCTATGTATTTCTCTGCTTTTGTAAGAAATCTTCCACACAGAGCTGGATGTAACGATTTTTTTTTATTACTTCTAAGATGATTTTTTTCCAAGGATTTAATGACACATGTGGGAGAAATAACTTTTTTTCAGAGGAACAGACTACACCTATATAAATGTCTCAATAAGACTCAAAATGGGAGTTCTGATTTTAACGCCGGTAGGAGAAATAACTCTCATCTCTTGTTGATCAGATTTCATCCACTGTAATTTTACCTTCTTTTCTTTGGACAAAGAAGCATTTGTTAAGGAAGTGTAATAGGTGTTTCTTTTGTGGCCGTTGAGCAAATGGAAGCCTCTGGTATAAAGAGAGCAACAGTGTTCCCATAATTTCAAAGGAATAAGTTCATCTCAGGAGCTCCAGGAAAGATTTCATTCGTTTATCAAGGAAACTCTCCAGGAAAGGTTATAAAAATTTATCAAAGTACTGTGTGTAGCACTCTACCTACTATAATGAATAATCTCTTACAAATGCTCACTTAGTGGAATAATCTTGACCCAGAGTTGCTATTAATGGGAATATTCTTTGAAGAATTCAAAAAAGCTAGAAGAGTATAAAACCTCTTTATTATTCACTGTCCTTCCCAGAAGCCAGTAGGAAACTGATCTAATTCTTTCTTTTCAAGATACCAGGGTACCCTGGTATGATATTCTACTGAGGGACAGTTTGGTGACCAGGAAGTGTCCATAGAACTTAAGGTCAGTTCTCTGCAAGCACAAAGGTGAGGTTGGTAAAGCTCATCTTTCGAATCCCCTTACCTTCTCTTCCGGTGCTTTTGTCCCCGTGTAATGCCCCCGATTTCGAATCTGAGAGACCACCAAGGAGCTGATACCGATGCAAACGCATAAGGGTTTATTTGCAAGCTCGGGCTTGGGCCCAAGTATACCCGACACAGCGGAGCAGGGACTTGGACCCCTAGGTTAAAAGGTGTAGCAGTTTTATAGGGGCCAGTGGCCAATGAGATTGTAACACACACGCAGAAAGTTGCATAGTCATGTCAGTCCACACGCAGCTGGCCAGTTGAATTACAATTTACCCTATAGTAACTGTTTGAACTAGCCTATCACTCTGATCAGAATTGGCCCGCAAGTTTGGCAGGCAAAAGGCGGGATTTACATTCTTTGGCGGTTAGGGGTTCCGAATTCCTATATGAGCCGGTTTCCAGTAAGGGTGTGCTCAGCGGCTTGACTAGGGTAGGGGAGTGTCTTAAGCAATAAGTAGGTCATGTGGGGGTTATACATGAGATGGTGGGTGTAGCACAAAATGGAGTTAGTCTTGCTCTGCGTGTCCAGGGGTAGGGGATTTTTGTTACATTCCGTGGGTCCCACACCCATTGTGATACTTTTATGGTTAAAGTGTGACTGATATGCGTGCAGTATTTTACAATCAATTTCAAGTGCACATTTTAATGAATTTTGGTAATTGCATACAACTGTGCAAACACCACCACAATCAACGTATATAACGTTCCACTGCCGCAAAAAGTTCCCTCATGTCCCGTTAACTTGATTCCCTCTCCCCATCCCTGACCCCAGGCAATCATGTATCTATTTTATGTCGCTATAGTTTTATGTCACTATAGTTTCTAGAATTTCATATAAATGGAATCATACACAACGTACTATTTTGTGTTTGATCTTTTTCACTTAGTGCAAGGTTTCTCAGCTTGGACACTATTGTTGGGCTGCATCGTTCTCTGTTGTGGGCATCTGTCCTGTACTTTTTTAGGACGTTGAGCAGAATTTCTGACCTCTACCTATGAGGTGCCAGTATCACTCCCCAGCTGTGGCCATCAAAAACGTCTCCGGGTATTGCGAGCTATTCCCTGGGCGGGGGGCAAAATCATTCCTGGTTGAGAACTATAGATTTGCCATCATGTTTTTGAGATGTATCCATGTCGTGTCTACGAATCATTCACTCTTTTATTGATGACTAGTATTCCAATCTATGGATATAACAGTTTATTTCTTTAGTCATATGCGGACGGACATTGGGTTATTTCCAGTTCGGGAATATTACAAATAAAGCTACTATGAACTTCCACATATCTATTTTTGTGTGGATATATGTTTCCCTTTTTCTTGGGTAAATACCTATGAGAGGAATTGCTAGGTCATATGGTAACTCTGTACCTAGCCTTTCAAGGAAATGCCAGACTGTTTTCTAAAGTGGATGCACCTTGGGGTGCCTGGGTGGCTCACTTAGTTAAGTGTCTGACTTTGGCTCAGGCCGTGGTCTCACGATTCTTCAGTTCGAGGCCCACGTCGGCCACTGTGCTGACAGCTCAGAGCCTGGAGCCCACTTAGGATTCTGTGTCTCCCTCTGACTCTGCCCCTCTCCTGCTCACACTCTGTCTCTCCCTCCTTCAAAAACAGGTAAACATTAAAAAAAAAAAGAAAGTGGATGCACCATTTTACATTCCCACCATGTTCCACATCTACGACAACAGTTGTTATTGTTCATCACTTTGAGTATAGCCATCCTTATGGGTGCATTGTGGTATCTCGCTGCAGTTATGATTTGCATTTCCCTAATGACTAATAATGCTGAGCATTTTTCATGTCCTTATGGGTCATCTGTATATCTTTGGAGGAATGTTTATTGAAATCTTTTGCCTACATTTAAATTGGGTTGTCATTTTGGGTTGAGTTGCAAGAGTTCTTTATATATTATTGATGCAAGGGCCCTTTGTCAGATAAATGTTTTGCCAATACTCCCGGGCTGTGGCTTATTTTTTATTGTTTTTCTTAATTATGTTTTTCAAGGAGAAAACTTTCTTAATCTTGGTGAGTCCATTTCATCATTTTTTTTTTTTACACTGTGTCTTCAGTGTTCTGTTTAAGAAACTTTTTCTAACCAGGGAGACTGGGTGGCTCAGTTGGTTAAGCATCTGACTCTTGATTTCGGCTCAGGTCATGATCTCGTGGTTCATGAGTTCAAGCCCCACATTGGGTTCTGTGCTGGCAGTGCAGAGCCTGCTTGGGATTCTCTCTCTCCCAGCTCTCTCTCTGCCCCTCCCCTGCTTGCTCTCTCTTTCTAAACAAACAAACAAACAAACTTAAAGATTTTTTTTAAAAAGAAACTGTATCTAAATGTCACAAAAATTTTCCTCTGTTTTCTTGTAGGAGTTTAACTGTTTTAACTCTTACATTTAGATATATGATCCATTTTGAGTTAATCTTTATGTCTGCTGTGCAATACAAGTCAAGGTTCATGTTTTTCTGTACAGCTGTGTAGTTGTTCCAACATCCTTTGTTGAAAAGACCATCTTTTCTTTATGAAATTACCTTGACACATTTATCAAATATCAATTGACTATAGAAGTATAGAAAAGTACTATGTATTCTTGAAAAGAATGTGTATTCTTCCATTTTCATATGTGTTCTTATAAATATGGAGTAAATTGAAGTGACTGATACTTTTGTTCATGTCTAAGTTTTTGCTGATATTTTTTTGGTCTGGTTGTTTGTCAGTTTCTAAGAGAGGGCTGTTAATATCCCCAACTATGATTGAAGAATTGTCTGTTTTCCCCTTTAATTTTATGATTTTTGCTTCACCTATTTTGAAGCCTTTTATTGGGTGAATTCACTTATGATTGTTCTGTCCTATTCAATGGATGTTTTTTTGATTATCATCTCTGGTTATACATTTTCTTTTAAAAGGAGTTTGGTTGACTATTTTTATAGGTACTCTAGGCTTGTGCTCACTCTGTGCATGGATGTCCCTCTAAGCTTAATCATAGGGCTGTTGGCTGAGGCTTTGGTTCCTCACCACGTGGTCCTCTCTATAAGTCTGTTCATGACATGCCAGCTGGCTTCCCCCAGAGTGAGTGATCCAAGAAAGAAAGCATGAAAGACCAAGATAGATTTTCAAACCGAATCTCAGGAGTGACATAGCCATCGTTTCTGCTATGTTTTGTTTTGTTTTTCATTTGATTTTATCGTTGAAGCATAGTCATCATACAATGTTCTATTTGTTTCAGGTGTACAATATAGTGATTTGACAATTCTATACCTTACTCCGTGCTCGTCATGATAAGTGTCGTCACCATCTGTCCTCACACAACACTTGCCTCTCTGTGACTTACCTTATAACTGGACGTTTGTACCTTTTAATCTCCTTCATCTGTTTAGCCCTTCCATCCCCTCCCACCCCCCCTGCCCACCTCTCCTCTGGCAACCACCATTTTGTTCTCTGTATTTAAGTCTTTTTCTGCTACTGTCATATTGGTCACCCAGATGAATCCTGACATAATTTGAGACTATACATGAGTGCGAAATACTAGGAGGGTGGGGGGTCATTGGGGCTGAGGCTGAATAATTTCTTTTCTGCCCAGTGTTCCCCAGGAGCCCAGAGTTGTCGCACTCAGTTCTTTCTCAGAAGACATTTCGTGAATGTGCACAATAGACAATAGACACTTCTGACACTCTCAGCATTGTGCTAGATCCTCTGGTTGGGGGAGAAGAGTATACGAACTGTAACATTTAGCATAGTGTTAGCTTGCAAATAAGTCATTCATTCAGCTGAGACAATACCACCGTGTCTGTCATTACTGTTAATCTAGGGCATGTCCTCCTATTACTTCCCATTGCAGTAATACCTCAACTGATATCCCTGGCTCCAGACCCTTGAATCCATCCTTTATTTCACTGCCTGATGTATCTTTCTATACGTCTGATTATATGACTCACTTTTATAAAATATTTAAGGTTTCTCTATTGCCTATAGAAAAAGAAATCTAATATCCTTCGAGAATTATTTGAGGTACTTCAAAATTTGATGCACCTGTTTCTATATCATTCATCACCCTTAACTTTCCCAATGCCGATTATGTCACAGTCTAATTTTTTTTTCCCCAAAGAATTATCCACAGAACCTTAATTCCATCAGCTCTGGGAAGGAAGGTTTCATGGTCATATAAGTTTGGGCAGTGCTGTATACTATATTGCCTTCTTAGAAATGTATGCAATGTAGTATGTTAAAAACGCTGAAAAAATACTGTCATCAAGAGGTCTATTCAACATCAATCAATTGCTTCCCAATTTATTTGACTGTGGAACCAACTTCTGAAGACTACTTCTTAGCACCCTGCCCTGCATAAAGTTCTCTCATGGAACGTGTTTGAGGGAAACGCTGCTCTGTCACAGGGTTTATTCGCAGTTTCCTAAATGACCGTATTTTGCTGTTTTGTTTTTGGTTTTGTTTCTGCGTGGGGTGAGGGGGACTCATCTGGTAGTTCTTTCCTGGAAACGGAGACCCTGAAATGCCTTTTTGTCCTTACTCAGCCTTCAGAGCCCAGCTCATGTCTAATCTCCTATAAAACCTTTTCTGTCACACCGTACGCTTTTTCCTAAAGCAAATGTAATCGATTGCCTGGGTTATCACAGAACTTTTCTTATAACCCTTTCGCATTATGTCTCGCATTCTGTGCGTCTGCTTCCTCCCCTGGTAAACTGTGAGCTTGGGGAAGGGGGCCACATCGTATGCATTTTCCTATCTTGAGTGCCTCCCATAGTGCCAGACATTTGAGTGGCATATTCAGGTAATATTCAGTGCATGAATACACATGAAATCATTAACCCAATACCAGCTGATATATAATATAATTAAAGACTGCCTTATAGACTGTCTATGAAGCGCTATAAGAATTTTAAAAACCGTAATCCATGAGGACTGACATCATTAAGGAGTTTTATGGGGGAGGTGGGTCTTGAACTAGAGTTTGAAAGACGAGTAGAATTTGTATGAAGTAAACACTCTAATCAAAGACAGAGCCAGGCATCGTCTGGCGTGTTAGTGGGACAGTCAGGGAAAATAATGGATGCTGGAGTAGACAACATTAAAGTCGGGTAGTTAGAGTGGTTTCAGATTACAAAAAGCTTTGAATTCCAGGTATAATAGTTTAAGAGCTGTTGATGAAAGCGGCTAATCAGGCTGAAAGCAGGATTTGGCAGAGATTAGACAAAAACACCAAAACATGTACTGATTTAAATTAAGGTCTGTTATTAGAGTCACCAATTCTGTCATGTTTGTTAACCGGCCCACGCAGTTCACCTATACTGAGCATTAAGTCTCATGTTTGAATTGCACTGGCTTTCTTTTTCCTAACATAAATGTGGTAATTTACAGATGAAGTAGTATCACGAAAGCAGAATCTTCCTCCCTTCCCCAACTTTTTTTCTTTCTGATAAAATGTTTCTTCCTAAAATTGTTCATTCAAGGAAAGATATTCCTTTACAGAGAAGGAAAACTCAAATGGACATTCATCTATCTCTCTTTAGCTCCGACTCGTTAAAATAATGTGAAATTAGTTTGTAGCCATTGCACTGAGTTTTTGATACACCTGTTATCAAAAACTGTTTTTTTTTTCTTTTAATTAGATGGGTAGCTCCAGGAGAACATTTCAAATCTAATAATTGGATTTTGGATTGGCTTATTGTGGGAATTGCCTAAATTTTTGAGTGCTTCTGAATGAAGTTTCTTAAACTTTTTCAATCTAAGTTTTACTTTATTGGCTTTGATGACTCCAAATCTGCTTTCTTATTTCTAAATCAAACTTTGACTTTTGATATCTTCAAGGAATGTTATGAAGAAATACATATTATTTTGTTTTATTTTTTATTGAGATCTAGTTGACCTATAACATTAGATTAATTTCACTGTACAACGTAGTGATTTGATATTTTGTATATACTGGGAAATGATCGCCACAATCAGTCTGGTTAACATCTATCACCACACATAATTGAAGTGTTTTTTCTTGCGATGAGAACTTTGAAGGTCTACTCTCTTAGTAGCTTTCAAAATGTACAAGACGGGCAAATTAAAGTTCTGTCCAGCAGCTTGCCTTAAACCAGCATAGAACCAAAGGCTTCTGTAGATTCTATCAGGTTATTTTCCTTGGCAGATTTCTGGTGCACTGGGTATTTCAGAGAGGTAAAATAAATTTTAAAAATTACTAGAAAGTAACTTTAAAGGCAAATAAAATTGGGGCTCCCGGGGGGCTCTGTGGGTTAAGCACCCAACTCTTTGATCTTGGCTCAGGTCATGATCTCAGGGTTGGGGAGACCATATTGACAACAGAGTCTGCTTGAGATTGGCTCACTCTCCCTCACTCTCTGCCCCTTCCCCCCTCTCAAAATAAACAAACTAACTCACTAAATAAATAAATACATAAACTTTGAGATTAAGGAATAGTTAGTCCAAATCTGCCATTCTGCTCAAATGTCACACAAGGGACAGACATTCATGGCAGATTAGATGACTCTTCCGGCTCTAATGCAGCCCCTGGCCTTACCTCCCCATGGGTTGGCTCTGGGTGGAGTGGGAGTGGGGGGAGTATGGACTCGCGCCTCACCCTTCCACCCTGATCTCTGGGAGTGGGCAGGACTTTAGTCCTCTGAGGCATTGGACGCTCCCTGGCCTCTTGGCGGTGTCCGGAGTGACCCTCCCAGTGGAGGACAGTGCCGCCTCGTGGCTTCAGGCTTATAGCTCTTTGACACACCAGCGAGATGCGCCTGGCCCTTCGTGCTGCTCCTGAAACACTCCAGGTGGCCCCAAGCCAACCCACTGTCGTTTCTGGTTCCCAGCGACCCATCCCCCGCTGGGGTCACTGCTGTAACTAGAGTGTCTGAAGAGCAGGTTTCAGTAGGTGAGAATGTAAGTAGGTCCCCTCCCTGGGGCGGATCCCTCATAGTCCCATTGTGTGCCCACATCACAGACCCCACCCCCCTCCAAAGCCCTGGCATCTATGGAGGCCTTTGCTGGCCGATTTGGGGACATTAGTAGGGACCACACACCCTTGGTGAGAAAGGCTTCTCTAGAGATCAGAGAGGATACCCTGCAGTACAAAACCCCATCCCCCCAGTCACTTCTCTTCCTCTGCTTGTGGGTCCACATTGAAGCCAAATGCTCTTTCCCTAAAATGCTTAAACAAGCAAACTGTTTTGGTGAGTCTTTTGAGGAAAACACAATTTCCTAAATTTAACACACTTGCTCTATAATGTTACATTGCTAAACAATAATTACATTAGATAGTTAAAAATTGAGCTAGGTAGAGAGACAGGTTGAATGGACCCTCTGTAGTAGCTGAGTACCAGCCCAGTTGGCAGAATTTGGGATTGCAGAAATTCTTGGGTATAAATCAAGGAGAGTCTTTTTCTTGCCTAAAACGTGGAAATGATTTCATCCCTTAAAAATTGTTTTGGGTGTGTCTGGTGGCTCATTCAGTTAAGCATCCAACTCTTCATCTTGGTTCAGGTCATGATCTCACAGTTGTGGGTTCGAGCCATGCATGGGGCTCAGTGCTGGCAGTGTGGAGCCTGCTTGGGATTCTCTTTCTGTGTCTCTTTGCCCCTTCCCTGCTCTCTCTCTCTCTCTCTCTCTCCCTCGCTCAAAGTAAATAAATAAACTTTAATGAAACTCAAAAAAAAAAATTCACTTTGCAACAAGCTTGTCGTTTGAGAGCCTAGAGCATTTACACGGATGCGAAAAAAGGCTTCCATTTTCTTTTCATTCACCTCTTTTTCTCCCTTTCTCTTAAAAATGCCTCCTGCCTCTGTTTCTCTAATTAATTAATTAATTTTCAGGATAGCTAACATAGTATTCTGGTTTCAGGTGCACAATGTAGTGATTCAACGATTCTGTGCCTTACTCAGTGCTCATCGTAAGTGTACCTAATCTCTTTAACCTATTTCACACATCCCCTTCTCCCCCCAACCTGTGGGGTAGCTATCACCTGTGGTAGCTATCACTATGTTCTCTGTAGTTGAGAGTCTGCTTTGGGGCACCTGGATGGCTCAGTCGGTTGAGCGTCTGACTCTTGATTTCAGCTCAGTTCACGATCTCACAGTCACGGGATCGAGCCCTGCGTCTGGCTCTGCAATGACAGTGTGGAGCTGTTTGGGATTCTCTCTCTCTCTCTCTCTCTCTCTCTCTCTCTCTCTCTCTCTCTCT
>NW_024420499.1:2138538-2233828 GCF_014898765.1 Herpailurus yagouaroundi | reverse complement strand
TCTCTCTCTCTCTCTCTCTCTCTCTCTCTCTCTCTCTCTCTCTCTCTCTCTCTCCCTCCCCCTTCCTGAGTTACATGCTCTATCTCTCTCAAGTTAAATAAAATGTTAAAAAGAAATAAATTCCCCCAAATGATTCAAATATCTAGTTCAAGTTTGCATCAGTTACTCAGGTCCTGCTCACCCATTAAAAAAAAAAAAAAAAGAGTGTTTTTTTGGTGTGTGTCTTTTGTTCGTTGTTCATTTGTTTTGTTCCTTAAATTCCATATATTAGCGAATCATACGCTATTTGTCATTCTCTGACTGACGTTACACTTAGCATAGTACTCTCTAGATCCATCCATGTCATTGCAAATGGCAAGATTTCATTATTTTTTATGGCTGAGTAATATTCCAGTGTGTGTGTGTGTGTGTGTGTGTGTGTGTGTGCGCGCGCACGCACACGCGCATATACCACTTGTTCCTTATCCATTCATCTGTTGATAGACCATTTCATAGTTTGGCTACTGTAAATAATCCTGAGATAAATATAGGGGTGCATGTATCCCTTTGAATTAGTGTTTTTGTAGATTTGGGGTAAAACCCAGTAGTGTGTTTACTGGGTCATAGGGTAGCTCTATTTTTAACTTCTTTTTAATGTTTATTTTTGAGAGAGAGAGAGAGAGAGAGAGAGAGAGAGAGAGAGAGAGAGACAGAGCGTGACTGGGGGCAGGGCAGAGAGAGAGGGAGACACAGAATCCAAAGCAGGCTCCAGGCTCCAAGCTTCAGCACAGAGCCCGACGCGGGGCTCGAACTCACGAACCGCAAGATCGTGACCTGAGCTGAAGTCGGACGCTTAACCAACTGAGCCACTCAAGCGCTCTCTATTTTTCACTCAATCGCTCTCTATTTTTAACTTCTTAAGGAACCTCGATGCTGTTTTCCAGAGTGGCTGTACCAGTTTGCATTTCCACTAACGGTACAACAGGGTTCCTTTTTCTCCACATCCTCTCTAACACCTGTTGTTTCTTTTGTTTTTGTGTTTAGTCATTCTGACATGTGTCAGGTGATATCTCATTGCAGTTTTGATTTGCATTTTCCTGATGTTAAGTGATGAATAATATCTTTTCATGTGTCTGTTGGCCATTTGTATGTTTTCTTTGGAGAAATTTTTTTAACGTTTATTTATTTTTGAGAGATAGAGAGAGACAGAGCATGAGCAGGGGAGGACTAGAGAGAGAGGGAGACACAGAATCCGAAGCAGGCTCCAGGCTCTGAGCTGTCAGCACAGAGCCCGACGCGGGGCTCGAACCCATGAACCGTGAGATCATGCCCTGAGCTGAAGTCAGTTGCTCAACCGACTGAGCCACCGGGTGCCTCAATTCTTTACATATTTTGAATATTAAGCCTTTATCGGATATGTCATTTGCAAATATCTTCTCGCATTCCAAAGGTTGTCTTTTGGTTTTGTTGATTGTTTCCTTCACTGTGAAGAAGCTTTTAATTTTTTTTAATGTTTATTTATGTTGAGAGAGAGAAAGTGTGAACAGGGCAAGGGCAGAGAGAGAGGGGGGGCACCCCAGAAGCTTTTAATTTTGGTAAGTCCCAATAGTTTATGTTCGCTTTTGTTCCCGTGCCTCAGGGGACATATCTAGAAAAAAGTTGCTACGGCTGATGTTAAAGAAGGTACTGCCTTTGTTCTCCGCTAGGATTTTTACGGTTTCAGGTCTCACGTGTAGGTCTTTAATCCATTTTGAGTTTATTTTTGTATATGGTGTAGAAAGTGGTCCAGTTTCATTCTTTTGCATGCTGTTGTCCACGGTTTTCCCGGCACCATTTGTTGAAGAGACTGCCTCTTTTCTCAAAGCTTAATTGACCATAGAATAGCGGGTTTATTTCTGGATCTCCTATTCTATTCTGTTGTTCTATGTGTCTATTTGTATGCCAGTAACGTGCTGTTTTGATTACCATAGCTTTGTAATACCACTTTCACTCTTGAATTGTGATACCTCATTTTGTTTTTCTTTGTCAAGATTACTTTGGCTATTCAGAATCCTTTGAGTTTCCGTATAAATTTTAGTATTGTTTTTTTCTAGCCTTGTGCAAAAGGCCATGGGTATCTTGATAGGGATTACATTAAATCTCTGAATTGCTTTGGGTAGCATAGACGTTTTAAAAATGTTTGTTCCTCCAACCCATGAGCATGGAATGTCTTTCCGTTTCTTTGCTGTGTCTTGAATTTTCTTTCATCAGTGTTTCATTGTTTTCAGGGTACTGGTATTTTACCTTTTTAGTTAAATTTATTTCTAGGTATCCTATTATTTTTGGTGCAATCGTAAATGGGAATATTTTCTTAATTGCTTTTTCAGCTGCTTCATTATTGATGTAGAGAAATGCAGCAGATTTCTGTATATTCATTTTGTATCCTGTAACTTTACTGAATTCATTTCTTAATTCCGGTAGTCTTTTGATGGAATCTTTAGGGTTTTCTCTATGTGGTATGTCATCTGTTTTATTTCTTCTTTACTTATTTTGATGCCTTTTTTTTTTTTATCTCATTGCTGTATATATCACTATCCACTTTTTCCTTTATGTGTGTTAATAGTTGCTTTTGTATTTGGGGGTTGTATATTGGGTGCATAAACCTTTACAATTTTTATATCTTCTCGTTGGATTGTCCCCAGTATGATTATGTGGTATCCTTCTTTGTCTCTTGCTATGGTCTTTGTTTTACAGTCTGTTTTATCAGGGCACCTGGGTGGCTCAGTCTGTTAAGCGTCTGGCTCTTGATTTCGGCTCAGGTCACAATCTCGCAGTTCTTGGGACCGGGCCCCGTGTTGGGTTATGTGCCGACTGCACAGAGACTGTATGGATTCTTTCTCTGCCCCTCTCTCTGTCTCAAAATTAATAAATACACATTAAAAAAGTAAAGTCTGCTTTGTCCAATATAAGTATTGTTACCCCACCTTTCTTTTCAATTCCACTTACACAATAAATGTTTTTGCACCCCCTCATTTTCAATGTGAATGTGTCTTTAGGTCTGAAATGAGTCTGTTGTAGGCAGTGCATAGGTGAGCCTTGCTTTTTTATGCATTCAGTCACCCCTATGTCTTTTCATCAGGGCATTTAGTCCATTCACATTCAAAGTAATTATTTATAGGTATGTACTTACTGCCATTTTGTGAGATGTTTTATGCGTGCTTTTGTGGGTCTTCTCTGTTCCTTTGTTCTCTCGATCTATTTTCTTGTGGCTTGTTGGCTTGCTTTAGTGATACGCTTGGACTCCTTTCTCTTTATGTTTTGCATAACTATTATAGGTTTTTGATTTGTGGTAATCCTTTAGTTTATATATAGTGTCCTAGGCATATAGCAGTGTAAAATGATGGTTATTTAAGGTTGAACCCATTTTCAAAGCACTGACATTTTACTCCCCGCCCCCACCCCTTCTACTCTTTAATCTTTTTTGAATTATTTGACTGATTTTTGATTAATTTTTATGTTTATACTCAATTTCACTGCTTTTGTACTTTAAGCTCTCTACTGGTTTGACACGTGATTAATTTACTACTATTATTATTTTTATATGTACCTGTGAAAGTTTTTCTATTCCTACTTTTCTTTTTTTTTATTTTTTTTAAATTTTTTTTTTAAGTTTATTTATTTTTAACAGGGACAGAGAGCGAGCATGAGCTGGGGAGGGGCAGAGAGAGAGAGGGAGACACAGACTCCGAAGCAGGCTCCAGGCTCCGAGCTATCAGCACAGAGCCTGATGCGGGGCTCGAACTCACAAACTGTGAGATCATGACCTGGGCCGAAGTCGGATGCTTAACCAACTGAGCCACCCAGGCGCCCCTCTATTCCTACTTTTCTTACGTTTGCTTATGGTCTTTTCTTTCCACTCAAAGAATCCCTTAACATTTCTCTTAAGGCTGATCTGGTAGTGATGAATTCCATGAACTGTTGTCAGGAAACTATCTCTCTGTCTATTCTGAATGCTATCCTTGCTGGTTCAAGTATTCATGGTTGTAGTTTTGTTTTGTTTTGTTTTGTTTTGTTTTGTTTTGTTTTTTCCTTTCATCACTCTGAATGTTTCACGCCATTCCCCTCTGGCCTGCAAAGTTTCTGCTGGAAAAGCCACTGATAGTTTTATGGGGTTTCCCAGGTATGTAACTGTTTTCTTTTCTCTTTCTGCTTTTAAAGTTCTCTCTTTAACACTATTTTTTTTTTGCCAGTTTAATTATTATGTGTCTTGGTGTGAACCTTCTTCGGTTGATTTTGTTGGGGGCTCTCTGTGCCTCCTGGATCTTGATTTCTGTTTCCTTCTTTAGCTAAGGTAAGTTTTCAGCTATTATTTCTTCAAGTGAATTTTCTGTCCCCTTTTCTTTCTCTTCTCCTTCTGGGATCCCTATAACGTGAACATTAGTGTGCTTATTGATGTCACTGAGTTTCCTTAACCTCTTCTCATTTTTTATCATTCTTTCTTTTCTTTCTGTTATTCACCTTGGTTGTTTTCCGTTGTTCTGTCTTGCAGGTTGCTGATTCATTCTTTTGCTTCCTTTGGTCTACTATTTATTCCCTCTAATGTGTTCTTAATTTCAGTTAGTGATTTCTTCATCTCTGATTGGTTCTTTTTGTATTTTCTTTCTCTGTTGAGGGTCACACTGAGATCCTCCACTCCTTTCAAGTCCATTGAGTATCTTTATGACCACTTCTTTAAATTCTCTCATAACTCTCTAGATGTAGCTGGCATAAATAATACGATTTAAGAAAGCTCTTTTTGAAAGGCAGAAGCACCTTGATAAGCTGCTCCCTACCCCTTCTATTCATGCAACCATACGAAATGAAAAATTCTTAATTAGATTGTCAGAGTTCAGTTTGGATATCTTTGATGATTTCCTGATTATTTTGGCAAGGCAGAATATCATAGTTACTCTCAAAAGTGTGAATCTTGGGACGCTTGGCTGGCTTAGTCAGTAGAGCTTTCAACTCTTGATCTTGGTGTTGGGAGTTCAAGCTCCACATTGGGTGTAGAGATTATTTAAAAATAAAATCTTTTAAAAAGTGTGTGATTCTCTGAGTATCTATTGTTTGATATTGTTTCAGAAAAGAAATTGCTATAATAGTTCATCTTTGAGTGTCAATAGCTGAGTTAAATCTTCTATTTTACTTTACTCTCTGATCAAAATAGTGTCCCTGGACTAAGCTGACTGTTATACTGTGAATGCTTTGCTAAGATAGCCAAGTCTATTTCTTGAGTTTTGCTCTTGCCTACAAGATCATTCAAGTGTCTCGTATTTCCTATCCTAAGTGATGGCTTGTTCGTTGTCTTTCTTCGTTGAATGCAGTTTGTCTTTTTCCTTCATTTCAGTTTTGTTAGAGTCAGCAGCAAATGAAGCTTACCAAAGCTAACACTCTTCTTTCTAATACCAACTATAACAACAACAACAATAAAGATCCACAGATGGAAGGGATATCTTATTTATCTAAGATCTGGCAAGTTTGGAGACACAGTTATGGTGACACACGTGACTGTCTTTTGTTCCCCTTTACCCGATCCATTTGTTGGATGCTATACTTAGGGATCGGTTGGAGGTCAACCTAGAGGCAAAGGAGCAGAACAGAACTTTCTTATGTCTCCTTTGTAGATGATAGTTTATAGATATAGTCTGAGTGGCTTTTAGTATTTAAAAAAGGGCAGTGAATATTCTTCAAATTCACATGTTTTATAGATTTAAATGATACGTTTTCTTCTGCTACTTTTATATTTTAATTTTTTTCCAGCTTTATTTTTTTATCTCAGGACTTCTTTATACTCTTAAAATTATTGAGGACCCCTAAAAGCTTTTGTTCATGTAGGTTATGTATATCAGTGTTGGCCATGTTAAAGATTAAAACTGAGAAACTTAAAATATATTTATATATTTAAAAAGAATATCGTTGGGATGAGCACAGGGTGTTGTGTGTAAGCAATGAATCATGGGAATCTACCACTGAAACCAAGAGCACACTGTATACACTTTATGTTATATAACATGACAATAAATTATATTAAAAAAAAAAAAAGAACTGGGGTACCTGGGGGGCTCAGTCGGTTAAGTGTCTGACTTCAGCTCAGGTCATGATCTCACCACTTGTGAATTTGAGCCCTGTGTCAGGCTCTGTGCTGGCTGCTCAGAGCCTGGAGCCTGCTTCACATTCTGTCTCTCTCTCTCTCTCTCTCTCTCTCTCCCCTTCCTCTGCTCACGCTCTCGCTCTCTCTCTGACTCTCTCAAAATTAATAAACATTAACAAATAAAATAGAATAAAATAATTGAAATAAAATTAGAAATAATAAAAAATTAAAAATTTAAAAAAGAATATTAAATCTGTTACATATTAATATATACCTTTTCAAATGCAAATAACTGTCTTTCTCAAAACAAAAATTAATTTAGTGGGAAGCGTATTGTTATTTTACACCTTTGCAAATCTTTACAATATCTGGCTTCACAAAAGACACATTAGGTAGCCTCTGAAAAACTCCATAACACACACATAGGAGAATAAGAGTAAAGATGACAAATGATGCCTTAGTATTTTTGTGAAAATTGTTTTTCATCTTGTGGGCTCTCTGAAAGGTTCTCAATAGCCTCTAGTGGTCCTCAGGCCACACATTGAGAACTGTTGTTTTCATCCAGTTGGTGTATGATGGAAGATACATTGTTTTCTAAATAACCAACTTTACGTAATGATATTCTTCTTTTCCCGCAACACAAGATTTGAATTGCCATCAGTATTTGCTCAATGTAAAACACACACGCGCACACACACACACACAGAGTATTTGCACCACTCTTCTATTTTAGGTTGATATTATATTATTTTAATACCAGCAATATAAATTCCACTTCTCATCCTCACCTCCTTTCATTTTAGTAGGTTTTTTTTTTTATCTCCAGAACTCTGTTGAAACAACTCTTATCAAGTATACCAAAAAACTGCATATTGCCAAAGCCAACAGCCCATTCTCTGTCATTATTTTCACTTTTTGAATGTGTTTGCCACGATGAACCATTTCCTCCCTTTTGAAGCATTTTGTTTTCTTGGCTTCCATGATACTATACTGTCATGGTTCTTTCTATGTCAGTAGCTACAGACTCTCAGTGTGATTTGATGGATTATCCTCTCTTATATGACTTCTGTTAAAATGGTTACGTTACATCCTGGGACAACTTCTCTATCTACACTCTCTCCTTGGACGTTGCAAGCAATCCTAGAACTTAAAATTCTCTCTAAAAGCCAGTGACTCAAATTTTCACCTCAAAGGAATAATCATGACAATCATAAAGAAACAAACAAACAAACGAATGAACAAATGAGAATAAAGCGTGAGAATTACACTACCAGGTATTGGGACCTAGTATAAAACTATAGTGACTGAAACCGTGCAGAAATAGATAAACTGTTTAATGGGACAGAATGGAGTAAAAAAAAAAATATATATATATATATATATATCTACATATATATAGTCACCTGTGTCATGACAAAATGACACCATAGTACATTAGGAAAAGGACACTTTTTAAAATAAGTGGTGGTGGCTCGATCAGATATCCAAGTGGGGAAAATAGATCTTATTTCACATCATATACAAAACTAAATTTTAGAGGGGTGCCTGGTGACTCAGTTGGTTAAGCGTGTGACGTTTCCATTAAGAGAATCAAGAGGTAACTTACTAAACGGGACATATTTGTGAGACACACAACTAACACGTGACTAGCATTGAGAATAAAGAACTCGCACAGATTAATAAAATGATTGGTAACAAGAAAGAAAAATAGGCAAACGATTTAAACAGACACATCACAAAAGAGATGATCCAATGGCCAGGAAAAAGAAGAAAACTTGCTCAACTTCATTAGTCATGAGGGAATGCAAATTACAACCACAATAAAATACCATATACCCACTAGAATGGCTAAAACAATCAAAAGCAAAAAGTACATTTAAAAGAGAATGGTTAGTGAGGATACAGAGCACTGCTATTTTCAAACTATGCTAGCATGGGACTTTTTTTTTTATTAAAAAAATTTTTTTTAACGTTTATTTATTTTCGAGACAGAGAGAGACAGAGCATGAACGGGGGAGGGGCAGAGAGAGAGGGAGACACAGAATCGGAAGCAGGCTCCAGGCTCTGAGAAGTCAGCACAGAGCCCGACGCGGGGCTCGAACTCACGGACCGCGAGATCATGACCTGAGCCGAAGTCGGCCGCTTAACCGAATGAGCCACCCAGGCACCCCTAGCATGGGTATTAACTAGCATGGGTGTTCATTGCTTTAAACACTTTGAAAAACTGTTTGATAGTATCTAGTAAAACCATAAATTCATACCCTGTGACTCAGCAATTCTACTCCTAGGTAAATACCCAAAGGAAATTCATACAGAAGTTAAAGCCAATACTAAAATATTAATAACAGACAAAAGTACCGAGCGCACGCAAATTACTCAAATTCTCATGACCGGTAGAGTGAATAAATGTGGAAAATTCACCAATGTAATACTATATTGCAAGAAAAATGATTGGCAATACATATGGATCTCACAGACATGTTGAGCAAAAGAAACCAGACACAAAATATATTCTCTATGATTTTCTTAATCTAAAGTACAAAACCAGACATATGAGCCAATATATGCTGCTTAGACATCAAGACAGTGATTGTCCTTTGGGAATGAGAAGACTGGGTGGGGCCACATGGCATACGTCTGTACACGAGTCATGCTCTGTTTCTTGATCTTGGTGTTGGTTACACAGGAATGCTTGAAAATGTATTGAGAACTTATGTACACTTTAATGAATGTGTATGATACTACAATAAAGGATTGTTTTAAACGTACATCTCTGGTCCTAACCTCCACTTTAGATATCACTGCTTGCTCATCATCTCTGCTTAGGTATCTAATGGGCATAGCAATCTGGCCATGAGCAAACAGAGCTATTGAATTCTTTCCACCTTCCCCTCTTTCAAACCCATTCTCTCCAAACATTTCCCATTTTAGTAAATTTTGCTTAAGCAAAAAACCTGGTAGATGTTCTTGGTTTTTTTTTTTTTTTTCTTCATAGTGCACATCCAATCTTTCAATAAGTCCTCTTGGTTCAAATTCCAGAACGTATCCGATTTATGACTACTTCTCACCAATGTTAAAATATTACTCTAGGACACCACCATTTTGTGGACCTTGCTCCAGCTCTCTAGCTAGTTTTCCTGCTTTTATACCTGCTCTTCCCTATCCCACAGTGGATCTTTCTAAAGAGTAAATCACATCATATGACTTAAAACCTGCTACTGACTGTCTTTTTGCAGTACTAAAATAGCTGTAGTTGAGTGAAAACTTTCCTTTTCTAGCTAAGAATCCCACCTAACAAATAGGGAAAGAATGAAGGATTAGAAAATCAATAGTGTGCAACATTTAATGAGAAAATTGATTTAGGAAACAATCTTTAAAGGATGAAAGCATTGAGTGAAGGATTTATGGGGGACTTTACAATGGAGGGATCAGGCTGCCATCACATGAGTCTATTGATCAATCACTAAAAATTATACCCAGAAATTGAGTGTCTTCTCAAGATTAAAAACACAGCACAGCATATACATATATATATACATACATATATATATATATATATATATATATATACACACACACTTAAAAGTTGAACTTGAATCTCATTAAGGACTAGCTTCCATTTAAAGAAATATGGGAACTAGATGAACACATTAAACAGCATCACAAGGAAGTGAATCCACTATATTGGGGCATTCTCCAGTCAAATGGACTTACATTCTTTTACAACTCAATGACATGAAGAAAAGGAGCGGGGGGAGGGTGCATGGGTGGCTCAGTAGGTTGAGCGTCTAACTCTTGATTTCAGCTCAGGTCATGATCTCAGGGTCCTGGGAGGGAACCCCATGTCTGGCTCTGCACTGAGCATGGAGCCTTCTTAAGGTTCTCTCTCGGGGCGCCTGGGTGGCGCAGTCGGTTAAGCGTCCGACTTCAGCCAGGTCGCGATCTCGCGCTCTGTGAGTTCGAGCCCCGCGTCAGGCTCTGGGCTGATGGCTCAGAGCCTGGAGCCTGTTTCCGATTCTGTGTCTCCCTCTCTCTCTGCCCCTCCCCCGTTCATGCTCTGTCTTTCTCTGTCCCAAAAATAATAAACGTTAAAAAAAAAAAAAAAGGTTCTCTCTCTTCTTCTCCCTTTACCCCTCCCCTGCTTGTGTGTGCACATTCTCTCTCTCTCTCTCTCTCTCTCTCTCTCTCTCTCTCTCTCTCTCAAAAAAAAGGGGGTTTTGCTTTAGCATGAAAAAAGAAGAACAATGAACATAATGTGCAGAACTTATGTGGATCCTGCTCTGAATAAACCAATGGTGAAAAGCTATTTGTGACATAATTGGATAAATTTGATTATAGATTATTTATTATATGACACCAAAGACTTAATTGTTACCAATGTTAGGTGTGATAATGGCTTTGTAGCTATGTAAGAAAATATCCATACTTTTCAGAGATGCATACTGAATTATGTACATAGAGATGAAGTGATATGAAGCCTGGGAGATTTGCTTAAAATACTTAAAGAAAAAGGCACAGATGAAGCAATATGATAAAATATTGATAATTAATGAATTTGGATGATGGTCATATGGCATTTATTGTATCATTCTTGTTATTGAATATATTTTTTAGATTTTTTAAAATAAAAAACAAATCGCTGACGGCTACCCAAATCTTGTAAGATGTATATGTTTGTTTACTTCTCTGAATCATCTCTCTTGTATCGTTCCCCCCCACCCCATTCACTAACTTCAGCCATTCTGCTAATCATTTTGCTTTTGAACACATGCACACAGCACTCTTCTGTTTCAGAGTGTTTGAATTTGTTGGCTTTTTTTCTGTTTGAAGTGTTCTTCCTCCAAATAATCCCATGGCTACTCCTCTTTCCAACATTGGGGATGCAACTCAAATATTACCTGCTTGGAGAGATTGTCCTCAACCATCCTAGCTAAAGAAGAAGATCAGATGATTGTTCAGCAAATGTTTACTACCTACTCCCTTTCCACTGGAGGAGTATATTTCCTTTCTCCAATGTTGTTGGGCTTGGCCACATGCATTGTTATAATCAATTTGGCCAGTTGGATATGAGCAGATATAAACAAGCAGACTTGAAATGTGTTTGCATTGAGGCACTCTTACCCTTTTTGAGAGAGCCATGGAAAGAGATTTCTCAGGGTAGCTGCTGCCCCTTCGTTATCGATCTCGTTACTAATAGCTCTAAAGTACTATACAGATATTTGTTGTAATTGTCAAAATCTATCACAGTGACTGGCAAGTAATAGGTATTCAATAACATTTTATTGAGTAAATGAATCGAAATCAGGCCATGAAGATTTGGAAAGGGCTTGGTTTAGGATCTTTTTGGCCATCTTTTAGGGCCTCTAATTATGTTACAAATCCTATGTTTTGGGGGGCAGGATTAAAAAAAAAAAACAACCTGTCAACCAGAGCAAAAGGTCATATTTCATGGCTGGTCATAGTTTGCCTTATGAACTTTATTTACCCACTACAAACCTTCTCAAAGCCTTGCTGTGGAGAAATATAGTTTCCTTCTACCAAGGGAATTTCTGTGCCTGCTAGAAATGGCTGGAAGAGAAAAGATAATGTAGGTATAAATAAGGGTAGGTCTTTCCATGACTTAGTTCTCTTATGATTTGTATTTTCTATCTTAATGAAAAATTTTACAGCAGCCACAGAACATGGAACACCATGTCCCTTATTTTACAGTTTATGAAGTTTTCATATATTTTGACCTAATTTTTTCCTCTGCGATATTGAGATATGGTATTGGGAAGTCATAGACACTATTACTTTTGACCTTTAGGAAAGTTGTATCCAGGAGTCAGGTCCCCCATATGAGTGAATGATGAGAAGTTGCCTATATTTCCTATGAATCTCTGTTCATTCCAGAAGGACAGGAGAAGAGAGAGGTAGATAATGAGGTTTTATTGCTCCGATTGAGCTACTTAGTAAACCTCACACATCATGGGTGAGTATGAAGGGCAAACAAAGTTTATACCTTGTATGTGCTAAAATTATAATATGGGCTAATGCATCATACATTTACAGTTATGATTATTTTCAAATATAATCCTTGGGTATCATGCTTTACTTCGAAGTTTAGTTTACTATCTCTTATGATTGTGTACCATAGCCTATTTCAATCAGTTACTAGTAATTGTTGTTATGCTTTCATAGCATTCTAAATCTGGTTTGTTTGTTGATTCTAAATGCCATCCCAGGGAAGTCCTCAGTTCTCTTTATTTAATATGATAATTGGTCTGTTTATCTGTGTGCATTTCTTACCATTTTACCTTCCTCCTCTGCTCCCTACAAACCCTTTCCCTCTAGAGTTATTATTATTCTGAAATTTAGTGTATATCCCAATCTAACGTCCCTTTATACGTTGCTCACTAGAGTCTGTTTTTAAATTTTTATTTGCTTATTTTGAGATAGAGAGAGTGCAGAGGAGGGCCAGAGAGAATGGGAGAGAGAGAAAATCCCAAGCAGGCTCCGCAAGATCAGTGCAGGGGCTTGATCTCACGAACTGTGAGATCATGACCTGAGCTGAAATCGAGAGTTCGACGCTTAACTGACTGAGTCACCCAGGCGCCCCTAGAGTCTTTATACATTCTAAAGTATATTTATGGAACACTTGTTACAGAGCACTGCTGGAGACTGGATTTTGAAAAACAAACAAAACAAACAAACAAAAAAATAAGAGTTTTGGTCTTCCATTACTGGGTCTTTTCCGATATGTCTTTTTGGTTAAAACTTTAATGCTTTTCTGGGCCTATCACCTATGCTAATCTTCTTTTAGTTACTAGAAGTTCCTTGCTGAGATTTCTTCCTTAATATTTATATGGCATATCCCCCAAATTAATCAATGATCGTGTGAGTCAGGAAAAAAGTTGTGCCGAGTGTGAATGCAGGCCTGAGTTGCGGGCTACGATGGGGAGGAATGATAGTGTATTTTAGAATAACCTATAGCTGCTAGTGAATATATAGCTATTTCCTATGGAGTCTACTACAGGGCTTGGCTGTGGACCTACCCCAGGACTGTTCCATGATATCTTGGTAGAAGATCAACCTTTAGTTGCCATCAAGGTTTTCAGAGTTTTGAAAGGCTTAGGTCCATTGATGATGTCTAGGAGAAGTATTGTGTTTCCTAGGCTATCAACATGTCGACTCTTCTCAATTTAACCTTTTTGAAAACAAACTCTAGATTAACTCATATCAGAAGCTATGAATTCTATTTCTGACTCTGTCAATAGCTGATTATTTCCTCTTTGGCCATTCTTTTCTGTGAAATGAGGAATGAACTCCAACACAAATTCCAGCGATGGTATTTCATGATTCTCTGACTATGTAATGAGCCCTGGGAAGATGCTCGTTATTGTATATATTTACATGGCACGTACAATCCGAGTTAAAGAACACTGACAATGGAAAGCCATGGCTAAAGAAGTTAGATACCATAAGAAGTCAGAAATTTATCACTGCCCTCTGTAGTCATTTTAATAAATGATTTGAACCTTAAATACATGTGTATCTCTTTAGTTATACACCTGCTCAATAATCAAGCATAAATGCCCTGTGGTAATTAGGCAGTGTGCTTCTAGCTGTGGGATCATAAGATATGAAAATTGGGATGGTTAATTATTGCTACAGTAATTGAAGAATGACATACCCTGATTAGTTTTTTTTAAACTGTGCCTTTTTTCCTCTTTAAGAAAACAATGAGTAAGAGCTTTTATTGCAGATAGAAGAGAAAGCATATCAGATTTTCAAACCCTTCCAAAGGGTTTCATTAAAGGAAATATGTCACCTTAGAAATGGCAAAAAAAAAAAAAAAAAGACTTGGTCACAAGAAAATGGAGAATCTGAATGCTCTAGTTACTTAAAATATCCAGCCACAATGAAGCAGAACTGATCTAAAGTCTGAATGACCCAGCAAGTCACAATGAAGCAGAACTGATCTAAAGTCTGAATGACCCAGCAAAGTAGAAGCTAGGATTGTCCCCCTCAACAAAGCGTAAGTATCTGAGGGCTGGAAATACATTGGTGTTCTCTAAAAGTCCTACTTTGATGTTCAGTTGACATGGGAAGAATACACTTTTCTATGCAATTTTGGTGCTGTTAAAAAGGCCCATTGCCCAGAAAATCTTACCCAACCTATTCTTTAAGGCTCAGTTCAAGTCTTATCTGTTGTGAAGCATTTTTGGGTGAATTCTCCCTTCTTTACTCCTTTTTTTTTTTTGCATTTATTATGTGTGTCACACAAATGAGATCTTATTGTTTAGCTCTGATCTCACAGACTTTGGCATTTTAGTATATAGTCTCTCATTCTTTATATAGTTTATGAGTGTGTCGTGTCTCTCAGCTAGCGTGTCTCTACTCCTATGACTCCCCACAACATCTAGCATGATTCCGGGCACATAGAAGGTACTTGATTAAGCGACTGATTGATCAATGTGGTTTGATGAAATATGATTCCAAGTCACATGGACTGTGTGCAAATTTGAGAAAACAAATGTGACACTTGGATGTCTTGAAAGATGTGCCATTACGATGCCTGATTAATGGATAAACTTTATTTAATTCATCATTTCCTCACCATTTGCCAACAGGCATACAATATCAACATTAGTGTAGCAGAAAATTTTGTTTTAGGAGCAGCAGTGTCACTAATAATATAAAATAAAATGTGATCAGACTTGGTCAAGCTGAATTTTTTTTTTTTTTTTTTTGCTTGCCAGGGTATTCGTGTTAATTTTTACAACATTTTAAATATCTGTATTTTTTTAGTTACAATATAAGTTCATTTGGTCCACTTTAAAAATCCTTTCTCTTGGGGTGCCTGGGTGGCTCAGTCGGTTGAGCGTCCGACTTTGGTTCAGGTCACGATCTCACGGTTTGTGGGTTCGAGACCTGCGTCAGCTGACAGCTCAGAGCCTGGAGCCTGCTTCAGATTCTGTGTCTCCCTCTCTCTCTGTCCCTCCCCCTACTACCCCCCCCTGAAATATAAATAAACATTGACAAAATTTAAAAAAAATAAAAATAAATAAAAATCCTTTCTCTACAAATGTAACAGAGCTATAATCTCACGGTCATTATCTTATATATTATGATAGGGTTTGCAATGGTTAATTTTATGTGTCAATCCTGACTTCTATAATGTCTCAGCTGTACTTGACCTTGTAAAGAAGAACGACCCTTGTCTGACCCCCACCTTGCTTTAGGCTGGCTGAGCGCAATGTCACATCAGAACTGGGTAACCCAATTAGAGCCCAATTTGATGTAAATTTCATATACCAGTTCTCATATTCCAGTTCTTCCTTGCTTTCCTGAGACCGACTCCCTACTAATGCCCGTGTAGTTGTTTATCTTGTTAGCTTCATTCAAGCACCAGGATGAGGGGGACAAGGGAGTCTGGCATGGGACTCTATTGCCTGCAAGAATAAGATCCTTTTAGTAATTGGGACCTGGCCTGGCCTGACCATGGCTTAGTTTTCAACTTTGGTTTAGTTTTAGCCTTGATCACTACGTATCACTTGAAACTCCTGTCTGTACCCTTTCAAACTGGGCCTCTCTGTACTCTGTCTACTTGGTCCACTTACTGCGCCCATTTAGACAGATCCCCTTTATTGCACTTACGCCATGGTGTGCACTAAGAGCCCAGTTTTTCTGCGCAGTATGGTAAGTGCCAGCACAGCGTGCTCTCCCCGCTAAGTGGAGGAATTATCCTGGTCGTTGGCCCCTGGACTGTTTGTTACCATCATGCTTTTTGGTGGAGGGTTTTAGTCATTTCACGTATTAGAGGTCAAGCTCGTAAGTTTTAGCTGCAAATCAGTGTATGGCCACTCTTCAAAACCACCCTTGGGATTTGGTTCGCTGCTACCAAATGATATTAGTGTGTTACAGTTAGCGATTTCCTTAAAAGGGAGAATAATGGTACTTTATTAGAAGCCTCAAGCTTAGACTTTAAAGATTCATTATATATAATAAGTAAATCTTTTTTTATAAAAAGTTTATTTTGAGAGAGAGCGAACGTGAGCAGGGAAGGGGCAGAGATAGAGTGAGGAAGCAGGCTCTACCCTTCAGTGTAGAGCCCAGCACAGAGCTCTGTCTTACTAGCCATGAGATCATGACCTGAGCCGAAATCAAGAGTTGGACGCTTAACCAACTGAGCCACCCAGGAGCCCCCCAAAAGTAAATCTTTTTAACTAAAATGGTAAACCTCTGCAAACATTAAATGTTCAAAAATACAATACTTTTATAGTGAGATTTTCTTAAAAAGCAATTAAATAATAAGATAAAGGAATATATCCGGGTAAAAAATAGATTTTTCTGCTATCGCCAATTATTTTTTTTTATTAATTTTAACACAAAATAATGTATGCTCCTTGAATCAAAATTCAAATAATACACAAGTATAGAAACTAAAGAATTATAACCCTTCTTATCTCATTGACCTAACCAGTCCCACTTTCAAAGGGTAACTATTGTAAAAAGATTGATGTGTTTTCTCCCAGATGTTCTCTATGCACATTCAAATATATACGTTTGGACATTTTTTTTAATGCTTGTGCTTTTTTATTATGCAAAATGGTGTGCGGTTGATGCATTGTTCTGCAAATTACTCTTTTTAATATAACAAACTGACAAGGAGTCATATTCATGACATATTCATATTAGTACATAAGGAACTTTTAAAAACATTTTTTAATGTTTCTTTATTTTTGAGAGAGAGAGAGAGAGAGAGAGAGAGAGAGAGAGAGAGAATGAGCAGGGGAAGGGCAGAGAGACGGAGACACAGAATCCGAAGCAGGCTCCAGGCTCCGAGCTGACGGCACAGAGCCCGACATGGGGCTCCAACTCACGAACAGTGAGATCATGACTTGAGCCGAAGTTGGACGCTTAACCAACTGAGCCACCCACGTGCCCTGGGAACTTACTTTTTTAATGGCATCATGACATTCCATGATCCAAATATACCCTGACTTATTTAACAAGTTGTTAATTTTGGATTTAGATTGTTTCCTTTGCTGTTAAAAATAATGTTATCAACATGCTCATATAGATACTTTCTATTAGTTTTCTATGGTTGAATAATACATTATAACAAACTTAGCAGCTTAAGGCAAACAAATATATTATTTTACAATTTCCCTAGAGGCTTGGCTAGGGAAAGATCTGCTTCCAAGCTTCCTCAGGTTGATGGCAGAATGGCTTTCCTGGAGGCTGTCTGATTGAGATTCTCGTTTTCTTACTGGCTATTGGCCAAGGGACCACTCTCAGTTCCTAGAAGCCACTCTCACGTCCCTGCCACATGGTGCCCTCCATAGACCCTCTCACACTTTGAATATCTCTGATGTTGGGAAAGGCTCAGGCTCTTTATAGGGCTCACCTAATTAGGTCAGACCAATCAGAATAATCTTTTTTTTTAGACTAACGCCAGAGTTTGCTGATTACAGTTGACCCTTGAACAGTGCCGGAGTTAGGGGCACTGAACCCCCATGCAGTAAAAAATCCACATATAACCTTTGACTTCCCCAAAACTTAACTACTAATAGCTTGCTGTTGACCAGAAGCCTTACCAATAACATAAACAGTCGATTAACACATATTTTGTATGTTATATACATTTATATATTGTATTCTTACAGTGAAGTAAGCTAGAGAGAAGAAAATGTTAAAATCATAGGGAAGATTAAGTACTGTACTATATTTATGGAAAAAATTCACATATAAGTGTACCTGCATTGTTGAAACTTGTATTGTGCAAGGGCCAACTGTAATAACATAATCACAGGATTGATACCCATTATATTCACAGATTGTGCCCACACTCCAGAGAGAGTTATAGAAGGCATGTACATCAAGGAGTGGGAATCTTGGTTATCTTAGAATTCTACCTATAACATACCCTTAGACCTTCATATGTTTATACGCAGATAGTCACTGAAGTACGATTGCTAGGCTAAAAGGTATGGGTGTTAGAAATTTTGGGTTACATCTTACATGTATTAAAAGTTTTTTTTTAATGTTTCTTTATTTTTGAGAGAGAGAGTGTGTGAGCGAGGGAGGGGCCGAGAGAGAGAGGGAGACACAGAATCCGAAGCAGGCTCCAGGCTCCAAGCTGACAGCACAGAGCCCGACATGGGGCTCCAACTCACGCATGGTGAGATCATGACTTGAGCCGAAGTTGGATGCTTAACCAACTGAGCCACCCAGGCACCCCATTTTTACATCTAACTTTTAAAATATTGTATTTCTGTATACTCTCAACAAAGCCTAACAGATTATTCTAATCGTACCTATTAGAATGTAAGCATTATAAGCACAGGTATTTTTATTATTATTTTTTTTTATGGACATATCCTTAACATCTAGAATAGTTACTGGCATGTAGTACATACTCTTGGTTAAGAGCTTTCATCATGGGGGCGCCTGGGTGGCCCAGTTGGTTAAGCATCCAACTCTTGATTTTGGCTCAGGTCACGATCTCATGATTCGTGAGTTGGAGCCCCGTGTCAGCACAGAACCTGCTTGGGATTCTCTCTCTCCCTCTCCCTCTCCCCTTCCCCACCCAATAAATAAGTATTTTTTTTAAGTTTATTTATTTATTTTGGGAGAGACAGAGACAGCACAAGTCAGGGAGGGTTAGAGAAAGAGGAGACAGAGAATCCCAAGCAGGATCCATGTTGTCAGTGCAGAGCCCAATGCAGGGCTTGAACTCACAAAACGGTGAGATCGTGACCTGAGCCAAAACCAAGAGTTGGACACTTAACCGACTGAGCCGCTCAGGTGCCCCAAATAAATAAACATTTTTTTTTAAAAAAGAACTTCCATAGCAATCATTTGCTACCTGATGGAAATTTCATTGTCCTATAAAGCATCAATGTCTATTTTTCTACTCTCAAAGCTGCCCTTCCATTTACCCTTCAGAGAAAGACTGGATGTCTCTCTGTTTTAGGAATTATTAAAGTACTATTTCTTTTCCTGTCCAATTAATACTTGCCTCTGTCTTTGCTTTTTTTTTTTTTAATGTTTATTTATTTTTGAGAGAGACAGAGACAGAGGCAAGTGTGAGCAGGGGACGGGAAGGGGCAGAGAGACAGGGAGACACAGATTCCGAAGCAGGCTTCAGGCTCTGAGCTGTCAGCACAGAGCCCAATGTGGGGCTCGAACTCAGAAACCATGAGATCATGACCTGAGCCAAAGGAGGACGCTTAACTGACTGAGCCACCCAGGCGCCCCGATACTTGTCTCTGTCTTTGAAAAAAGGTATAGGTACTTCTGCACCCTCCTTCTAGACTTTTTAAGCTGCAACTTTGGTTGGTTTCTTCTGTATCCAGAATTGTACATCCTTACCCCAGTTAGCTTATTTCATTGATAATCCCTACCCGATGCCTTTATAATACTAATTATTTTCAACCACAAAGAGGCCACATCCCTGACAACAGAGCTTGAACAAAAAGTTAAACAAATGTTTTGCTTTTCGATTTGAACAACGCAGGAAGGTTAACAGAACGAAGTTGGAAGTATCTAAGTTATATGTGCGGCAAAGAGCATTTTGAGTAGGGGGAGAATCCAAATCATGTGTTGGGGACTAGAAGCAAGGTGTTTCGTAGAGGTGTGAATACAATCCAGGACAATTAAAAAAAAAACACAGAAATCAAATTGTGTTTTTATTATCTTCCATTGTGACCATGAGAAAGTATTTTTCCAGCTTTATTGGAGTATAATTGACATATGACAAGTACAATTGACATAACATTATATAATTGGCATTAAACATTGTTTATACAAGGTGATGATTTGATAAACATGCACATTGTGAAATGATTACCACAGATTATTTGACACATCTCCATTACCTCAGGTAGTTACATTTTTATGTGTTTTTTTGTTTTTTGTTTTTGTTTTTTGTTTTTGTTTTTTTGTTTTTTTTTTGGTTTTTTTTTGTTTTTTTGTTTTTTTTTGGTGAGAACAATTAAGATGTATCCTTTTAGCAACTTACAGGTATCCAATACATGTTGTTAACTATAGCATTAGATTTGCAGAACTTATTCATCTTATAACTGGAAATTTATATTCTTTGAGCAAAGTTTTCCCACTTCCCCCCTATTTGTCTTTTCTTGTCTGACTTAGTTCACTGACCATAGTGCCCTCAAAGTTCATCCATTCTGTTGCGAACGGTGGGATTTCCTTCTTTTAAAAAAACCTGACGTGGTGCCTGAGTGGTTCAGTCCGTTGAGCTTCTGACTCTAGATTTCAGCTCAGGTCATGGTCTCATGATTCGTGAGTTCAAGCCCCTTGTCAGTCTCTGGCCTGACAGCATAGGGCCTGCTTGGGATGCTCTCTCCTCTCTCTGCCCCTCCCCAGCTCTCTCTCTCTCTCTCTCTCTCTCTCAAAGTAAATAAATAAAATTTTTTTAAAAAGCTGAATAGTATTCCATTGTGTATATATATGACGTTTCCTAAATGCATTCATCTGTAAACAGATAATCAGTTTGTTTCCATATCTTAGCTATTGTGAATGGTGCTGCAATAAACATGAGAGTACAGATACCTTTCCAAGATAGTGGTTTCATTTCCTTCAGATGTATATCTACAAATGGAAGTGCTTGATGAGGTGGATTTTCAGTGGGAATTAGATTGGGGAACAGAGTGGGAGGATAATGTTGTATTTGATGCAGGATGGGTACTAAAATTCCCTTTTAAATGGCAAAAGTAATACATTTTCATCATCCAAGAATCTGAAAATACAAACAACAGAAAAAAGCTTGAAACATCAGATTGGGTGCAGAAAAAACAGATTAAGTTCTTGATGTATTTGTTCCCAGCCCTTTTGTTTATGTATCGTATATTTACCTTATGATGTCACAAAAAAATGGAATAATCGGAAAAATACTATTTGATACTTTTCTTAAAATCTTAAAATATTGTGAATAACTTTTACTGTCTTTCAACACACATCTATGGTATAATTTTTCATGACTATAAAATATTCGATTGTAATAATGAAATATTTTTATGTAACCAATTCTTTATTATTGTTCAACTAAACAACCATTTGTTTATATATATTTATAACAACCATATATATATATATATGTTTTACTTTCAAAATTATTATACAGCAAAATTGACATTTTACCCTTTGGATTTTAGTAGATGCATAGATTTGCACAACCACCACCATAATCAGGATACAGAATCACAAAAACCTCCTCTATACCAGTTCTTTCTAATCATTCTCACCACATCCATATCCCCTGACAACCACAGACCTGTTTTTTGCCTGTTTAAAAGTGTCTAATACTGGTTTCTAAATAGATTTAAAATGGTAAACAAGCAAACAAATGTGTGACCTATATGGAATGTAGGTATGTAACCTTTTGACGCTGTTTTCTCTCACTCAGCATAATGTCTTTAAGATGCATCTAAGTTGCTGTTTGTAACTTTTTTTCAACTCCTGAGTACTATTCCATAGTATGGCTATACCACAGTGTGGCTAAGCATCCATCCATTAAAAGATATCTGGTTTCCCTCTGCCCTCATCCTGCTCCACCGTGACCCTGCAAAGCCAGTGGGTGAGCACCTCACCCCCCATACTCTGTTCAAGCTGACTAGAACCTGCAGCTCATACAGGGGTGCGCCTTGAGTGCCTGGCTCGGGTGACCAAGAAGGATTGTGTTTCTGGGTCCTATGGGTCTGAAACAATTGGAGAGACAGCTCATGGCAGGCTCCCACCCCCTCCCTACCCCCCCCCCCCCGCCACTATACAGATGGTAGACTGAAACACATCCCCCGTCTTCTGGTGGAAAAAAAAAAAACCCTGTCTACTTGGCCTGGAGCCTCAGCTTGAGGGTCATCAAGACTTTATCACACATCTGGAAACTATGGAAGTGTTCTCAGGGAATGTAGGCCAGGGGACGCCATCTTTGAATTCTCACTTAGCCTCGCTATAGCTCACCAGTATTTATCTGAAGGAAAGAAAAACACTAATTTGAAAAGATGTATGCACCCCTGTGTTCACTGCAGCATTATTTACAATAGCCAAGACATGGAAACACTCTAAATGTGCATCAATGGATGGATGAATAAAGAAGATGTGGTCTTTATACACAATGGAATTCTACTCAGCTATTAAAAAATGAAGTCTTGCCATTTGCGAACAACACGGATGGAGCTTGAGAGTATTATGCTAAGTGAAATAAGTCAGACAGAAAGACAAACACCACATGATTTCATTTATCTGGAATCTGAAAACAAAACAAATGCACAAACAAAACAAAATAAAAACTGCTAGGTATAGAGAACAGACTGGTGGCTCCCGGAGGGGATAGGAGCTGGGGAATGAACCAAAGTGGTAAAGGAGATCACGAGGTAAAAACATCTAGTTATAAATATGTAAGTCATGGGAACGTAACATATAACATTGGGACTAAAGTCAAGAATACTGTATTGTAAATATGAAAGCTGCAGAGAGAGTAAACCAAACACACAAGAAAAACTGTCAATTTTTATGGTAACAGATGATAAATAGACTTAATGTGGTGATCGTTTCTCAATGTATACAAATGTCGACTCACTGTGCTGTCCACCTAAAACTAATGTATCTCAATTATAGTTCAATAAAAAATAAGGATATAGGGGCTGTTTCCAGTTTGGGGCCATTATAATACTGCTGTGAACATTCATGTGCAAGTTCTCTGTGGATGTGTTTTTGTTTCTCTTGGGTGTATACCTACAAACAGGATTTCTGGCTCATAACGCTGACTATGTTTACTCTTTTAAGGAACTACCGGACCATTTTCCACAGCAGCCACCTTATTTTCTCTTTCCACCAGCAGTGTATGAGAGTTCCAATTTCTTCACATCCTTATCAACGTTTGTGATTGTTCATCTTTTTTTACTATAGCCATTCTAGTAGATGTGAAGGGGTATCTCATTATGGTCTTGATTTGCATTTTCCTAGTGACTAATGACGGTGAGCAACTTTTCATGTGCTATTAGCCGTTTGGGTATTTTCTTTGGAGAAATGTCTGTTCTTTCATTGCCCCTTTTTATGTTCTGTATTTTCTTGCTGCGTTGTAATGGTCCTTAATATATTCTAGATACTAACCCTGATCAGATATATAATCTGTAAATATTATCATTGTCGCTAATGTCTGAAAGTATGAACATTATACTTGGCATTGAGGATAAAGGGACACAAGAAACACAATTCTTTCTCTTTAGGAGTTGAAAGTACTGGAACAGTAAAACTTGAGGATGTCTTTTCTATGGAAAGGGCCGGAGGGAAAGTGGTTAATATTTAAAAGCCTCAGGAAAGGGGAAGCTGATTGTTCAACTAACAGTGATGGGTAAATAGGGAAAAGATGGCTTGGGAAAGAAAAATTGTAAGCATTTTTTCACTTTATTTGATTTAATAATTGTCCTCCGAGGCCATCTCTTAATGGATTCGTGTCTTTTTGGAAAGTTGTGACAAATATCCTATGCAAAGATCACACTTGAGTCAAACTGTATATTTACTGTAATTTTTTATACCAGTGCTTCCCAAACTAAGTATGTGGATATGTGGCTTAAAGGATACATTATGATCTGGTGGGATGGCCTGGGTGGCTCAGTCGGTTAAGCATCTGACTTCGGCTCAGGTTATGATCTTACGTCCATGAGTTCGAGCCCTGCATCGGGCTCTGTGCTGACAGCTCAGAGCCTGGAGTCTGCTTCAGATTCTGTGTCTCCTCCTCTCTCTTCTCCTCACCCACTTGTATTCTCTCTCTCTCTCTTAAAAATAAATAAACATTAAAAAAATTTAAAACATACACAGACACACACACTCTGGGCTCCATACTAATTTTACTATAATATACACTTTGAGAGCAATACCTGAGAATATGCATTTTAAATCTGCTTCCTCAATGATATGGAAGTATGGCTAGATTTAACAATGACTATACAAGATGAACAAATGCCATCAAGGTAGATTTATTCTGCAAAGTGGTCTACCCAATGAAGAAGGGAAGACTGTTTCCTTCATATATTTATAAGTTCTGATAAAGAATTCAAAGGCTATTTAGCAATCTGTCAACTTACTGATTGAGTGAATAACAAACGTGGCGGAGAAGGTACAATTTAAGATCTACAATTTAGATAGACTCAGGTGCCCCTCCCATGTGTAACTGAGGCCCACGGTATGTAGAATTGTGTTGATATGGCCTTTTAGCATACTTGCATTAATAGGGACAGCTACATACACAGGCAAAGTAGGCCACTGCTTTTGTCAGATGATCTACCCTCTCACTGTTTGCTAACTGAAATTCAGCAACAGAGCTGAAGGCTTTGATTCCTTTAAAAAATACAAATAAAGGCTATCACAAATTTTCTGATAATTCGGGTTTCTAGAAACTGGTAAAGCAGATCACATCCAGCAGCTGCTTCCCCCTTAAGCAGTTTTGGTTCCTTAACTCATGGCAATCAGTTTGGAAGGTGTGTGCCAAGTACTTGCTTATTTAACTATTCATGAAATACACATCAGATGATTTCACTTAATTTTTGTCTTTGCAGATTCAAGCTTTCATAATCAATCTCCATCACTCATCATATCAGTTAGGGTAAAGTTAAAGCTGCTATAACAAAGGACCCCCCCCCCCCAGTTGAGTGGCTTACAGAAGAAATAAATTTCTCATGTAACAACAAATCCAGATACCAGGGGTCCAGACTTGACTGGTGGACATTCAGGGACTCTGAGGTTTCTTTTTTCTTGTTTTCTTGTATATACCACCCCCTAGAATAGGGATCAGCAAATCATAGCCAGTGGGTCAAATCTGTTCCACCAACCATCTGTTTTTAATAAATACACTTTTATTGGAATGCAACTATTTTCATTTGTACATGCATTGTCTATGACTGGTTTTGTGCTACGATAGAGTTGAGTAGTTGCAACAAAGACCCTGTATAGTCAGTACAACTTAAAATATTTACTGTTTGGCCCTTTACAGAAAAAGTTTGCCCATCGCTACTGAAAAGAATTGCCTTTATCAGCAATGGTCAAAACTGAGTCTCAGGCCTTTCATGTTAGAAGTTAGGAGTAAGCAAAGACCTAACGTTGTTGTTGCCATTTAGTATATTGGAGATCATGTGGAGGTTATACATATCTCACTAATTCACATCCCATTGACCAAAATTAGCCACATGACCCAAGGTAACTGAAGAGAGGTTTGGAAATATATGGTCTAGTTATTCTTTTTCCTAGTCCACTGGGGAAATAAGATAACTGGTTTGGTTGGACAGTTAGCAGACTGTCATACTTGTATTTCTGTAAACATATTTTTTGTAAACATATTAAACTTATTAAAAAGGACTGTGCAAATCAACTAGTGGCTTGTGGATCCTCATCTGAAAATGATCCCAAGTCTTAGAACTTTCACCACAAGGAGTTTTTCTTATAGTGATTCTCAGAGTCTCGGGAGGCATCCAAATTGGTCCTTTCACTTTGAGATTCTTTTCCTTTGCACCTTTGATCAAGTCAGTACATACCTTCTCCAAAGATTTTATATTGCAGCTGGTTAGAGTAATTCTAATTCAGTGAGTCGCCACCCCTGGTTCCGCGGGTGTCTTCCCAGTGTCTTTAAAAGCCATGGCTACAGTGCGACTTCCTGACCGACTTGTTCCTCCAGGAGAGCGAACAGTGGTGAGTCGGTAGCAGGACCGTGGGGCCCCCAAAGTTCCGCTGTCGCTGTGACCATGTCTTCCTCAAAGAGCAAGAAAGGGGTAAAATAAAAGATCCTGAATCACAATGTTAACAGGAGTGTGTGCCATTGCGAACCTGATCTATTGAGTGATTTTGCAATGGAAAAGAATAGAAGAAAAGGTTGTGTACAGTATCCATGATTTCTTTGTTACCTGCAGTGACACTGGCTCTTGTGTGGTGGTGTGCTGAACTCGTACACTTGTAGGGGAGTAGCAGGAGATTAAAAGTCAAAGACTAAGCAAGGGTCTCAATAAGTACAGGGCTCGTTGGGGCACCTGGGAGGCTCAGTCAGTTGAGCCTCTGACTTTGGCTTGGGTCATGATCTCTGGTTTGTGAGTTCGAGCCCTACGTTGGGCTCCTGTCAGCCCAGAGCCCATTTCAAATCCTCTGTCCCCCTCTCTCTGCCCCTCCCCCACTTGTGCTCTCCCCCTAAAAATAAAAAAAAAAGTATGTATATATGTGTGTGTATATATATATGTATACACACATATGCATATATATATACACACATATATATGTATATATATACGTATATATATGTATATACGTATATATATACATATATATACATATATATATACACACACACACATATATATACACACACATTCTCCTTTGCCATCCCAGATCCTCTTAATCAGAATCCCCAGGGGAGGGGATTATCTAGGTTTTAAAAAAAAATTACAAGTAAAGGACTGGGGTAATATGAATATGAGGATAAAGAGTAGAGGATTAGAAAAGGATCCAGGAGGGGCGCCTGGGTGGCGCAGTCGGTTAAGCGTCCGACTTCAGCCAGGTCACGATCTCGCGGTCCGGGAGTTCGAGCCCCGCATCAGGCTCTGGGCTGATGGCTCAGAGCCTGGAGCCTGTTTCCGATTCTCTGTCTCCCTCTCTCTCTGCCCCTCCCCCGTTCATGCTCTGTCTCTCTCTGTCCCAAAAAAAATAAATAAACGTTGAAAAAAAAAATTAAAAAAAAAAAAAAAAAAGGATCCAGGAATCAAAAAGGCCACAATATGAATGTGGCATTATCAGTTAAATCTGTAAAATGAGGATAATAATAAGCTAGTGTTTATGGTTGTTGTGATGATTAAATTAGGCGATGCATATGTAAATATGTTAAGCAAGGGGGCTGACAAGGGTTTGTATTTAAAAGTGTGAATGACTGTTATTAGGCAGTGAGGTGCAAAGCTGCACAAAGGGGAAATTTACAATTATGAATCATCTACTTTGTGTCAGGAGTTGTGATAGGCAGTTTACTTGTGTTATCTCAATGAATACACCATACACTGGGGATACCTATGTTTTTTAGCATTTTTAAATTCTTTTCAGTCATTTTCGCCTCTGTATGAGTGTCATAAAATATTTTAACGGGACAAGTGTAGAAACTAGAGAGCCCAGAGTGAGAAAGGGAGCATGAGTCAAGGGAAGGAGAGAGATCAGATGAAGAGGCGAGAGCCAATTACATTATTTTGCCAAGGGCCGGAAGTGATGTTCTACTTTAATAGTATGAATGAACTCAGAATTACTAATGTTGAAGACAAAATAAACTTTATATTAGAAGTCAAATAAAAAAAACCGTATAAACATTTTCTTAAATGACATGATTTCTGAAAATTAGTGTCGTGTTTGTTTGTTTGTATTATAAGGAAGGAGTATTGATCTTCTAGCTTGGTTTTGGTTATTTATTCTTATTAACGTTACCTGAATAACATATCTGTATGATGATTAAAATCATCTTTTGCAATTATTTTAATGTATTATTGCAGTTCATCAAATATTTGGCATTAAGAATATTGACATTTCACATTCGGCTTTCATCATCTTTGAGAAGGTTGATGGTAATAAAAAAATCCTCATTGATTTTTACTTTTGAAGTCTTCACTCTATATTACTATCTGATTGCCCAGAAAAAGGAAGCCTGCCTTCAAACATTTATTTTTAGAATGTAATAAAGTATAGCTACAGGAAAGACTTTTTGTGTAGAAAGAGCCAAATATATAGTGGAAAACGTAGTGGTATATTTAAAATACCTTTACCAAAGTTTAATTATTTGAAGGAAAAATAATACTAGGATTATGCAAAATTTTCCCGACAGTTAAATATGATTCATTAAATAAGCCGGCATCTTGCATCATTAACGAAATCAATGACTCTTCGTGCTAACTCAGGCAGTGAGTGATAATTACTTATGCTTGGAAAAATATCATGTTTGCATGAAAAATTTACCTGAAGAGGGTGGACATTCAGTAAATATATCAAAATATATCAAAATATCAAAATATCAAAATATCAGGCTGTGTGTGATAGCCAGCCTCACAAATGGCCACCGGTGACGATGCCTGATTCCTGGTACTCACAGACTTGTATAGTTTCCTGTCATACTGTACCAGGTTTAGACTTTGTGGCCTACAGCATATGGCAGAAATGATGTTATATCACTTCAGATATTAAGCTGTACAAGACTGTGGCTTCCTTGGTGTTCTCTCTATCTGAGCTCACATACTCTGGACAAAAGCCAAGTCATGGGCAGGCCTGTGGAGAAGCCCACACGGCAAAGAACTGAGGCGTCCTTCCAATACTCACATGAGTGTGATTGTCAGTGAATACTTTAGTCCCTTTAGAAAGTGCATCCCTTGTCATAACTTGACCTCTGCCTTATGGGAGAGCCTGAGCCCGAACCACCCAGCTATGCCGATCCCAGATTCCTGATTCTCAGAAACCGTGTGCGATAATAAATGTTTTAAGCTGCTCAATGCTAGAGTAATTTGTTACACAACAATACGTGATCAATATAAATATCATGCCTTCAGGAATGTTAAAGAATTATAGCTTACGTTTTGCTGGTCTGCTGGGCAAGCCTAATATTTTGGTGATGATTGTTTACTATGTCACTTATTGCTTACTATGTGCCAAACCATATACTGGGCATTTTATATACGTTATCTCATTTAATTATCACAAAAATCTTGTAATGCAGTATTATCTTCAATTTATAGGTAAGGAAACTGGGGCTAAAATTGCTTAAGCCACCTGCCAATAGTCGCATACTTAAGTCGTACAGCTGGAACTCAATCCCTGTTCTCTTTGATTCCAAAGTCTGCCCCTAACAAGTACGTAAAAGAAGCTCACCAGATGAGTGCCTATAGTGTGGTTGGGGGAGATCCTCCTGCACCCCAAATCGTCACCTACCCACCTACCCCAGTGTTTTCCAAACTTTTTATTAAGACTCCCAGTATAGTTTACATCATGTCCAGTGTTCTCTCTCTCTCTCTCTCTCTCTCTCTCTCTCATACACACACACACACACCTGAAATAAACACTTGATAAAATAATACCTCCCCTTATGTACTCTGATATTTTCCACCCTAGTCTATTTTAATCAGTTGGATTATAACACGGCTGGTCTCAATTTCTTAAATATCAAAACTTAAAAAATTTCACTTCTGGCTGACGCTTGGAAACTTTTCTCCAAGGATTAATTCTTATGTTTAAAGAAGGCTTTTTAAAATGTTTATTTACTTTGGAGAAAGAGAGAGACACAGCACAAGTGCGGGAAGGGCAGAGAGAGAGAGAGAGAGAGAGAGAGGGAGAGACACCAAATCTGAGGTAGACTCCAGGGTCCAAGCTGAGCTGTCAGCACAGAGCCCGACATGGGGCTTGAACCCACGGACCGTGAGATCATGACCTGAGCCGAAGTGGGATGCTTAACTGACTGAGCCACGCGGGCCCCCCAAGAATGCTTTTTGTTAAACTGCAGGTGTGACATAAAGCTGCACATAAGTATTCACTTTGCGTTACAAGTTAAATCCATTCATTTGAAAGGTAGGTACATATGCTGGTGCGATATTGAAAACTTTTTAAAAATGTAAATGCCTTTAGGTTTTCTCTAGTTTATCACAAGCCCCACAAACCCTCTTGCTTAACATCCATACATTTTCCTCATTTCTATGATCTCTTAGATACCTGAAGGCACTTAATCTTTCAGCCTCTGTTACCTTGTTTTGGAGCAGTGGTTACCCAGGTAGGCAGTCTCATTCCTAGGGGGTGTTTTAGAAATGGAGGGAATGGCATTTTCTTTTAGTTGTCCTAGTGCTTCAGGATGGAACTGGCATTTGATGGGTGGGGACTGGGGATTTATTGTATTGCCCTGCGAACAGGGGATAAGCCTACCCAATGAAGATTTTCCCTGTATCTCATATGACTTTCAAACGTCCTCAGACATTCATGCAGGGAATTTTATTTATTTGTTTTGAAGTTTGTTTATTTGAAGTTTATTTATTTATTTTGAGAAAAAGAGACAGTGTGAGTGGGGGAGGGGTAGAGAGAGACAGAGAGAGAGAGAGAGAGAGAGAGAGAGAGAATCCCAAGCAGGTTCCTCGCTGTCGGCACAGAGCCCAACGCAAGGCTCAGACTCACAAACTGTGAGATCACGACCTGAGCCGAAACCAAGAGCCGGTCGCTTAAACGACTGAGCCACCCAGGCGCCCCTCTTTTATGTTTTAGTTCATACGCTCTATCGATGTCTTGAAATTTTCTGTGTAGACAAGTTGTATTATTTATGGGTTTCATGAAGAGAGCATTACAAAACATTTGAGACCAAGAGGCGTTGGTCTGATAGAGGCGAAAAACCGCAAATCTATACCTATGCAACAGTGTTACTTGAGGAGTTACTTAAATATACAGGTTTGTAGGCCTCAGCTAAGGCCTGCTGAATTAGAACCTGTGAGGGCTAGGCCCGGCAATTCACCCTTCTAATGAACTCTTCTGCCTTTATATTCTTGGAATCTTAATCCTACCTTCATCTCTTCTTAGGAAAGGAAATAAATTATTCCTTCCTGCTTTTATTCTAAATATCTCTCCACTGGTTCCTTTATCTCTGCCTACACGTGTGCTTAAAGAGCCAGTGGCTTAAAGAAGTCCTTATTTGACCCCATTTTCTTCCTAAAACTATGCTTTATCATTCACATTTAACTTCCTGAATGAATGTCTTGAAAGAGTTGTTTATCATGTCTCATCTCCACTAATATTTCTCTGTTCTCAACGACTTGTAATACGTCTTCTGCCTTCACCACTTTAATGAAACTATCTTTCAAACCGTTCTGACAATACAATTACATTTTCTCGGTTCTCATGCTGCTCAGTTTCTTTACTGAGCTCCTCCTGCTCAAAAATTTTCTTGGTTTCTAGAACACTGGGCTCTCCTAATTCTCCTCTTACCTCTGTGATAAACACTGGTAAAGTTTCCTTTTCTGACTCATCTTGTATCTACTCATTATAGATTCTTTCAAAGATTCAGTCCCCAGATCAGTTTTCTATACATATATGTCCCCCATGATGTGTTACTGGCCATTTGTTTTTAGGGTCCAGGCATATATTTTCACTTGCCTTCTGGAAATTTATTTATACGCAATGTATCTTCTAGATATCTCCGTTGTATGCATTTGAAATTGAACTCATCTTTCCCCACAAAGCAGCCACAGTTCCTTTCCCTTAGGTTAGGTAATGTCAACACCAGATTACTCAGACTTGAAACTTCCGTCAATGTAAACAACTCTTTCTCATCCTTCATGTATAACATGCTAACAAATTCTACTCATTCTTCTTCTACATCTCCTTTACGTCTTTTGAATTTCTACTGTATCTGCCATCATTTCAAGCTTTTGTAACACTTCCACTTTGACTCTGGTCTCTTAACTAGTCTCCCTTCTTCAAAACTCTCTTGTTTCCAAGCCTAAATGTCCATCAACTGATGGATAGATAAAGAAATTGTAGTTTATATACACAATGGAATACTACGTGGCAATGAGAAAGAATGAAATCTGGCCTTTGGTAGCAACGTGGATGGAACTGGAGAGTGTGATGCTAAGTGAAATAAGTCAGACAGACGAAGACAGATACCGTGTGTTTTCACTCTTATGTAGATCCTGAGAAACTTAACAGAAGACCATAGGGGAGGGGAAGGAAAAAAAAGGGAGGGAGCCAAAACATAAGAGACTCTTAAAAACTGAGAACAAACTGAGGGTTGATGGGGGGTGGAAGGGAGGGAAGAGTGGGTGATGGGCATTGAGGAGGGCACCTGTTGGGTTGAGCCCTGAGTGTTGTATGGAAACCAATTTGACACTAAATTTCATATTAAAAAAAAAAAAAACACCTCTCTTGTTCCCATCTATAGCTCAGCATCTAATTACTTGGCCTTCATACCCAGGCTGGCAGTGTTTTGTTTCGTTTTTGTATAATGAATATTTATTTTCAGAGAGAGATACCAAGTAAGGGAGGGACAGAGACAGAGGGAGAGAGAGAATCCCAAGCAGGCTCTGCACTGCCAGCGCAGAGCCCAAAGGGCTCGACCTCTCAAACTGCAAGATCATGAGCTGAGCCAAAATCAAGAGTCAGACGCTCAACCTACTGAGCCACCCAGACACCCCCAGGCTATCAACATTTGACTTCACCATTCATTGCATGACCTTGAACAAGTTACTTAGCCTCTGTCTGTGCTTTAATTTCCTTTATAAAATAAAGCCAACAAGAGTATCTGCTACATACAATATTTTGATGATGAAAAGAGATGTTGTATTTATAGTGCGCCAAAAAGCACCTGAAACAGGTTAAGAACTCATTAACTATCCACTGTTATTAACTCTTTGACTCACTAGCATTTTTACCCAGGTTTATATTTTCCATTGAAAAGTCCTTAGTGTACTCTTAGAAGTCTTTGCAATTGTAAGCAACGTTAATTATTTAGGGTCATTTGATACGATGTTTTGCATAAATTAAGCATGAGGAAATAGATTGCCTTTCTTTGCTCCCTTTGGAGTATTTTGGTAAACTATATCATAATGTAAACTATATCATAACATAAATTACTCTCTGTTCAGGTCAGAACATGTTAATTATTCCTATATTATAATATTATTTGTATTTATGGGATCATTTATAGGTCATCTGTAAAATCTGACTGATTGATGTGAGCTCACACTTCTGAGTAAGGAACAGAGTACTTCATGAAGTCGATAAACATTTCTTCGATGTGTACTCTCAGTTTTGCCTTATATGTTGTGCTTTTTGCTCTCAGCTAATGGAATTGCTTCTTGGGAAGCAAAGGGAAAAAAATGTAACTATAATCCAGAACTGTGGTGCTGGTTTTGAGAATGATGTTCCGGGAAAAATCCTATATCCAGTAGGTTAGGGAAGTCTGGTTTTTTGGAGGGGCTGTGAATATTTACATAAGCTCTTTATAGTGTGCTTCTCTTCTACGTTGATTTCTTTGACCATTTTATATGTATTTTATGCAGTGCAAGTTGACTTTTTCAGGCTAAGTCCATCTCTTTTCTCTGATTAGGTTTGAGTTTTATATTCAGGATGGATGGATTCCCACTTCTACCCTCACACTCTTGTCCTGGACAAACTATGGGTTTTAAGTAGATCAAAGTTAGGTGTGAGTTCACAGAGCTCATGCCCAGTATAGCTGGCCCCATGATCCATTTAGTGTTCAAACGTGGCTACGAGCAAGAGGCAAAATACAATGCATTCGCCGTGTTGCCCTTCACAGTGTTAAAAATAAGACAACAGGCCCAAAATGGAATCACTTATGCTAAGCCTTATGTCACCAAACCTAGACTTAATTGCAGTTTCAGCTCCTCCATAACTAGAATCTCAAACCAGTCAGTCAAGAATCTCCTGATCAGCACCAGTTAGGTAATCTGCTTGACAGACCCCTCCCATCCCCTAAAGGAAAGCGATCTTGCAATAACCAACCCATGTTCTTTTGCCCAGTAGAACTTCCTTTTCGCTGCTCCCTTCTGCCTATAAATGTTTTTCATTTTGTACAGTTCCTCAGAGCTTCTTTATATCTGCTAGATTAGAGGCTGATTGATTCATGAATCATTGAATAAATCTAATAAGATCTTTAAAATTTACTCAGTTGAGTTTTGTTTTGTTAACACAATTTTAAGAGTATTTTCACGAACAGGCCAGCAGGGAAAAAAAATGGAGAGTTGAGAGGAATGAAAGACAAAGGGCTGGAGAGAGATCAGCAGATGGAGAACAGGGCAAGGGTATACTGCAGAAGAAACTTCTCAGCCTCCTCAGCTGGGCCTTGGAAAATCTGTTGTTTTACGTGTCTCCATACAAGAGGATGTGGTCTGATCCTAGGTATAGGCTCCCTTCAACCACTGAGGGCACCTTTGAAAACAACTAACTTCTTAATGCAGTACAAGAGATCTTTAAAATTACTATACTCTTGACTTGACTTGGAATCTTTTCTCCCGAATACATATTCCTTTACCCCTCACCCCTACTTCAGTTCCTTCTTTCAGTTCTTTTTTTTCTTGTTATTCCCCTGATCTGCTGCTAAAGAAGCTATGATCATTGCTAATTAATAGCTGCTAAGGCAGAAGACAAGGAAGCAGTTGGTGGTGGCCTACTACCTGTACGGTGCTTAGAGGTCAAAATATGAATATCATGGAAAAAAATGACAGACTAGTAAATGAGCATGAAGCGTTGCCCCTTATATATTAGGACTATATTTTAAAAAGACCTTCTTCAACTTCCCCATACATCATTTTCCTTCCACAACTTGTTTGTTGCTCACCAGCAACCCCTCACTAAGCTGGTTGACCACCCGTCTCCTATCTTGCCCTTTTATAATCTACCTGGCCCTTCCTCTGCATAGTCATTCCCTTGGAAATTATACTTTTACATCATTGAAGCTAATGGAAAAGCAGAATGATTACATTGCCTTTGACTGATGAGGCAGTCATATGAGGTAAATCCAATTGGCAAGTAGACAGAATGTTGAAGCATTTATTTATGAAGAGAAATGTACAGGGCACCTGGGTGGCTCAGTCGGTTGAGCATCCAACTTGTGATTTCAGCTCAGGTTGTGATCTCATGGTTCAATGGGATGCAGCCCCGCATCTGGCTCCACGCTAACGGTGCAGAGCCTGCTTGGGATTCTCTCTCTCTCTCCTCTCCCTCTGCTTCTCCCCTGCCCCCTGCTCATGCTCTCTGTCTCTAAATAAATAAATAAACCTTTTTTTTTTAAAAGAAGGGATATGTAAAACATTGTGTACTATGGACTACTAATTCATTGTATTACGCTTTACGGCAACTCCTCCCAAAACTGAAGACGTGGCCTATCACAAAAAGTTGATCGTCTAGTTGGTGCAATTGAACATAAACAATGGGAAGCACTTTAAGAATGAAATATCAACAACTGTAGGTTGACTTTGTAATAAATGTTCTCCCTCAAAAAGGTGGGCCAGCCACTCTTTTGGGGTCAGTGAAGGAAGATATCTGATGGGTACTGGTTAGACTTTGAAGAGGCATCACATGGAATTGGATGAATTTAGAGAGAAAAGAACAGAGAGCTTAGGACTGAACCATGGTGAATTCCAAAAGTCAATGGGTAAATTTCGATTTGGATTCAATACCATTCAGTGATTGGTCACTGTGTGCTGGGCTTGGTATTTTTACGTATGTGATCTCATGTCATTGTCATCACAGCTTTGTGATGATATTGAGGCTCAGAAGGATTGGACGATCACACAGTTGGAAATTGATAGGTTAGATTCCAACACTTGTCAGTTTATTCTAAATCCAGTGATTTTTCCAGTGAAAAAGAAAGGAAATCTGGGAAATAAACAGAGAAATAAAATCTTGAATGGTAGACCAGACAATGCAGAGAAGAGGGGAAGCAATCTGAGAAGTGACCATTGAATTTAGCTAAGAAACATGTTTTGTTTTGTTTTAAGTGAGGAATCCACATGGAAGCAAGCTAATGGGTACTTGCTGGCTCTCACATGGGGCGAGTGCTTTGTTGAAACTTCAGGAACATTTCTGCGTTATTTGCATTAAGAAGGATTAAATACAAATGATTCAGGCTACAGTGTTTTCTTTGGTAGGTTATGATTAGTGTCTTTCTCCAATAAAGAAGTGTGTAAATTGAATTCACAGTAATGTGACTTCTATTTATAATGTACGTTGCCATTGCATTCTGACAACTTGAGATCTGTCATGAGGAAAGAAAGAAAATAATTAGTAATCAGCAGTGGGAGTTTAATATTTTAATTCTCCAGCTGTTGTGCAAAATGTCTTTGTGCATGCAGATTCAATTAGTCATAAAGTAGGGAATCAGAATAATGCAGCTACATTATACAGCCTTTGAATACGCACTGTAGGTAGAAATGGATTGGTTCTTTAATTTATTGCCACTATTTAGGGGGAACACAGACAGAAAAAATCTTTCAAACAAAATATTCTTCATATTGACAAGGGAACATTAAGAGAAACCTCATGGCCGTGGTAGAACTATAGAGTACATTGAAATTATAGGCTATAAATTGAGATAATTACAAAGGAAATATTGGAACGTGACTATTTACAATTTAAAAATAAACATAAACAAATCAAAACACTTGCCCATCTAAATGAACCATAAGCAAAATTTCAGAACTAATGACAATCTGGGGCAAAATTTTCACAACTGTATGGCAGACAAAGGGCTGATGCATTTAATATGTAAAGAACTTATGCAGATCAGTGACAATGAAAAACCATTTTTCATACTAGATACGTTTATCCATATAAAGAGCTCACCAGTAGAAAGCACAAACAACCTAATAATTAAATGGGCAGAAGACTCCAACTAGCACATCACTGAAGAAGATATATGGAGAGCAATTAAGCACGTGAAAAAATACTCAACATCATTAGTCACTAAGGAAACGTGTGCAAACCACAATGAGATACCACTACATACACGTTAGAATGGCTACACTTTAAAAGACTCATTATAGGGGTGCCTGGGTGGCTCAGTCGGTTGAGCGGCCGACTTCGGCTCAGGTCACGATCTCGCGGTCTGTGGGTTCGAGCCCTGCGTCGGGCTCTGTGCTGACAGCTCAGAGCCTGGAGCCTGTTTCAGATTCTGTGTCTCCCTCTCTCTGACCCTCCCCCATTCATGCTCTGTCTCTCTCTGTCTCAAAAATAAACAAATGTTAAAAAAAAAAATTAAAAAAAAAAGACTCATTATATCAAGCTGAAGAGAATGCAAAATTGTACAGGCACTGGGAACAAGTTTGCCACTTCTCGTAAAAGTTAAATGTATACACCTATCATGATCTAGCCGTTCTACTCACAAGTATTTACCTAAGAGAAATAAAAGCTTATCCCCCTGTAATTACCTGTACATGAATATCCACAGCAGTTTTATAGGTAATTTGCAAAAATGGGAAACAACTCAACTGTTCACCGACAGGTGAATGAAAGAACAAACTATGGTACATTCACTGTTGATACATGCAGCAACATGAATGAATCACTAGGCTGAATGAATAAAGTAAAAAAAGAGCTCATACTGTGCAATTCCATGTATATAACATTCTATAAAATGAACACAAATTTATAGGTACAAAGCACAGATCATCGGTGCTTGGTGGGAAGCATTGGAGGGGGGCACATAAGAAAGGGATAACAAAGAGTCAGAAGGAAACAATTGAGGGAGGCAGATGTGTTCATTGGCTCGATCGGAGTGCTTGCGTAGATATGTCAAAATTCATCAAATTGTGCCTCCTAACCATGAAATTTATTGTATGCCAATTATAGTTTAATATAGCTGTTTAAAAAAAGGATAAAAAAGTGTGGCCTGACGAGAGTTCACCCCCACTGGGGACCAGGACCTCACACCGTGTAGAACCTAGAATCGTGAAGATGGAGAGCACAAAGTCCTCCTCATTGGAAGTGATGATAGCAGGACCACTCCTGCTTTGAACCCCTGTCTTTTTGGACTCATGTAGCCGTCCTCTTGAGGACAGAATGCCACAGAGGTCTCTCATTTAATACATTTCCTACTTCTTGGAAGATGGCACTCCTTTGCAGAGCATTGCATCCGGGCTTTTGCTTTAGCTGTGCCCTTAAAAGACTATTCCAGTGCTCTATAAAGCCAGTCCCCTCTGGATGGTGCAGTAATACAGTATTAACTATGGATACCAAGGTCATGGGGCCATTTCTGCACCTCCTTTGTTTTGAAGTGTGTACATTGGTGATATGTTGGATGCTATGTTGTTTAGGGTTCCATGCGCATGGGTTGAGCTTTCCTTAAGTCCCTGGATGGTAGTGCCGGCTGAGGCTTTTCAGACAGGAAAGGCAAACCCATACCTGGGATAGATACACATCCCTGTGAGAACAAGATAGCGATTCAGAGACATCACTAGCGAGGCTAGCTTTGGAACGTACAAGGACATGCTGTTAGGCCTATATATAGCCTTCACCTTCGCTACTCTGTTCTTGTGCCCATTGTGCCATTTCCAGGGTGACTGATGACAATGGCTGGCTAACGACAACTGGCTGAGGTATTTTGTCTGCCTGGTTTTTCAGTGTGTCTTCCTTGGTGGATGCATTCTGCTGGGCAGAATGTGTAATAGAATGTGTAATAAAAAAAATCTGTATATTTAGTGCCCACTCCCATATGTTCATATTCCTCTATTCCAGACCTTTTTGCCTCTGATTTTCCAGTCCTTTTCCTTCCAGGCTCCTCACCAGATGGCCGAAATGTATCATTTCCTTTACAGACTTTGTTTTTTCCTCGCTCTTTCTAATAATTTGGATGCAAATACACTCTATTTCCATTCTTTTCGTGGTTACTATTAAAAATGTATGATGAATACTCGCCGGAACCTAAAGTCAATCACTATTTTTAGGTTTCTCTTGAATGCTTTGACGCTCGCTGATCACTTTATCTCCATCTTACATGTTTCTACTGTCTGGTATTTAAGTTTTACCTTATTTTTCTTTTTACTCCCTGGATAAGATCCTGCTTTTTTTTTTTTATTCAGTTAACATTTGTTATAATTATACAAATCCTTATTCTTTTCTCATCATTCCTTTCTGTGTCTTGAGCCTTCCTTCTAGAAATCATCCTTTTCTTTATTCCTCATTCTTTAAAATTCCCTTTTCATGGTCTGTTTTATGCAAATGTTCTCCGTTTCTGTTTTTCAGAAAAGTGAAGTCAAAAAAAAAAAAAAAGAGGGGGTGGTGGTGTGAACAGGGCAGGGGGAAAGAGAGAGAATCTTCAGCAGAATCCATGCTCAATGAGGAACCCAACGTGGGGCTCAATCCCACGACCCTGGGATCAAAATCAAGAATCAGATGCTCAACCACTCCACCTAAGTGCCCTTCAGAAAAGTAACTTTTAAATGGGAGCTAATCTGAATATCAGATAATAAATTAAGAGTTTATTCTGTCAGCATCTTGAAGTTATTGTTACCCTGTCATGTTTGCTGTTACTGGTCTGGTGAAGTCTGTGAATTTAATAGCCATTCAATCAAAGTACTTTGTCTTTCTTCTTCCATCTTTTTGGTTGCATGTTCTGCAGTTTCACTGTAACATGTCAGACGCAGACTTTTAAAGATTCATCCTGTTCGTGATTCATTGCGTTTGTTCAACCTGGAGGTATCAGTCATGACCTTGTTGACTCTTGTGTTTCTCCCATTCTCCAAATTCATTCCTTCTGGGGCTTCTTTAACATACCCATTGGACCTTGTCATTATATTTCCAGGTTTCTAAACTTGTCTTTTAATAATTTTCAGTCTCTCTGTCTTTCTGAACTGCATTTTTGGGTAGTTATTTTTCAAATCTAACGGTTCTCCGATCTGCCCTTTATTAGTGTCTATCAAGTTGCTTTGCCTATTTATTGAGATTTAACGTTTTAGCTCACCTTTTTTCATTCTAGTTGTTTTATTTGGTTTTGGAATATAGCTGGCCTTGAAACATAATGCCATTTTCCTCAAGTTTTGATTATTATTATTTATTTCTCAAATATGTTTTCTCTATTTTCTATGCTGTGTCCATTAATTTCCGTATTTCATGTCCTTAAGGATCTAATTCTATTGTGTCTTTTATGTGCTTACTGCGGTGGCTAATTTGATTGCCTTATAGTTTGGGGTTGTGTGGTCACGTGCCTGGGGCAGGTCCATGGTTCCTTCTTTCGCAGAAATTTGTATTTGTTTCTGCTAGTCACATCAGGGCCCTACTGATTGAGGGCCACATTAAGTTAATTTCTTAGCGTGGGGCTTTCGGGATCATGCAAAAAGTGTCAATTTAGCCACAAACTTGTTTTATAGGCCTGCGGTTTTGAGTTCTCAGAGGAAGTATTTTTCCATCAAGAGGCTAAGTGGGAACAGACAAGAATTCTTTTCAGTGGGTGGATTTTTTCCAGTCTGCCATTTCACTGAGGTGTGGAACTTTGAGATTCCTAGTTTTATGTGGTGTCTCGATTCCCACTATCCACTTTATATAAACTTCTTTTTCTATTTGGCTATTAAGCCACATATTTTGGGGTTTTTTATATTAATAAATCTGAGCTGCTGCAATTTCATAATCGGCTTATCTCATATTTCCGTGTGCGTGCGTGCGTGTGTGCATGTGTTTATCTCTTCTTCTCCTTCCCCCAATCCTTCTCACTCCCTTCCTCCATCGCTCTAAAGTTTGCTCTTTTTCTTGGGATTATATACATGAATATTTTTAACTTTATAGTTTGATCAGCTATGAATTTAATAGCATGCTTATTATATTTTTAATCCAGAATTTCTTGGAGGTTTTAATGGATTTTTTTCAAGATGTCCAATCTGCTCTATTTCTAGGAACAGAAGTTGACATGCATGACCTTTTAAAATAAAAAAGTAATAAAATTAATTAACAGCATATATACTAACTCAATGTTATGAGTGAAGCAAATTTTTCTCGACTTCAATCTATATGGTAATAACACCAGGCAGTGGTAGAGGGCCTGAAACTTTTTCAAAGCATTTTCATATTTTATCTAAATTTGACTCTCCCATAACATTTGTAAGGTTGAATATCTGTACCAGAGAGGTGAAGTTACTTGTCAAGGTCATATAGCAAGTTAGGAGGAGCTCGGACCATTAGACACTAAGACCATTGCCCTCTTATCTGTGGACAGATGGTGCACAAAGTATGAATGTTTGTCTCTGCGCTGACAAAACCTTTGATGTCAGAAATCCAGAGAGTTACACATAAATCTTCCTATTGAAAGCACATCTTGAACTCCAAAGTTTGTGCTTCAGGATTGGGATATAGAATAGAAACTATGCTGGAAGCCCTGGCTACAGCTCCCTCTGGGGTTATGAAGGCAGAACAATTTGTTTATACTTCTCTTTTGGTAGGCATCATGTTATAGCCTATATTATCATTACTTAGCTAAACAAATAAAATGGGGAAGTGTAAAGCAGCAATTGTCCTTCTGTCCCTAAGAACTTTAATCAACAAAATCACCCGGGCTTAGCCTTGTGTCCCCGCTTTTCAATATGCAGAGGTATCTTTAGGCCAACCATTCAGTCACTGGTGAAATTCTGCAAGGCCTGCTATGCAGATGGGGGTTTCTTTGAATATAATCCCGAAGGAATGGTGTTTCCTTTTTATCTGAAAATGTAACCTCCCTTGGAAGGTAAGCTGACGCAAACACAGCTGGGCAAGACCAGAGATATGTTTTGTCGGTAAACAGCATGAGCTGGTTACAAACTAAACAAATCTATGTAGGTGGCACCTAGAAGCTTATTTGCTTGAGACTTGCCAGCTTATCTTGTCCGTGCTTGCAGGAGAGGCATCGGAACAGAATCCTCCCTATGAAAATGGATGAGGCGATTGGAAGATATTCCTGAAGGTGAGTGGGGGGGAGAGGCCTGAATTGTAGGGAAGGAAGGAATGAAGACTAAGCTATGACGTTTTTATTTTCCTTTAGTTTGCTGGAATGGGGATAGAGGTACAAAGTCTTGCCAAATGAGTTTATGTCTCTTTAATTGAGAAGCCATTGAGTATGTAAAAGTGGCAAATATGGATTGCATTACTGTAATGGTTTAAATTTTTTTAATGTTTATTTTAGAGAGAGAGAGAGAGAGAGAGAGAGAGAGAGAGCGCGCGCGCAAGTGAGCACAGGGAATGGGCAGAGAGAGAGGGAGATTCAGAATTTGAAGCAGGCTCCAGGCTCCGAGCTCTCAGCACAGAGCCCCATGCGGGACTTGAACTTCCGAACCGTGAGAGCATGACCTGAGCCGAAGTGGGACGCTCAACCGACTGAGCCACCCAGGCACACAAACTATGTGCTTTAGGTAGTATGTTCTCTGGATCTTAAACACTGAATTTGGGAACAAGGCTCAATATATTGTTGCTAAGTATATAATATAGCAATAATAATATAGTGACAACTAATATTTACTGAGCACTTACTAGGTGAAAGCCACTGTTCTAATTCCTTTACATATGCGAACTAAGTTAATTTTCCGAACCACTATTAGGTAATACTGGTGTTTATATTAGTATCCGTATTTCACAGATGAGGAAATGGGGTCTCAGGTCAAGTAACTTGCCAAGGTTACCAATCTAGAAAACAAAGCTAGAATTTGAGCTCAGATATCTGTTTTCTGTGCTCTTTGTCACCTCCATTTCTTCAGAATTCTCATCTTAACCTTCTCCTTGTTGGGACACCTGGCCGGCTCAGTCAGTAGAGCCTGCGACTCTGAAGCTCAGGGTCATGAGTTCAAGCCCTACGTTGGATGCGGAGCCTACTTTAAAAAAATATGGTAACCTAACCTTCTCCTTACTCTCACATGAAATCTCTGCTGCTTCTGTAGGTAGAGGTGCTATGGTGCCCATTTAATGGGGATTAAATGCAAACTGGCTTTAGAACGCTCTTGGGAAGTGCCAGTAACCAAAAAGCAGTTTCCACGTTCTGGGTGAGTTTCAACTGTTCCTCAAAAACTCCGTCAAAAATAGCTAATAATTACACATCCTGGGAGATGACACTTGTACCATAAGAGTCTGGTGATGTAAGTCATCTTGGTTCAGTTGAACTTTATCCACATTTGCCTGAAAGAGGACACAGGAGGCATGAACACTTTTCCAGTGCAAGGCTCTGAGTTTAGGAAGTTCTTTCATCACTTAAATCTTCCTGTCATAGCGTCTGTAGTCAAACACGGGAGGCAGACAATCTAACAACCCCACCAACACGTGTGTAATTATAAACCGAGACATGCGTCACGAACGAAAAGAATTTGGGACTGTAGGGGAGATACTATCATGGAGAGGATATGGCCTCATCTGGAGGCTTACAAAGCACATCTCTAAGGAGATGACATTCCAGGTGGAGAAAGCGGCATGCAAAGGCCCTGTTACCCTTGTGGTTAGAGCTTAGAATGAGAAATAAATGATTTATTCATAGAACGACGACTCTGCTGATGACTGTATACTGTTCGTAATTTTCATAGTTAGACATGCTCTTCTAGCTTCTTGTTGGCAAGCAAACAAAACACAACTTTCTTTTGGTAACCGGTAAGGTCGCTTTTTATTTTGGTAAGATCCTCAGATTCACATAACTGGAGACACAGTTCTCTCTTCTACCTCTCTCAGTAGTTATTTGTTATTCTTTTCTGGCTCCGCTCTCTCTACCCAATACTTCAGTGTTGTTGCTTTCCAGCTCATCATCCTCATGCTTTATTCTTTCTTACATGTGTATTCTCTCGGGGTAATCCTGTCTACTTCTATGGAACCCATAGGAGTCTGTATTTTTGTCCAGCAGCCTCCTTTGTCCGGAGTCTGAAATCTTTGTACCCAGCAATGTGATCTCGCTCCCTGGTTTCCCGCAGGTGTTTCATATCTAATATGGTTGAAAGTGAAACCATTGTCCCATTTTTCCTCCCTTCAATTCAATCCCTGCCATAAATCCACAGTGATCTTTGTAAAATACAAGTCTGGTGGTTAATCATGTCTCTGGTGGAAAGACTACAGTATCTAAGTATCTTAGAGTTGCAATGTAGTTTCATCTCTACCCCTTCCCCATACCAAACTGCTCTCCAACCCCCAAACCTATTTTCTTTTTCTGCTTACATTTCACCTTATTATGTAACTTTTACTTGGCTCCTCTAGGGGGAAATAGTTGGTTTATTTCTGATATGTTTGGGCTTTCATGGCACGTGGTACCTATCTCTGTTGTGGTATGTGGACATAAACATATGTAAATTCAGCATGAGATCTCTTTCAGTAGCCTATGTGCTCAGACAGGAACAGGATCTCTTTTTAATTAATTAATTAACTTCAGTTCAAGTTAGTTCATATCCAGTGTAGTATTGGTTTCAGGAGTAGAATTTAGTGATGCATCACTTACATAACACCCAGTGCTCACCCCAACAAGTTGCCTCCTTGATGCCCACCACCCATTTAGCCCATCCCCCTACCCTACACCCCTTCAGCAACGCTCAGTTTGTTGTCTGTATTTAAGAGTCATTTGGGGCGCCTGGGTGGCTCAGTCAGTTAAGTGTCTGACTTCGGCCCGGGTCATGATCTCACGGTTTGTGGGTTCAAGCCCCACATCAGGCTCTGTGCTGACAGCTCAGAGCCTGGAACCTGCGTCAGCTTCTGTGACTCCCTCTCTCTCTGCCCCTCCCCTGCTCATGCTCTGTCTCTCTCTGTCTCTCAAAAATAAATAAATGTTGAAAAAATTTTTTAAAAGGACTCATTTATGGTTTGCCTCCCTGTCTGTTTTTATCTTATTTTTCCTTCCCTTCCCCTGTGTTCATCTGTTGTGTTTCTTAAATTCCACATACGAGTGAAATCATATATTTGTCTTTCTCTGACTGACTTATTTCACTCAGCATAATACACTCTAGTTCCATCCATCCACCTTGTTGCAAATAGCAAGATTTCATTCTTTTTTGATTGCCGAGTAATATTCCATTGTATATATAAACCACATCTTCTTTATCCATTCATCAGTCAATGGACATTTGAGATCTTTCCATAATTTGACTATTGTTGGTTGCAATGCTATAAACTTTGGGGTGCCTGTGCCCCTTCAAATCAGCATTTTTGTATCCTTTGGCTAAATTCCTAGTAGTGCAATTGCTGGATCATAGGGTAGTTCTATTTTTAATTTTTTGAAGAACCTCCCCAGTGGCTGCACCAGTTTGCCTTCCCACCAACAGTGTAAAAGTGTTCCCCTTTCTCCGCATCCTCGCCAACATGCGAGTTTCCTCACCGTTAATGTTAACAGTTATTTCCTGAGTGTTAATTTTAGCCATTCTGACAGGTATTAGGTGGTATCTCATCATGGTTTTTGTATGATAGGCCCACAGCTAATATCATCCTCCATGGGGAAAAACTGAGAGCTTTCCCCTTAAGGTCTGGAACACGACAGGGATGTCCAGTCTCACCACTGTTGTTCAACATAGTGTTGGACGTCTTAGCTTCAGCAATCAGACAACAAAAAGAAAAGGCATACAAATTGGCAGAGAAGAAGTCAAACTTTCTCTCTTTGCAGATGACATGATACTCTACATGGGAATCCTGAAAGCCTCCACCAAAAAACTGCTAGAACTGATATGTGAATTCAGCAGTCACAGGACATAAAATCACTGTACAGAGACCAGTTGCATTTCTGCACACCAATAACGAAGCAGCAGAAAGAGAAATCAAGGAATTGATCCCATTTATAATTGCACCCCAAACCATAAGATACCTAGAAATAAGTGTAACCAAAGAGGTAAAAGATCTATATGCTGAAAGCTTATGAATGAAATGGAAGAGAACATGAAGAAATGGAAAAAGATCGTTGAAATGTCAATACTACCCAAAGTAATCTACATATTCAATGCAATCCCTATCAAAATAACACCAGCATTCTCCACAGAGCTAGAACAAACAATTCTAAAATTTGTATGGAACCAGAAAAGACCTCAAAGCCAAAGTGACGTTGAAAAAGAAAACCAAAGCTGGAGGCGTCATCTGGACTTCAAACTGTATCACATAGCTGTAATCAGGAATAGAATCTTCTATGCAATGTACAAAATAAAGCAGTCTTTAATACGTATTTGATGTAGAAATAAATCTGGGGACTCCAGGAGAGGCCAAATATAAAGCATTAATTAATGGCCATAGGCTGAAAATTGAGAATTTTGCTTTACTACGTCATTTACTTAGTCATTTAATGCATCTTGATGAGCAAGAATTAACCATAATTACATGAAGTATGTTTCCATCTTCAAGTCATGGATGATCCATTGTCTCTGATTAATGACTCTTACAACCTGTAATTAAAAAAGAGTAGCCCATCATTCAAAGTGATTTCTCGAGTCACTTTTTTTTTTCTTTTGTCTGACTTCTAATAAGAGATAATCTGCAGTAGAGTATAGTGGTCTTGATTTTCTCAGACAGACTTTGTCAGTTTATTAGAGAGTTAAAAATCTATAAGGCATGTAGGTTCTCTGGGGTTCATAGTGAAAAGCAGAGATTTTTTTTCCCCAAGGAAATGAACACATACACATGTTATTTTGAATGTAATTATCAATTGACCTGTTTTTTTAAAAAAATATTTCTATACCAAGTATTTTAAATTTTTTTTTTCAACGTTTATTTATTTTTGGGACAGAGAGAGACAGAGCATGAACGGGGGAGGGGCAGAGAGAGAGGGAGACACAGAATCGGAAACAGGCTCCAGGCTCTGAGCCATCAGCCCAGAGCCCGACGCGGGGCTCGAACTCACGGACCGCGAGATCGTGACCTGGCTGAAGTCGGACACTTAACCGACTGCGCCACCCAGGCGCCCCTATACCAAGTATTTTAAACAAAAGTAAATTCATTTAAAAAGGAGCTTAGGTGCATATATTATAAAGAGATCAGACATTTACAGAAAATGTGGGAACATAAATCTGCTTTTATATTAAATTTAAAGGGAATATATCTGAAAGTTGTATTCAAAAGACTCAAACTCCACAGTAAAAAGAAAAATGAATGTTACATATACTGAGATGAGCCTGTTGTATAAAATAGGTGTTGAAGAATACAACCAACACTTATTTTAAGGCTATCTTTGAATGAGGTGCTGTAATCTTCAGTATATCTTAAACTCCATTTGGGAAAAACGGTGCTTTCTGACAATAATTTAAAACCCTTTGGCCAGCATGTTGATAGTGCTTATCTACATACATAGATACAGTAGAAAGTTTTCTGCCAAAATTAATCTCAATACTAACCAGACTACAATAGATTGGCTTAGTGTTTTCATTCCCCCGACTCTGTTATTCTGAGAGGGAATAAGGGTGATTTGGCTTTTCTAAGCACTGGTGATTTTGGCATTTTAAATAACTGCCTTGCATGCATTCATTATAAACAGAAAGAGCAATGGAAAAGTAAAGGCAAGACAACCTGGTGAGTGTTCTTAAATATTGTTGCACATTACAATCATCAGGAGAACTTGTTGACAATGAGAACCCTAAAACCCTCCCTAAGATTGTGCTTCTGTGGTTCTGGAATAGGGCACAGGAATAAGAATTTTTAATCAGCCTTCAGGAGATTCACATGCTCCAATTTCAGAAACATTGCCCTATTATCTGTCCCATCAAATTTCTCCTTAGTTTTTCAAATGATCTTCACCTTCTGCAGTACCAAGATTTTACAAAGTTATTCATTCATTAGACCTCCAATGCCTTCCATCTCACGTTACTACCTGGTAGAGTAGAATTCCTATTTATCCCTCAAGACCCCATTCATAGGTGACTTTCTCTTCAGAGCCTTTACTCAGCACTTTGTATGTATTTCTGTTTTAATGCTTATACAATGTATTACATCTACATATATTCATTGCATTGATTAATATGATAAATTTATATATACAAAATAATATGTACATACATATATATTAACAATATAGCCATAACTTTACTAATGATAGAAACAGTACAAATTTCAAACCAAGCTGCAGTCATTCTTTTGAAACACCAAAAAAGGGGCGCCTGGGTGGCGCAGTCGGTTGAGCGTCCGACTTCAGCCAGGTCACGATCTCGCGGTCCGTGAGTTCGAGCCCCGCGTCGGGCTCTGGGCTGATGGCTCAGAGCCTGGAGCCTGTTTCCGATTCTGTGTCTCCCTCTCTCTCTGCCCCTCCCCCGTTCATGCTCTGTCTCTCTCTGTCCCAAAAATAAATAAACGTTGAAAAAAAATTAAAAAAAAAAAGAAACACCAAAAAAGGGTCCTCGTTTTCAGATGGTTACATTGTTAATTCCATAATAGCGTTTACAATATCATTACTGTTGTTCTTCAGGGCTCGAACTGCCTTTGCTCTTAATACATTTGCTTGCGACATGACCAGTTCTGTGTCCTTAACCTCTACACCTGTTTCATCAACCTCTTCCTCTTCACTCTCTTCTTGTACAGTTGGAGTCTGTGTGTTTTCTTGAGTGTTTGAGACAGCTTCACCTTGAACTTTGAATTTCTCAGCAGCTGCTAGTTGTGCCTGCTGAGATAAATCCTCGATCTTGGCTTCCCTCAAAACTATGTAGGTATCTGAAGCTGGGCTCTTGTAGACATCTGGTTTTGTGATGACAAAGAGGATAGTGACTCTTGTAACCCCTGTAACCTGTCGAAGACCTAGTTTGGACATAGCCTTCCGTGCCTTCTTTTCACTCTGGCTCTGTTTTGCTTTACTGACTGGTTTTTCATCGATTTCAGCTGCTGCTGCCAGCTGGGCTTGTTGGGTGGTTGCCTGTGTGGAATCCTGTTCCTCAAGCTCTGGTACTGATTCATCACTGTCGGATTCTGTTCCAGACCCTGTCTCAGCCTGGGGCTGTGGCAACTCCTGCTCTGTAGCAGGCACGGTTTCTGGGGCTTCACCAGGCATTTTGTGCGGGGAACGCAGAACCAAGATGGCGGCAGAAAGAGAGCCCATTGAATTTCTTTTAAGGAGGGAGGCTATGTTTTAGTTTTTATGTATCAAATATAAGAGCTAAGGACAGAGCCTAGTATAAAACAGGTAGTACTCAGACATTAGCATGCACAAGAATTATCTAATAAGTTTGTTCAAAATTTTTTAATGTTTATTTTTGACAGAGAGAGAGAGACAGAGCATGAGCATGGGAGGGCAGAGAGAGAGGGAGACAGAATCTGAAGTAGGCTTCAGGCTCTGTGCTGTCAGCACAGAGCCCGATGTGGGGCGCGAACCCACAGACTGTGATATCATGACCTGAGCTAAAGTCCGACGCTCAACTGACTGAGCAACCCAGGTGACCCTAAGAAGTTTGTTTAAAATGGAGATACCTAGCATGCCCACCACCCCCATTCCCAAATCCCAGATTCTCATTCAATAGATCTCATTCAATAGATCTCATTCAATAGATGATACTAGGAATTCACATTTTTATAAACTCTCCAAACATTTCATATCCTGAAAAATTCTGAATACCAAGGGGACATCAACTAGCCTTTAGGCTAGTTCTATTTATCCCATTCACTCTCTAATATGATAAAATTTTCTCAAGCATTCTAGTATATGTTGGACACTCCAGCGACTATATTCAGGCCCATCTGAATAGTGGTCAGAGGCGATGTAGGCAGTTTTACATAGGGTCAGAGTGTTTACAAATGATAAGGCTCATGAGGCAACTTGGATGAATTTCACTGAGGATTTTCTTTATGGAGAGGGCATATCAAGAGTAAAAGTGCACGTGAAAAGATGTCCAACATCACTCATCATCAGGGAAGTGCAAATCAAAACCACAATGAGATATCAGCTCACATCTATCAGAACGGCTAAAATCAAAAAATCAAGAAACAGCAAGTGTTGGCAAGGATGTGGAGAAAAAGGAACCCGTGTGCACTGTTGGTGGGAATGCAAACTGGTGCAACCACTGTGGAAGACAGTATGAAGGTACCTCAAAAAATTAAAAATAGAACTACCCTATGGTCCAGTAATCACACTACTGAGTGTTTATCCAAAGAATATGAAAACACCTATTCAAAGGGATACATGCACCCCTATGTTTATTGCAGCATTATTTACAATAGCCAAATTACGGAAACAGCCCAACTGTTCTGTATTCATTCATAGATGAATGAATAAAGACGTAGTATGTATATACAATGGAATATTATTCTGTCACAAAAAATGAAACCTTCTTATTTACAATAGCATGAATGGATCTAGAGAGTATAATGCTAAGTGAAATAAGTCAGAGAAAGATAAACACCATATGATTTCGCTCATGTGGAATTTAAGAAACAAAACATATAAACAAAGCTAAAAAAAACAAAGAGACAAACCAGAAAACTATAGAGAACAGATGATCATCAGAGGGAAGGCAGGTGGGGGGGGGATGGGAGAAATAGGTAAAGGGATTAAGAGTGCACTTATGATGAGCACTGAGTGATGTGCAGAATAGTTGAATTGCTATATCACCTGAAACTAATATAATATTGTATGTTAACTACACTGGAGTTAAATTTAAAAAAATAAAAAATAAGAGTAAATAAAAGTCCATAATTACTTTAAAAAAAATGAAATAATTCTTGGGGCTACTGGGTGGTTCAGGCAGTTAAGTGTCTGACTTGGGCTCAGGTCACGATCTCACAGTTTGTGAGTTTGAGCCCCACATCAGGGTCTGGGCTGACAGCTCAGAGCCTGGAGCCTGCTTTGGATTCTGTGTCTTCCCCTCTCTCTCTCTTCCCCTCCCCTGCTCATGCTCGGTCCGTCTCTCTCTCTCTCTCAAAAATAAACAAACGTTAAAAATTTTTAAAAAATGTACAGTTTATATCTTGTCATTTATATCTCAATAAACTTTTAAAAAACATTAGACCTTTTTTTCTTCAAATAAACTCTTACTGGAAGTCCAATAAATATAACAGAAAACAGAGAAAAGGACTCCTACCGTCTTATTTCTGAAGAGATGCAGGGAACTGTAATTTGCAAGCCTCTGTTCTACAACCTCTGACTTCCAGAAATATATTTGGATGTGTAAATAGATACAATATTTTACTTTAATTGGAAACCTCTTATCCAGAAGTCTTGGGTTGCCAGTAGTCTTTAGATACAATTGGGTTAAAATCTGAACCATTCAGAAATTCTCTGAAAATGAGCTATTTGGATACTTGAATTTACCTTGTATGTTAGACGCATCTCTTCACAAATTATTTTTTTATATTAAAAATGTTTTAATAATATCTGACTCACTTTTCCATCACCTTAAAGAGAGTAAACATACCCTTTTATGTAGTCTGCCTTTTATTAACGATTCAGGGCTTATTAGCAAAGAGCTTACATTATGCTGGGATGTAGTGATAGTCTCTGGACTTTGTTAAATGTGCATCCATATTTGCTCCAGTAATAAGTGGATTAAGACAAGAGCAAAGTTTATTTTTTTCTTTTTATGGAGAGAAATGTTGGTTACATCTGCCACTTCTATATTCTGTCTGTTCCCTCTTGCAGAGAGTTACTTCCGGGATCAGCATACCTTCCTTCGTAATATATAGACTTAAACTAGTAAAGCACTCAACCAAGGTTGTTAGCATTGTATATAGACATGGACCGTTAATACAGTACTGGAGAGTTTCCCTTTGAATAAAATACACGATTTTTAGTGCACGGACTGTTTTCACTGAGTGAGGTAATTCATTTTTTTACCCTCTGGTTCTCGGCTCTGAAATGGATCATTTGGTTTGCTGCAGAACTCAGTTCCAAACAGGCGAGATACTATATCGTATTACATTTTCAAACACCTGCAACAGAAAGGCTATAAAATAGGCCTTTCACCACCAGAGTCCTTGCTGAAAATCTTTATCACCTCAATTGTCGGTAAAAGTCAGGACCTTTTTGGGGGAATCTGACAAGTGGAAAATACCACTCTGAGGAAATATGTCTGATGGATTTCTTGCTCCTGCTAGTTGTCAAGCTAGCAGGTGGTGCTGTTAGTTGATTTCTTGGTCAGTAAAAAATTTCCCCTGTTTCTCCTCTAATATTAAGTATCTATCATCTGTTAGAAAAAAGAGATGAACAAAATATGGAGGCTTCCAAAATTTTGAAATAGATTAGTTTCCTCTTCGTCAAATTTCCTTTTTCAAAATAAATCTGACCTTTTTTTTTTTTTTTTTCAAAGTCATTCTTTCTGTTCCTCAGTTCTAAAGGGAGCTTTGGAAAACACTGACAGAATCAGTGGCAGAATTCAGTGACTCATTTGGGAAAATGCCATTTTTTTTTAATATTGAGGAATCAGAGAGGCTTATTTTTGAGCCTTCCTTCCTTCCACAGTCTACTAACAGAAGTCCTGTTGACTGCTGAAAAGCCTAAGAACTTAGTATTTGCCCTGATAAATTCACTGTGGCCTAGGGTTTGGCCAACAGAAATTTGATTGTCTTAGCATACCAAGAGTAGTTATTTCCTTTTGTGGGGAGGGGAAGGGACGAGAAGAGAAAGCTTGGAGTTACAGGAACCAAGTTAGCAAAATGGATGTATAAAACACAATGTCTATTTACTCTGAGGGGAAAAAAAAAAAAAATCCAGAAAGCTAGAATGCTTGTATCCCCAGATCTAGGTAGTTTCTCCCTGTCGTGAAGACAAATTGTCAAATTGAAATTTTTTTGAGTGAGTGTGGAATCAGAACAAGAGGAGTGCCACAGAAAACTCTCTTCCCCAGATAATATTTGGGTAGGCACTACCACACCCAGCGTTCTGGGCTTTACCGATTCTGTAATTTCAGCTGACTTTTCTGATCACCCAGTCTCTCTTTAAATAGAACACTGAACAGTTCATTAAGTTTCCAAGCAAGATAAAATTCAGTTAATTATGTTTCCATTTAAGTTAATTAAAATTTCCTTCCTGTCTTGCCTCTTTTGGTCATCTTGATTAGAGTTTTTGGTGTCTCCAAACTTTTCTGAATCATCCAGCTGCACATAATCCCTTATTTATTTTCCAAGGTGGTTATTTATATAATATTAGTGGATTTTACTGAATTATGTTTCAAAGGACTTATTTTCTTATTTTCCTTTTTTTTTCTATTTCTTGTTCATCACCTCACAGTCACCACTGATACTAAAAATGAAAAGTATATGGTGTTCCCCCAAATCTATAATAGCTGTACGTTTCATCTGTCAAATTTTAAGAGTTTGACTTATTTTTATCAGCTGGATGATACCTTCAAAATGAGTTCATATTGAAAACCTACCTGTCGGGGCGCCTGGGTGGCGCAGTCAGTTAAGCGGCCGACTTCAGCCAGGTCACGATCTCGCGGTCCGTGAGTTCGAGCCCCGCGTCAGGCTCTGGGCCGATGGCTCAGAGCCTGGAGCCTGTTTCCGATTCTGTGTCTCCCTCTCTCTCTGCCCCTCCCCCGTTCATGCTCTGTCTCTCTCTGTCCCAAAAATAAATAAATAAACGTTGAAAAAAAAAATTTAGAAAACCTACCTGAATATATTATTGGTTCATCACCGTAATTGACAACACACTGTGGAGAATGCGTGCTATTAATTTTTGAAAGTTACAAAGTAACTCTCATAGAATGTAATAGGATATAAGGAAAATCTCAAGATACCACTATTTGTTATGGAAAAGATTTTTGTATAGGACATATCTCTCTTTGACTCTTTTTAATTAAATATAGTTACTTAAATATCCAAATGACTTATATCCAAGTGACTCATTCTATGGAAGTCTTCCTTCTAAGAATAATTTCCAGCATGTACTCTAGATACAGAATACCAAGGGACCTTACTGTGTTATGATTATCAACTGTCAGTTAACAACATCCATGGTCAATTTTGTATACATTACTAGTTCCTCTCAATTATACCTAATATGCCACTGAAAAGCCTGTCTTCTTCATTAGCTGGTGTGTGTTTGAGGAAAGGTAAACTAGTTTTAGTATTACCCTAAGTAAATATATTCTTAGAATGTCCATTCAAAGGGACCTGGGAGTACTTGAGTCCTTGATAATTACTCTGTATAGTATGAATGAATTGCCTTTACATCACTGTCTATTAAGTAATAACCCAGACTTTGTTTAAACACATTCAATGAAGAGGGATGCCTGGGTGGCTCAGTAGGCTAAGTGTCTGACTTCTGCTCAGGTCATGATCTCGTGGTTCATGATTTCCATCCCTGCGTCAGGCTCTGTGTTGACAACTCAAGCCTGGAGCCTGCTTTGGATTCTGTGTCTCCCTCTCTCTCTGCCCCTCCCCAACTTGCTCTCTCAACCTCTCTTTCTCTGTCCAAAATGAATAAACATTAAAAACTTAAAAAAAAAAACACATTCAATGATGAGAAACTTCATCCCTCATAATGTCACCCATTCTACATGTTTAATTGTCAAAAGTTTTATTTCTGTTTAGCTAAAAATATACTTCTTTTAAATTTCATCTGTTGGTTCTAATTCTGTAGTCTAGAGCAGTATAGAAATAACATCCAGTGAAGTGTTTATATCCTAGAAAGTGTTTATATCCTAGAACTCCCCAATGTCCTAGAAATTAAGAATGCAACATTTTGAGCAACTGAATACATTAATTTCAAAACCCAATAAATAATACTTGCAGCAATTTGGTGGTTTGGACAACTGGAACCACTAATGTTTTCAAAAAACTAAAGCATATAGATATATACATAAAAGCAGTAATAGAAATATATGTGATAGTAGCAATAATATGGAGAAATATATATACGTGGTCCATGATCTATATAGGAAGAAGAGTGAAAATGGGACTCCATCAGGGCAAGATGAAACCAGGTAAGACTATCCTACAAATATAATAATATAATATTCAAGAGTTATTAGAACTATTAGATATCACTAATACCTAATTATTTAATTTTGTGGGTGAAAGTTCTCTGGACCAAAGAAGCGGAGTGGCATATCCAGTGACTCTCAGCATATGACAGAATTTGAACTACAATCCAGGGCTGGGAAGTTTCATATGGAAGGGAATTTAGGCATAAGGACATGCTTTACCGCAGAGGTTATGCAGTTATGTAAAAAAAAGTGCAGAGGGGCACCTGGGTGACTCAGTCAGTTAAACATCTGACTTCAGCTCAGGTCATGATCTTGTGGTCTGTGGGTTCGAGCCCCGCATCAGGCTCTGTGCTGGCAGCTCAGTGCCTGGAGCCTGTATCTGATTCTGTGTCTCCCTCTCTCTCTCTGCCCCTCTCCTGCTCACTCTCTGTCTCTCTCTCAAAAATAAATAATAAAACATTAAAAAAAATTTAAAAAGTGCAGAGAACAACAATTTACCGAACTCAGGAAGAGAGCATAACGTAGGTTGCAGCAAGCAGCAGCAAGGAAGAGTATCAGGTAAAGAGTGTTGGGGTTGATGTCTCCCCAAACAAGGATTTATATTTGTTGTTAGAGATATCAGGAACTACTATAAAGATTACTAAGAACTTTGTATGCAAGTAAAGTTAAGTTAACAGCTTAAAATATGCTGCTATAAGATATTTGATGTAAGTCTCTTAATAACCACAAAGAAAGCACTTACGGAAGTAACACAAAAGAAAAAGAGACAGGCATCAAAATCCATCATTCAAAAACAAAAGAAATGCAAAGGAAGACCACAAGAGTGAAAAAGAGGAACAAAGAATTACAGGCAAACAGAAAATAGTTAAAAAAAATGGCAATAGTAAGTTCTTCCCTATTAATTTAAATGTAGATGGAATGAACTCCCCAATAAAAAGATGGAGTGCTTGAATGAATAAACAACCAAGATCCAATTGTATGTTGTCTGCAAGAAACTCATTGTAGTTTCAAAGACAAATGCAGGATGAAAGTAAAGGAATGGAAGAAGATATTCCATGCAAATGGTAACCAAATGAAAGCAGAAATGGTTATATTTATATCAAAGTAGACTTTAAGTCAAAAACTTTCTCTACAAAGAAGTTCATTATGTACTGAAAGGGTCAATTCAACAGAAGATATAACAACTGTAAATACACATGTACCCAACATTAGAGCACATAAAAATATAAAGCAAATATTGACAGATCTGAAAGGCGAAATTGACAGTAATAAATTAATAGTAGGAGATTCCAATATCCCACTTTCAATAATGGATAGTACATTCAGATAGGAAATCAACAAAGAAAAGTAGACTTGAACAACCCTATAGACCACATGGATCTCATAGACATGTACAGAATATTTTACCAAACAGCAAAAGAAAACACATCTTTTCAAGTGCACACAGAACATACTCCGGGATAGATCATGTATTGCATAGGAAAGCAAATCTTAAATTTAAGCAGATAGAAATCATATTAAATATCTTTTCCACCCACAATGAGATGAAACTAGAAACCAATAACAGCAGGAAAACAGGAATATTCACACAGATATAAGAACTAAATGACACACTATGGAGCAACTACTAGGTCAAAGAGAAAATCAAAGAAGAATTTAAAAAAAATATCTCAAGACAAATGAAAATGAAAGCACGACTAACCAACACTTTGGGGATGTAGCAAAAACAGTAGTACTAAGTGGACATTTTACAGTGATAAATGCCTACATTTTTTTTATAAATGCCCACATTAAAAAAGGAGAAATTAAAAATTAAGAAGCCTAAATTATAAAACAATTTAACTTTGTACTTAAGGAATTACAAAAAGAACAAGCTAAATTTAAACTTAGAAGAAGAAAGGGAATAATAAAGATCAGAAGAGAAAAAAAGAACAGAAAAACAATAGAAAAAAGTCAACAAAATTAAGAGTTGCTTTTTTAAAGATAAAATGGACAAACTCTTTGCTAGGCTAGGAAAAAAAAGGAAAGACTCAAATAAAATCAGAAATGAAAGTAGAGACATCATAATGTTTGCCTCTGAAATAAAAAGAGTTGGAAGACACTATTATGAACAATTGTATGACAACAAATTGGATAACCTAAAAGAAGTTGAGTAGTAGGCATTCACTTCCTAGAAATATACAACCTACCAAGACTGAATCAAGAAAAAAATAGAAAGCCTGAGCAGATCTATAACAAACAAGGAGATTCAAGTAATAGTCAAAAATCCCTCAGCCAAAAAAAGTCCAGGACCAGGTGTCCTCATGGCTAAATTCTACCTAACATTCAAAGAGGAATTAATAATAATACTTCTAAAATTCTTCCCGAAAATAGAACTAGAGGGAATACTTCCAAACTTACTGGATGAGACCAGCATCACACTGATGCCAAAGCCAGGCAAAGCTGCCACAAGAAAAACACAGGCCAACATCTTTGATGAACATCAGTGCAAAAATATTCAATAAAATACTAGCAAACTGAATTCAGCAGTACATGAAAAATATCATACACTATGATTAAGTGAGATCTATTCCCTGAAATCACATGATCATCTCAATAGATGCATAAAAAGCATGTTACCAAATTCAACATCCATTTATGATAAAAATGCTCACCAAGATAGGTACAGAAGGAACTTAGCCTCAACACAACAAAGATCATTCATGTAAAGTCCACAGGTAACATAATCAATGGGAAAAAACTGAAAGCTTCTCCTCCAACATACAGTAAAAGGCAAGTATACCCACTCTTGCCACTTTTATTCAACAAATTACTGGAAGTACTAGCAAGAGCAATCAGCCAGAGAAGAAGGAGAAGAAAGGTGAGGAGGGAGAAGGGGAGAGAGGAGGAGGAAGGGGGGGAAGAGGAGGAGGGGAAGGCATCCAAATCAGAAAGAAGTAAGATTTTCTGTTTGCAGGTAACATGATTCTGTATGTAGAAAACCCTAAAGACTACACACACACACACACACACACACACACACACACACACACACGCACATGCACACACACACACACACAAACTTAGAATAAATGAATTCAATAAAGTTGCAGGATACAAAAACAACATACAAAAAATCAGTTTTATTTCTTTACACCGGTAGCTATGTGAAAAGGAAATTGATAAAACAATCCCATTTATGACAGCGTCAACAGAAGAAAATACTGGGGAATAAATTTAGCCAAGGAAGTGAAAAATCTGTCCGCTGAAAATATGACATTAATGAAAAAATTGAAGAACACACAAATAAATGAGAAGATACCCCATATTCGTGCATTGAAAGAATTAATATTGTTAAAATGTACATATAACCCAAGCTATATACAGATTCAACACAATCCCTATCAAAATTCCAATGGAATTTTTCACGGAAATAGAAACATCAATTATAAAATTCATATGGAATCACAAGACACCGTAAATAGTCAAAACAATCTTAGGAAAGAACAAATAAAGTTGTAGGCATTACATTTCCTGATTTGAAATTATTTATACAAAGCTATAGTAATCAGAATAGTATGGTACTGGCATGAAAACAGATGTATAGATCAATGCAACAAAATAGTCCAGAAAGAAACCCAAGTGTATACAGTAAACTAATTTTTGGCAAAGACATCAAGAACACACAATGGAGAAAGGATAGTCTTTTCAATAAATGGTGCTAGGAAAACTGGATTTCCACATGCAAAAGAATGAAACCAGGCCTTTATCTTACACTATATACAAAAATCAAGTCAAAATGGATTAAAGACTTACACGTAAGACCTGAGACTGTAAAACCCCTAGAAGAAAACATAGGGAAAGAACTCCTTGACATTGGCCTTGTCAATGATTCTTTGGATATGACACCCAAAGCTATAGCAACAAAAGCAAAAATAAACAAGTGGGACAACATCCAACTTAAAAGCTTTTGCACAGCAAAGGAAACAAAGTGAAAAAGCAATCTACAATTGGGAGAAACTGTTTGCAAATCTTATATCAAATAGTGGATTAATACCCAAAATATATGAGGAATTCATACAATTCAATAGCAAACAAACAAAAAAAAAACCTGATTAAAAAATTGGCAAAGGACCTGAATAAACATTTTTCCAAAGAAGACACACAAATGGCCAATGGATATATGGATATATGCAAATGTGTTCAATATCACTAATGGTCACAGAAATGCAAATGAAAACAACAGTGGTGTTGGCCCGGTTATGGAGAAATTGGAACCTTTGTATACTGTTGGTGGAAATGTAAATTAGTATAGCCATTATGAAAAAAAAGTATGGCGGTTCCTCACAAAATTCAAAATACAGCCGTCATATGATCCAGCCACACATTTTGGGGTATACTTTGTTTTTTTTTTTTTTTAATTTTTTTTTTCAACGTTTATTTATTTTTGGGACAGGGAGAGACAGAGCATGAACGGGGGAGGGTCAGAGAGAGAGGGAGACAGAGAATCGGAAACAGGCTCCAGGCTCTGAGCCATCAGCCCAGAGCCTGACGCGGGGCTCGAACTCACGGACCGCGAGATCATGACCTGGCTGAAGTCGGACGCTTAACCGACTGCACCACCCAGGCGCCCCAATTGGGGTATACTTTGAAAGAAGATGAAATCACTGTCTTGAGATATCTGCACTCCCATATTCACTGTAGCATTGTTCACAATAACATGATATAGAAACAGCCTGGTGTACGTTCACAGATGAGCGAATAAAGAAAATGTATATACACACAGTGGTGTAATATTCAGTCCTTAAAAAAAGGAGAAACTGGAGGGCAGTGTGAAATAAGCCAAACACAGAAAAAAAAAAAAAAACTATATGATTTCACTTACATGTGGAATCTAAAAAAAAAAGTCTAATTTATAGAGGCAGAGAATAGAACGCTGGTTACCAGGGGTAGGGAGGTGGGGAAAGACGTAGGTATTGTTGAAAGGGTTCAATGTTACAGTAATATAGGATGAATAAGTTCTAAAGATCTAATGTACATCATGATGACTACAATTAATAATACTGTAGTGAACAGTGAGAATTTGCTGAGAGAGTAGATCTCAGATGCTCTCACCACACAAACAAAAAAAATGATAACTAGGAGGAGATAGATATGCTAATTAGCTTGACTGTAGTTATCATTTCCCTATGTATGTGTATATCAAATCATCATGTTGTGCACCTTAAATATACACAATTTTTGTTTAAAAAAAAAGCTTATTTTTATTTTTTTTTTAATTTTTTTTTTCAACGTTTATTTATTTTTGGGACAGAGAGAGACAGAGCATGAACGGGGGAGGGGCAGAGAGAGAGGGAGACACAGAATCGGAAACAGGCTCCAGGCTCTGAGCCATCAGGCCAGAGCCCGACGCGGGGCTCGAACTCACGGACCGCGAGATCGTGACCTGGCTGAAGTCGGACGCTTAACCGACTGCGCCACCCAGGCGCCCCAAAAGCTTGTTTTTAAAAACTCTCCAGAGTCTCTACTCCTCTGTCTGGTCTATAATCCCCATTATATGCAGAGCCTTGCCCTCTGCTATTCCTATCAGCATTTAACTACTCACACCAGAAGGGCTTCTTAGACTTGGAGCAAAGGACAGACACCAAATTCTATACAAAGGAACAGAAATCCTCTTAACCCTTTATAAAAAGGTTAAAAATGGGGTTGCAAGTGCAGATAACCTATAGAGGACAGACAGATAAAATAAAGCTGGCAATAATAAAGCTCTAGTCAATCACTGCCATGTATGAATGTATATTCATTGTTCCAGCTTCCAGAAATGTTCCAGAATGTATTCCAGCTTTTCAGAAAAGATAGAAATCGTGACTTTTATGTGACCGTCCAGGTTATTCAATGTTGACAACTCATTTTGAAAACAAAACCCAAACCAAACCAACAAACAAAAAAACACCCCAAACACGGTGTGAAGCCAAACAAAACATGTCTGCGAGCTGGATTTAGCATGTGGGTAGCGAGTTTGTGACCCATGACATAAAGGACACAAGGAGGCAATTTCCTAGATACCCAAGAGCGGGAAACCAAAATACAGTTTTGCCACATGGGGATTGAAAACGGAAAGTTACAAACTAAAGATACTCTTTCTGTCTTTTATGGAGTCAAATGATCTGTTATCTACATATCAGCTCTGTTCCCCAGTGTTGCACAGCAAACTTGATATTCTTCTGTTACTAATGACTTCTTTGATCTCATGTGACTTTGGTTTGTCATTATACCTACTCTGGCCTTAAGTAGCCAGTCCATGAACATGGGAGGTGTTTCCATTTATCGAAGCCTTCTTTCATTTCTTTCTGCAATGTTTTGTAGTTCTCAGTGTGTAAGTCTTGCCCCTCCTTGTTTAAACTTATTCCTAAGTATCTTATTCTTTTTCATGCTATTATAAATGGAATTGTTTTCTTAATTCCCCTTCTGGATTTTTCATTATTCCTATATGGAGATGTGACTGATTTTCGACTGTTGGTCTTGTGTCCTGCAACTTTGCTGAATTTGTTTATTAGCTAATAGGTTTTTGGTGCATTCTTTAGAATTTTCTATATGTAAGATCATGTCATCTGTGAATAGAGGTAGTTTAACTTCTTCCTTTCCAATTTGGATGCCTTTTATTTCTTTGTCTTGCCTAATTGCTCTGACTCGAAATTCTAGTACCATGTGGAAGAGACGTAGTGAAAATGGGAGTTCTTCTCTTGTTCCTGATCTTAGGAACAGGATCTTTCATCATTGAGTATGACGCTAGATGTGAAGTTTTCATAAGTGCCTTTTATCAGGTTGAGGAAGTTCTCTTCTATTCCTAGTTTATTGAATGTTTTATAACGAAAGCGTGTTGTATGGCAAGAGAAAGGTTTGTCTGATGTTGTGCTCCGACACTCGATGATGGGGGTGCCACTTCTTCCCTTTCCTTCAGTGTTTATAACTCACAGGATCTGAAGTACCAGCACCTGAAGGAATAATGAAACCAGTGAATTATGGGGGAGGACGAAAAGAAGGAAGAACAAATTGGAGGTCTCCCTTCCTTGATGACCATCAGAAGTGGGCTGGATGTAGCATGGTAGACGGTTGTATTGGAAATATAAAATAGTATGTGGTACCATTGTTTGGACTCTATATGTATGTGGACATCTTTGGGGGGGGCTATTATTTTGCTCTCCACGATTATTGGCAGCATCTGAGGAGGCTTCGTTATTTCCAACAGCAATGTATATCATTCAAAAAGTAATATGCTGCATGCCATAGCCTTCCCCGGATATCTTATTCATAAATCTATGCAAATGTAGACTTACATGTTTTCGTTTGTTCTATGACTATTTTAAGGCTTGTGCTCTAATTTCCACACTCTTTATGTATCCAGAAAGAGATAATACATCCTTTATTGGTATTTTACACCTGTCATTTGTCAATACCTTTTAAATAAATGGTTATATTAAATGAGGCAATGCGACATAATCCTCAGTGATCAAAAAATAAAAATAAAAAGCAAGGATTTCTACATGGTAATAAGCTGTATTTTAACAGCCCTTCCATTCATTAGTTACATAACTCAGAGGCTATAATTGCTTCTGGAGAGGTGGGGAAGAATTGGTAATCACGTGGTACATAGTGCTACCACTTGTCCTGCTTAATTTATTGGTGACTTAATCAGCCTGCCCATGGTAAGTTGCAGAAACCTATTGGACACCCAAATATACGCAACCGTCATTCATAAAAGGTATCAAGGCTGAAAATATAAATTTGAGAGTCATCAGTATATGGATAGCTGTTACTCTGCAACCTCAGAAACTTACCAGGTATAATCTGAAACTGGTACCTGTTCATGGGAGGCAGGGAGAAACCAAAGAAAGAGGCACACCTCTCCAGATTGATAGGTGGCAGGTTTAAGAAGCGAGGAAATTTGCGTATGCGGCTTATATTAGGAGGCCACAAGACGAGTAGTTCTCTGTACCTACCTGCCAGAATATTAAGGTTCATATAGAGGCCTTAACTGGGTTTCATCACGTATACCATGCAGACGGTCTTAAAATCACCTTACTGTCGCAAGGATATGTCACTGGTCAGTTTCTAGCATGGGGCAGGCAAACAGGGCACACATTCCAAGGACAGTGAGGAGGAGGAGGAACCTCTGATTTCCTGGGACAAGCTCATGGATCAACCAGCAGTCACGTCTTCTCAGTGACCTCCTCTGACTATAGTATAAATTCATAAGGCAGGATGATGTCCCCAAGGAGGTGAGTGAAAGGTAAAGAAGAAATAAATCTAAGGACTAAGCCCTGGGCCACTCCAATATTAGGGAGGAAACAGCAAAGGAAACAGAAAAGGTGTGGTTAGTGAGTTGGGCTGAAAACCAAGAGAGTGTGGTGGTCTGGAAACTAAGGAAAGTAACTGTTTCAAGGAGGAGGAGTGAGCGATTAACTTTCTCATATGCTGCTGATTGTTTAAGGTAACAAAGAGTGATTTTTGGATTCAGCAACATGTAATCACTGACAACTTTGACATGAACAGTTTCATTGGAGTGACAAAGTCCAGTCTGAATCGTGGTGTATTAGTTTCCCAGAGATGAGATAATAAACTGGGTGGCTTGAAACAACAGAAATTTATCCTTGCACAGTTCTGGAGGCTGGATATTTGAAATCCTAGTTGGCAAAGTTCAATACTTCTGGGGGTTCTGAGGCAGAATCTGTTCCCTGCCTCTCTTTTAACTCTCAGTGATTACTGGCAATCCTTGGTGTTCCTTAGCTTATAGGCACACCCCTCTAATCTCTGTCTCTGTCTTCATATACTGTTTGTCCCTGTGTCCCCTGTCATTTTACCACTGTACATATGTCTCCGTGTTTCTTCTCTTCTTTCTACAAGGATGCAAGTCATATTGGATTAGGACCCACCCTAATCTAAACTCGATTACATCTGTAGAAACCCTATTTCCAAGGAGGGACACTATCACAGGTACCAGGGTTAGGACGTCAGCATTATCTTTTGGAGGAATGTGACTGAACTCATAATGAATGAATTCGAGAAAGTATAGGAAGATGAGAATCTGAAACATTAACTAGCCAGTACTTTCACAAGTAGGAATAGAGAGGCAAATGGGACCAAGAGAGAATTTTTGTTGCTGTTATTTATTTTTTTTTTATTTTTTGTTTTTAGGATGGTGACAATAACATATTGAAACGTTGACGGAAATGATCTGGTAGAGTGAAAATCCAGTGATACAGAAGAGAGAGGCAGTGTGAGAGAGAGAGAGGGAGAGGGAGAGATTGCTCGGTCAATATTTTTAAGTGAGACTGGATGGGATCTAGTGAATAAGTAGAGACCTTGGCTTTAGCTGGGCATGTGGACAAGTTATCCGTAGTAATCGGAGGAAAGGCTGACTATATGAGCCCTATAGCTGCTAGGTGGGTACATTTCGTATTGGACACTTGTGAAAGATCTCTCTTTGCTTCTCATTCCCCAGTGATATTCTCTCAGGTGCAACGTTGTGAATTTACTACCAATTTTAGTATTATCCTAAAATTGATTTTTTTTTTGTATTAGTTATCTATTGCCGTGTAACAGTGTTTTTTTTTCCAGTTCCTGTAGGTTACGATTCTCACAAGGCTTAAGTCAAGGTGCTGGGCCAGGCTTGCGGGGGGAAAAGATTTACCTACTTAGTAATATTTGGCAGGATTCCATCTTTTGCAGGTTATTGGACTGAGGGCCTCAGTTTCTCACAATCTGCTGGCTGGAACCTGCCTTCAGTTCCTTGCCATTTGCTTCGTCAAAACATATAAGCCAAGAAGACAATAGTGAGAATCTGCTGGCAAGACAAAAGTCGCAATCTTTTTTTTAAAGTTTTTTTTTTATTGTTTAATGTTTACTGATTTATTTTGAGAGAGAGAGAGAGGGAGAGAGAATCCCAAGTAGGCTCCGTGCTGTCAGCGCAGAGCCTGATGTGGGGTTCGATCTCACCACCTGTGAAATCATGACCTGAGGGCAAAATCAAGAGTCGTGGCTTAACCGACCGAACCACCCACGTGCCCCCAAAATAAATGTTTTAAAGACTGAATTGATACAATGTGTATTCTCCAATGATAATACATCGAAGCTAGATATCAACAACAGAAGGAAAACTGGAAAATTCACCAAAATGTAGAAAGTCAATAAAACACTGACGTTAGACAATGCATTGAGATAAGCGGGGGGAAAGTACAACATACCCAAACTTATGAGATCCAGTGAAGCAGTGCTCAGAGGGAGATTTATAACTGTAAATAGCACAAATCAATAACCTAACTTTACGCCTTAAGGGATAAGAAAGTGAAGAGAATGTTTTCTTTCTCTCTGAGTACATGATTCCATTTTAGCTTAGGAGAGAAGTTTCTTTAAAAGTTCCTATCAGGCTTTGAATACCAACTTCCAATTCACCCAGCTTCTGACAATAGAGCCCTTTTAAAAAAAAAAAAAAAAACCCTTTGAAATATCTTAACAGATTTCAGCCAAAACAAAGAGTAAATATTCCTGACAGCATTAAACTTCTTTTTTAAAAAAATTATTTATTTTTTAGTTTGAATCCAACTTAGTTAGCATCTAGTGCAACAATGATTTCAGGAGTAGACTCCTTAATGCCCCTGGCCCATTTAGCCCATCCCCCCTCCCACAACCCCTCCACTAACCCCCTGTTTGTTCACCATATTTAAGAGTCTCTTATGTTTTGTCCCCCTCCCTGTTTATATATTGTTTTTCTTCCCTTCCCTTATGTTCATCTGTTTTGTATCTTACGTCCTCATATGAGAGTCACAATCTTTTTTAACTCACTCATGGAAATGACATCCCATCACCTTTGCTCTTTTCTGTTGGTTAGAAACGCCCACAAGGGCACACATACCTGGGGGCCATCTTAAAACTCTACCTATGATGGTTGCTTTGGTTGCTTTTGTTTCTTAATCACCCCCCTCATCTTTGTCCTCCCTTTCTGCCTAGTTTCTGGGCAATGGCCCAGTTTGCCTACAAGCTCTAAGCTGTGTTGACTATTGTACAGAGTAGTAACAGTGTTTCTTAATTCAGTTGGTCAGCAAATAAGGCCAAGTGGAAAATGTGCTGGAAACAACCTGATCAATCTAGCAGTGTACTATTTAGATTTGCTATTGTGCTACCAAAGTCTTCGAATTAGCCAAATGGGGAGATTTCCCTATGTGGTCTCTTCTACATTAATTTTTTTTTCTCAAATCCTATCAATTCTATAGAATTTCTACACAAAAGTGAAGAAACACATTTTACAAATGGGATTTTCTTCCACAGGCTGACCTTGTGCCTTTCCACAAGCTAAGTTGAATAGATAAGAAGGTTAATTTTCCTTTTGCAGATAAGGAGTTTGTCACGGCAGTTTCCACTAGAAATAATGTGTTTTGACCGCCGAAAAAACTCATTCTGATCAAACTATATCTTTTAACACATCAGGACTGAGCCTCAAAGAGTTCTTAAGAATTTTGTTTCCTGCAACTGCTTTTTGTACTTTAGAGAAAAGATTTTGCTTATTATTCATTTTCATTTTCTATTATCTAAACATTAATGGTCTGTTTTTGCTTTCTTTTCCTCATACTGATAAGTAATTCAAATAAAAAGTTATTTATTGCATGTGTGGAGAAAAATAAGAATAAAATGTCAGGAAGCTTGTATCTTTTACAAATACTACCCTGTGAGGGAAATCTTGTCCTTAAACCTCAATGGTTCATTGAGTATAAAAGTACTCTCTAGTTTCCTTCAAGTTAAGCATACTGAAAATGATCTATTATTTTGCTAGAATGTTCTTGAGGGAATTCATCTTTTTTCTCATCTCCTCTTTAAATAGTGTCTTCACAATAGAAACTTTCACAGAAATGTGAATATTGTGGTCTGGTGTGTGTGTGTGTGTGTGTGTGTGTGTGTGTGTGACTTTAGACCTCCTATTAAATTAAAAAAACAAAAGCTTTTAGCTACATTTTGTTAGACTAGGCTTCTAGAGTCAGAACTGTTGACCTTGTAACTATTTAAAATCTCTGTAGAGAACACTGAAGATACAGTAAATCTGAAGATACTGTCATAGAAAGTAAAATAAAGGCAATCTCTAATTATATATACCAGTACAGATGGTCACCAGACTCTAGCACTTAATGTGGGATCATGTTCAAGGAAAATGAAGAATTTTAAAGGTGACAACTAATTGACTATTAGTTTTTTGCTTTTTCCATTTTTATGACATACGTTAAAAGTCTAACTCAGAGAAGCCATGAATACTGTCCCTTAGGGAAAAGGTAGTTCGGTAACTGTGCATTAGCTGTTTGCCCTTCTTTAAGAATTATCTAGAAGTACCAACTAAACCAAGAGTCAGGACCCTGGATGGTTTTGTTTATATTTATTTATTTATTTATTTATTTATTTATTTATGCCTCTGCTTTAAGCTCTATCACTGAGAATTTCTGTGATAGGAATAGTTGCTTCATCTCTTTGAGCATTGTTTCTGTTATTTGATGCTGTATGATAGGTTCAGATAAGATGAGAAAGAGCTCTGAAGTTGTAAACCAGTGTGTGCTTACATATGGGACTGAGGTAAGATAATGGTAGTGGAGGATGACATAGTTGTTCAACATGGACCTGCTCAGTTACCGATAATCAATTTCCTTAGGAGAAAGCAAGTCACATGAAGGCAACTTGGTCTAGAACCAGAACGGGCCAGATCCGAGCTAAGAAACTTTATCACGGTGAACTTAGGACATACACATATGTGGTCCCCAAAACATAGAGGGCTGGGTCGCCTCGGTGGCTCAGTCAGTCAAGCGTCCGACTTCAGCTCAGGTCATGATCTCACGGTTTGTGGGTACAAGCCCCACGTCGGGCTCTGTGCTGACAGTTCAGAGCCTGGAGCCTGCTTTGCATTCTGTGTCGCCCTCTCTCTCTGCCCCTCCCCTGCTCACTCTCTGTGTCTCAAAAATAAATAAACATTAAAAATTAAAAAAAAAAACTATTGAGGGCTGACCAAAAAATGTGTATCACATAAGACACTCTAATTGGTTTAATGAGATGAGATCTAGGTGTGGTGACAGGCTTTGAAAAATGCGGCTCAGAGACCTGTCACCTAGATTCACCAGCTGAAGTGGTCAGTTGCCTTTGCTTTTGCTTTTGTTGTTTTTAGCCTATTGTGAGTTTGTGTTTTTTAGCTTGACTGAAAGAATTCAATGTAACATGTCCCTGTAATAAACTAAAGCAATATATGAATTTACTTTCCCTGAAGTCCTCCCCTCAATTCCAGATGTAACCTCCCTCAAATGTTTGTAGTATATTCTCCAGACTATGTGTTTTTATTTTTTTATCTTTGGCTCCTAAAAAAAAAAAGCCTTCTTGTTAACTGTGGTATATGCTGCTAATTGCCTACTCGTTATCTGTTTTCTTTTTTCATTATCTACAGAACTTCTTAATTCTGGATAGTAAAATCTCTAGCTCAAAACAAGTTGACTTCCCAGGGCCCCTTGAAGTTAGGATTGGCTATGTGGCCCAATTCTGTCTAAGGAGCTGTATGTGGACCTTTTATTGGTTGGGGCTTTTGTAAAACTATAGTTTTCCTAATTAAAAGGGCCAAGACTCAATTAGCATGTGGTTTTTGCCACTCTCCCTTTTCCTTCTTCCTGCAGCCATCCAGTGAACACAAAGATGGAAGTCTGGATCCCTGATGATATTGTAAGGCTGTTACAACAGTTCTAGAATTCTTGTTACATGCAAAAAAAAAACCACTTATGTATTTAAACATGCTATTTGGATTTTCTCGTACATAAAGCGTAGCACTATCAATTGATGTAGAAACCATTTCCCACTACATGGCTTGCAAAGTTCTGGAAACTCCCCAAATGGAAACTACATGTATCTAAACTGTGATGGCCTCGCCTTGATCCTTACAGGAATGATTTTGTAACACCTGAACGATCTGTGCAAAGACAAATCTATATGGCAAGATAGGAAAGAGCTGATAGGGAGATTTGTCGTCACTCTGGGATCTCTGTGAACTGATGGGAGAGTCTTGAAGTTGTATGGCCATATTTCGGGTCACAGGCAAACATCTGGAGGAAAGGAAGGGTGCCTTTGATGCTTCACTTCATATCAGAGCTAGTTTTTAGGCTATAGTAATGCAATGAATAAATCAGTTGCAGAGTTCTACTGATGGCTAAGCGTTTCTTTCCCTTTCTTTGAGAAAGGATTTCTGGGATAGATGTCACTTAATCCATTGATAGAAATTTCTTTTGGTAGAAGTGCAGGGGTCTGTGCCACCAGGTGGGGGGGGCTATTCTGGATCAGAGGGTCTTTCTGTGATGGCTAAATTCACACAGCAGCGGTGATATCTTAATTTGCCTATACCTGGTCCCTCCCGTCTTTAACAGTGTGGATGGGGAAAAGAGTTTGACTTCACTTCTTGTTGATCTGGCAGTCACTTTATGAATTTCTAAGGACTAAAACATACTTGCTAATGAGAGTGTCTCTTTTAGCCTTCAGCCTCCTAGCCTTTCCAGCCTTCATTTTCAGATAAAAGAACTTAAGTTCTGCAGATTTATGGCTTTGGACTTCTGCTGGGCCCTCAGCATTGCTTGGTAATCATAGTACTCACCCCTAGGCAACCTAATGATATTTCATGTGGCTATTCCAAGCTTTAATGACTATCTTCCATGAGCCTATATCATGTCTTCCTCCTTGCCTCATTATTTCTGACTTCAAAATATATTATAAAGCGACAATCATTGAAACAGTATGGTACTAATGTAAAAACAGACATAAAAACCAATGGAATGGAGAGCCCAGAAATAAATCCACACATTTGTCAGCTCATTTTCCACAAGGGTGCCAAGAACACACAATGGGAATAGGATGGATGGTCTCTTCAACAAATCATGTGGGAAAATGGAGTACCTCCATGCAGAAGAATAAAATAGGACCCTTATCTCCTACCACATTCAAAAAAGCAACTCACAATGAATGAATTCAAGTCTAAAAAATAAGACCTGAAACTATAAAACTAGTATTAGAAAACATAGACAAAATAAAAAATGGAAAACATGATAAAACGGTAGGTAAAAGTCTTCTTGACATTTGCCTGGGCAGGTTTTTTTAATATGTGACCCCCAAAACACATTTAGCAAAAGCAAAAACAGACGGGTAGGATTGTCTCAAACCAAGAAACTCAGCACAGCAAAGGAAACAACACGGTGAAAAGACCAACTACAGAATGGGAGAAAATATTTGCAATACAAACATCTGATGAGTGGTTAATATCCAAAATACATAAGGAACTCAACAGCAAAAAAAAAAAAAAAAAAAAAAAAAAAAAAAAAAAAAAAAAAAAAAAATTAAAGGCTTTAGCAACAGAGTGACATGGTCAGATTTATGTTGTAAATAGAACATGTTGTGTGGATGGTGGTGACACCAGAATGGAAAAATGGGAAATAAGTGGAGAGGCTAGTGTTAAAGTCCAAATCAGAAACGATGGTCACTTGAAACTGGGGTTGTTGAAAAGTGTTTGGATGCAGCATAGACTTCAGAGGAATAGGGAAAATGGATTGTATTTGCTGGTGGTCTGTCTATGAAAATGAGAGAAAGAGACAAGTCGAGTATGTTGCCAAGGTTTTAGGCACGAGCCACTAGGTGAATGGTGGTCTCATGTAGTACGATGAAAACCACTGCAGGAGTTACAAATTCTAGAAGGGAGTAAAAGTTCTGTTTTGCACATAGTATATTTCAGATTTCTATTAGACACCCGGGCATATACGTAGGGTATCATATGTATAGGATATAAGAATCTGGATTTCAGGAGTGCCTGGGTGGCTCAGTTGGTTGAATGTCCAACTTTGGCTCAGGTCATTACCTCATGGTTCGTGAGTTCTAGCCTCACATCGGGCTCGCTGCTGTCAGTGCAGAGCCCTCTTCAGATCCTCTGTCCCCCTCTCTCTCTGCCCTTCCCCCGCTTGCCTTCTCTTTCTCTCAAAAATAAATAAAAATTAAAAAAAAAAAAAGAATCTGGATTTCAGAGGTGAGATTGGAGCTGATGATAAAATACTTGTGAGATACAGGCAAAGCTACCTATCAGCTGCATTTCCTTCTGTCTTTCCTTAAGGTATACCTCAGGCTGAGATCGGTGTATATTCTTCTGAATTTTCCTTTATTTGTTTTTCATTTTCCTATATAGCTATATCAATATCTGGTATTTTATTGTATGCTTTCAAAATTAAAAGATATGCCATATATGTATATTGCAATTTTCTTTTGTAACTCAATTTTGTTTTTGAAATTTACTCAGCTGGTCCAAGCATCTATGTTTAATTAACTGTTCTCTAGTAATTTACTGTATGACTAAATAAGATTTTAATTATCATTTCTTCTCTTGAAAGGGTTTCTGATTTTTTTCTTAATGCAATCAGCATGGCAATGAACAGCCTTATGCATGTTTTCTTCATGTACCCACGTGCAAAAGTTACTCTCGGGAGTATAAATAGAAATGAAATTGCTGGGGTAGTAGGATAGTCACATATTCGGCTTTATGGGATGTTTTCCGATTTATTTCTGAAACAGTGCACCAACATACATATCCTATGTCAGGACTCTATAGTTCCTTCTCACAGTATCTGGAGTTAGAATGACTGTGCTGAAGTATGATGTTTACAGTATGTTTTGTTAGATACATTTCATCTAGTTAGAGAAAGTCTCCATGGATTTCTGATTTGCATACCTGTATTGGCAAGAGTTAATACAGAATGTTATCAAGCACATTTTCTGCATCTCTGCATGAATTCTACTTAATTATATCCATCTACTCATCCATCCACCCATCCATTCATCTAACCTATTTATTTACATATCTTCAGGTAGAAATCAAGGCTAGTGTTTTGCATAGATATCCCTCCTATTCTATTATCTGGAACACAGTGATTAATATCAGAATTGTTCACTAGTTTGGTGGGTTTACCTGAAACACTGTGTGGGCCTTATACCTTGTGTAGAAGTTGTGATGAGTATTCTTATATGACTTATACATTTGTAATATCTTCTAGTAAGTTCTTCTCTTACTTTTTAATGACATGCTTATTTTGCCTTCTTTCTTTAATTTGTGAGCAGTTTTGCCAGAGGTTTGTCTAAGTTAAGAGTTTATTCCAATGGAGCAGCTTTTGGTTTTGCTCATGCCCTCTGATCTCTTTATCTTTCCATTGCATTAATTTTGGCTTTACTTGTTATTATTTACTTATCCTTTGTGGTTATTATTTTTTGAAAAATTAAGTTGAATGATTAGCTCCCCAATATTACATTTTTGTAATATTTGATCTATTCACATATACTCAGATATGTATATTATATAATATGTATCATATCTATGAGAGTACTTGAAATGCATATGTGAATTATGAGGCATGAAAAAATAAAATCATCTGTGGATATGCTGTCCAAACAAATAAATAGAAATAACCAATAATGCTAAAAGAAAAGTTCTATCCTGTTTTTATCCTTCATAACTCACTAAGTAATTATTAGGAAATATTTCAAACATTTAGACAAAGATATAGATTTATATATTCTTTTTTCCCCAGATTTATTGAGATACACTTGACATATTATGTAAATTGAAGGTATACGATGTGATGATTTGATACAAGTATGTATTGTGAAGTGTTTATCAAAATAAGGTTAGTTAACATATCCTTCGCCTCAATACCACTTTTATTGTTATTGATATGGTGACAACATTAAAATGTTACTCTCATAGCAACATTCAAGTATACAATATGGTATTATTAACCTGTATCACTATATTAATAGCCACCGTGCTGTTCCTTAGATTCCCAGAACATCATATAACTGAATGTTTGCACCTTTAACCAACACCTCCCCATTCGCCCTACCCCTCAGTTCCTAACCACCAACATTCTGTTGTCTGTTTCTATGAGTTTAATGTTTATAGATTCCACATGTGCGGTCAGACATTATTTGTCTTACTTATTTCATTCCATATAATGCCTTCAATGTCCATCCACACTGTTGCAGATAGCAGGATTTCCTTCTCTTCTATGGCTGAATAATATTCCTGTGTGTGTGTATGTGTGTGTGTGTGTGTGTGTGTGTGTGTGTGTGTGTGTGTATACACCATGTATTTTTGATCCATTCATCCATCAATGGACTCTTAAGATGTTTTCATGTCTTAGCTATTGTGAACAGTGCTGCAGTGACTATGGGAGTGCAGATACCTCTTTGAGATAGTGATTTCCTTTGGACACATACCTAGAAGTGGAATTGCTGAGTCATATGGTAGTTCTATTTTTAATTTTTGAGGAGCTTTTTTTTTAAAAAAAATTATTTTGAGAGAAAGCGAGCATGAGTGGGGGAGGGGCAGAGAGAGAGGGGAGAGAGAGAATCCTAAGCAGGCTCCACACTGTCAGTGCAAGGCCTCACACCGGGCTCAAAGTCATGAACCGTGAGATCATGATCTGAGTCAAAACTCAGAGTTGGATGCTTAACCTACTGAGCCACCTAGGCACTCCTCGACATTTTTTATGGATGAGATTATCCATTCTTTACTGATCACTTTTGGCTCTCCTTTCAAATATTAGTTGACCATGTATACATGGGTTTATTTCTGGGCTGTTGATTCACTGTTCCTTTGGTTTACATGACTGTTTTCATGCCAGTACCATACTGTTTTGATTACTACTACTTTGTAATATAGTTTGAAATCAGGAAGTGTAATGCCTCCAGCTTTGTTCTTTCTCAAGATTTCTTTGTTTATTTGAGGTCTTTTGTACTTCCCTATGAATTTTATTATTTTTTTTTTCTATTTCTGTGAAAAATGCCATCGGAATTTTGATAGAGATTGCATTGAATCTATAGAAGGCTTTGGGTAGTAGTGACATTTTAACAATATAAACTCTTCTGATCCACGCAATATCTTTCAACTTAGCTGTATCTTCTTAAATTCCTTTCATAAATGTCTTATGGTTTTTGGTGTATAGATCTTTCATTTCCTGGGATAAATTCATTTCAAAGTATGTTATCATTTTTGATGCTGCTATTGCAAGTGGGATTATTTTCTTTATTTCATTTTCAGGTGGCTTATTATTAGAAGATAGAAAAACAACTAGTTTTTGTGTATTTATTTTGTATCCTGATACTTTATTGAATTTATTTGTTAGTTCTAAGTTTTTTGGTGGAGACTAGAATTTTCTATATATGAGATCATGACATCAGCAGATAAAGGCAATTTTACTTCGTCCTTTCTGAATTGGATGCCTTCTGTTTATTTTTCTTGCCTAATTTCTCTGGCCTGGACTTCTAGTACTATGAAATTAAAGAAAAAGCTTTTAGCCTTTCACCATCGAATATGATATTAGATACAGATTTGTTACATATGGCCTTTATTATGTTCAGGTGTGCTCCTTCTATACCACATTTGTTGAGAATTTTTATCATGATATTTTTATTATGTTGATTTTTGTCAAATGCTTTTTCTGCCTATATTGAGATGATCATATGATTTTGTCTCTCATTCTGTTAATGTGGTATATCATATTTATTGATTGGTATATACTGAAACTATCTTTGAATCCCAGGGATAAATCCCACTTGATCATAGACTGTGATCCTTTTAATGCGCTGTTGAATTCAGTTTGCTAGTGTTTTGTTGACTTTTGTATGTATGATCATCAGAGACACTTGTCTGTAGTTTCTTTTTTTGTAGTATCCTTATATGGCAATATTTTGTGTTGCTGTGGCATGGGTTTTACTGTATCCAGTTTCATGTATAATTTATAGTTCTCTATTGAATTTTTCAGTTCAATCATTTCTTCAGCAACAAAATTTCTCCTCCGTGCTGTATCATGTTTTGTGTGTCTTTGTTGGACTTCTCACTTTGTTTTTGTGTTGTATTCCTGATTTCTTTAAATGGTTTGTGTTCTCTTCTAGATCTCTGAGTATATTTAGAACAATTATTTTGAATTCTCTATTGGGCAATTCATGTATCTCCACTTTGAGGGGTCAGTTACTGGAAGTTTACCGTGTTCCTGTGATGGCATTGTTTTTCTGATTCCTTGTGATTTCTGTAGCCTTGCACAGGTATCTGTGCCTTTGAAGAAGTAGTGACTTCTTCAAAACTTTACCGACTGCCTTCAGTGAGGAAAGACCTTCACCTGCAGGTGGGGGCATTCTAGACTGTGTGGTTTGACCCCAGGTCTACAAGTGCAGGATGCCAAGTTCAGGGGTATACGGTGGCTGGCTCTGGCTCCGGGGAATGTGATGTCTCATTGACTCAGGCTGCTGAGGTTCATGGCACTGACTATTACATGGTCTTCGGCAAGCACTCCAGGGATTCCACAGTGGCTACAATGTCCACCGGGGTCCTCAGCACCTAGGTCCGGCAGCTACGGGCAGGGCAGGTCACCGTGTGGACAGAGCCAGTCATGTGCACACACTTGGCTGTGAGGCCAGCTGCAGGTGCCTGTGCCATGGCAGAGGCGGGTTGCAGACACATACGAAGCATAGCAGGGGCCAGAGCCAACTTGGCTACCCTGTTAGTTCTGGGGCCCTGGCTTTTGACGCGCACTCCCGCGGCTGCAAGGTCTTGCCTTGGGCATGTGCACAGCATTGGAGGCTAGTGACAAGATTCGGGATGGCAGGGTGTAGGTGCATGGCTGTCAGCGTGCACTGCTGTGGCTACAGTCTGCAAACGGGCGCGCATGCTGCTGTGGAAGCTGGTGAGGGGGGTCAGACCAGGAGCGTGCCGGTGCACCGCGGTGGGGTTAGCTGCAGGCGAGCCCCAGTGGTGTAGACCGGGGGGTCTAGGCTGGCATCTTGTACTCAGGCAACTGCAAAGGCCTTGGTCCGATGCTGGGCTCTGGAAGGAACAGGGTGGGAGGAGGCCGGGAGGGACCTAGGCTGCTGGTGTCTGGGAATGTGAATAGATGGGTGGGGTGAAAAGTGGGGAAATGCGTAGGTGGTTCCTGACAATGCGCTGGCCTTTGGTTTCTTTAGTGGAGAAAGTTGCTGGAGCCTTCTGCCGAGCGGCTCACTGGGAACTGCCCTTTGCTCTTGCTGCCTGGTGATATTGGGAGCCCCTTCTCCTCTTCCTTGGTTCCAGCCCTGCTCTGTGTGTCCTCTTTGTCAGTTGCTGGGTGGGGTGAAGCCAAAGCAGGCCATTTGTGTCATGCCCCAAAATCCTGGCGAAGCTGGTCTCTCACCCTGTTCTTTTTTTTTTTTTTTTTTTTTTTTTTTGTGAAGGGAAAGACCTACCTGGGCAGTTCCCTCTTCGCGGTGAGCAGTGTCGGTCTAGGAGATGAGGTGATGCGGGCCAAATCACGTGATTCTTCATTCCCATTTTGTGCGGTTGTTCTCAGCTATTTTGTTCCACTGTTTTTGCTGAAGGGTCCTCCTGAGTTCTCCCAGAGCTGTTTTTATTCGTGGATAGCTCTCTTATTGCTGCGCTTTGTGGGGGAAGAGAGGCTAGGGTCTTCTACGGCACTATCTTGGTGATGTCACTCCCTCTATCCTGTTTAAAATGTACCCAAGATTCAGGGTGCCTGGGTGGCTCAGTCAGTTGAGCGTCCGACTTCGGCTCAGGTCATGATCTTGCGGTTTGTGGGATCGAGCCCCGCCTCAGGCTCCGTGCTGACAGCTCGGAGCCTGGAGCCTGTTTCCGATTCTGTGTCTCCCTCTCTCTCTGTGCCACCCTCCCCCCCAACTCACACCCTGTCTCTCTCTCTCTCCTTCAAAAATAAATAAACATTAAAATGTACCCAAGTTCCATCCAGGTATGGTGGGGCCCATTGAAAATACAGTTTATTACTCACAGTTCCCAAGAGGAAGGCAGCATGCCATGCTCCACAGGGTCACAAGAGAGAACCCTGGGGTGGGTCATGGGCAGAGAGAGATAGTGAGGAGAATTGTGGGAAAGCCTTTATGGTGGTTTTCTTGGGAAGGAATGGGCAAGGCACTGTAAGTGGGCTGACCAGATTTAGGATTGGATGGTTTGAGTACTTTCAGTGTGCTCAGGGATATAGGAGCTGCCCTCCCTAGTTGTCTCATACCTGAGCCGAGATTGAGTAGGGCAGGAGGTTCGTGTCCCACAAGTGCTCCCACATGATAAAGCAGACATTTGGTGTGGTGGGGGATGGGCTTTGGGCTCTGGATTGGTTTATTTTTTGTTTAAATTTTTAACGTTTTTAGATTTAATTTTGAGACAGGGAGAGACAGAGCATGAACGGGGGGAGGGGCAGAGAGAGCGGGAGACACAGAATCTGAAACAGGCTCCAGGCTCTGAGCTGTCAGCACAGAGCCCGACGCGGGGCTCAAACTCATGGACTGTGAGATCTTGACCTGAGCTAAAGTCGGACGCTTAACCGACTGAGCCACCAGGCGCCCCCTTGTTTCTTTATGAAAACCGTGTTAACTGTGTGGTTGCTACCATAGGAATCTTCTCCCTAAGGGAAAGGTACTTACTCTCCAGTCAGCAAGGCCCTATGATGACAAACTGTCAGATACAGAAACTAAAAACCATGGTTAATATACATACCTACCATATTCTCCTGATTTTTAAAATCATTACTTGATCGTCTGTGCTACATTCACTAAGACGCAATTTGTAGAAGACCCAAAACAATAAAACTAATAACTATATTATTTACATACATACACATATGTAAAATAAAATTTTAGATCTCATTAATTTTGTAAACTTAAATTTTTTTCCTGACACACGCAAATAAAGCTATGTATCTTTCATTCTTTTTGTTAATTTTTTTTAACGTTTTATTTATTTTTGAGATAGGGAGAGACAGAGCGTGAACAGGGGAGGGTCAGAGAGAGGGAGACACAGAATCTGAAACAGGCTCCAGTCTCTGAGCTGTCAGCACAGAGCCTGATGCGGGGCTCACACTCATGGACTGTGAGATCTTGACCTGAGCTAAAGTCGGACGCTTCACCGACTGAGCCACCCAGGCGCCCCTATTTCATTCTAATTATAGCCATAGCTGCACCTCCATATTTTTTCCATTTCGTTTTTAATGAAATTCAGGTATGAATATATATTTTTTAAATGTTTGTTTATTTTTGAGAGAGCATAAGTGGGGGACGGCCAGAGAGAGAGGGGGACGGAGGATCCAAAGCAGGCCCTGCGCTGATAGCAGCAAGCCCCGTGTGGGACTTGAACTCATGAACCGTGAGATAGATCATGACCTGAGCCTAAGTCGGACACTCAACCAGCTAAACCACCCAGGCGCCCCTGAGTATTTTGAACATTTTTATGGTTTGTACTTTGGCACACGACTTATTTAGAAGTGTTCTTTGTTTTTATGAAGGTACTAGGTTAATTTGATTATTTTTTATTGTTTAATAATTAAAGGAAATTCGTCTGCATTCCTACATGGTTTCTTGTCAAGACGTTTTATATATTTGTATTATTGCACCTCAGGCTCTCCTTGTAGGTTCAGTATGTCTCTGATAGCTCTTTCTGCAAGGATTCATAAGTCGTAAGCTAAGTCTTTGTTTTCAAGTGTCTGTTTCACTTTTGAATGGTAGTTTAGCTGATTGTGGCATTTAAGGCTGACAGTTACTGTCCTTCAGTTTTCTGTTGCTGCCCAAAAACTATGTTGTCGTTCTAGGTATTAATCCTTCCTAGGTAATCTGTTCTCCCTCCCTATTTATGGTTTTTTTTTTTTTCTCTTTTGATTTAGTTTTCTGAAGTTTCACTGTATTGCACTTAATAATGATCGTTACTGTTGTTGTTGTTATTATTATTTAGTAGCAGTGGAACCCTGCTTGGAAGCTGGCATACTTCAATCTGAGGTTTCATTTTTCTTAATAAGTTTTGGAAATTTCTAGTCACTGCCAGTTTGGATATCATCTCTTTCCCAATTTCGTTTTCTACTTTTTTTTTTTTTCCCTTCTGGAACTCCTAATAAAAATATTGTGTTTTCATTCCATATTCCATGTATTTTAAATTCTCTTTCAGGGGTGCCTGGGTAGCTAGTCAGTTAAGTGTCTAACTTGGCTCTGGTTATGATCTCACAGTTGGTGAATTCGAGCACTGCCAGGTTCTTTGCTGACAGCTCAGAGCCTGGAGCCTGCTGTGGATTCTGTGTCTCCCTGTCTCTCTGCTCCTCTCCACCACTCACGCTGTCTCTGTCTCTCTCTCCAAAATAAAAAAATGAACATTAAAAAAATTCTCTTTCAATTTTTTATCTTTCTACTTCTCAATACTACATTTCGGTACTTGTTTTTCCCAAATTATTTTCCAGTTTTTAAATTTCTCCTTAACTTTGTCTAATTTGTCACTTACCTGTCTCTTGGCTTTTTCACTATGATGACAATATTTTTAATTTCTAAAAATTCTCTTCATATGTTACCAATCTATCTGTTCTTTTCCTTGTTGTATTTCCTTTCTTTTTCATAGTTTGTATGTTTCTCTCTCTTTTATCTTTTAACTACATTTAGTTCACAATTTATCTATGTTCTATTTCCTCAATATATTTAGAATCAATTCTCCTGTTTTCTGAGTCCATCAAAGTGGGCCATTCTTTTCATGTGTTTCCATTTTTATTGTGAGCTATCGGAAATTTGCTTTCATTGTTGACACCCACATGCTCTGAAATTTAGCAAAGTTCTTAGAAAGACGACTTACATGTGTATTTTATAGGTGTTTCCAGAATATCACCGATCTTGGAACAAAATTTGTATTAATTTCCCTGCTTTGGATTTCCTATGCAGCATACTTATTTTGAAATTCAGACTATCCATCATTCATAACTGGCATTTTGATTTCTCACAGGTGTTTTTTTTTTTTTAAGTCCCAAAGTTTCCTCTATAAATAGATTACCTTGTTACTTCCATGTGCAAATGAGTAGAGGCTCCCTTTTCCCTGTACCAGCTTTATTTGGTAGTTTTGCTTAAAAATCTTTATCTTAAGAGGCCCATGTGTAGACATTAAAGCGTGATTTCCTAACTATCGCGATGTGTATCTGTGCCTTGAGACTCTCTGTGTTACTAAGACCATAGCTCATTATCGTAAAACGTCGAATTTCCCTTTCTCTTTTTGAGCTCCGCTAGTATGTACATTTATTTTATGATCATTCATACAGCATTTCTAGATCTGTAAGGGGAAGTCCTTATTGGTACAGTGTGTACTTTGCGCCCTATTCATTCTTTGACCTGTTGTCATTGGGTTTCCATTGCCAGCACTCCGCGGAAATGATTTCCCAATTCTTAATTTTGGTGACTTCATTGCCATTATCTCTGTTATTTGGCATTATTGACCCTTAGATCTGTTTTTGATTCTGTAAAACCTCTGTCTCTCTCTTATGTATCTGACTACCTTTTGGAACTCCGTCAGTCTTTTTTACCCGCTCCTTTTACTTTTTTTTTTTTTTTTAAAGAAATGTTCAAAAAATATTTAAAACATTTTAAAAATGTATAAAAAGCGATACAATGTACACCAGGATATTTAATATTGAGCTTAAGCCATAAAACATTACGAAAGCATTTGGAATATCCTCTGTTCTCTCTTTGGTGGCCTCTTCCTCATTTTCTCCCGGAGGAGAAATTGGATGTTTATCATTCCTATGTATTTCTTTATATTTTATTACGTATCTATGTATCCATGAATAATATATATTGTTCTTTTAATGTATATATAGATTATGTACACATGTTGCAAATCGTTTTGCTTAATATTATATTTTTGCATTTCATACAAGATGATATCCGTGATTCTATTAATTTTCACTGCTCTATAGTGTTTTCTGAATGTTAGAATTCATTTAAAGTTGACTGTAGGGCCCTTAGTCCTTTGCTGCTTTTAGCATATCATGATGTGTTACTGTTTTCATGTGCCTAGTTAAGTGGATTTATGGATATTATAACCTAGCTCTGAATCAATTCTACTTTACAAAATGGAAAGCATCTTAACATTCTTGGAAAATTCTTGGATTTAAAACAATGCTAATAATGTAAACTTCATTGAACAAGCAGAACATGGCATGTCAGCCATACTAAGTAAGAAAAATATGTCATAATGCAGATAAACAATATTAAGCATATCAAAAAATGATGGCATAATCAAAATATGAAAAGAAAGTCAGCCAAAAAAGTTTTAATATTATCAAGAATATTTTAAGCATGGTTTATATCTGCTGTTAAAAACAATGACCTTGGGGCGCCTGGGTGGCTCAGTCAGTTAGGCGGCTGACTTCAGCTCAGGTCATGATCTCGCGGTCCGTGAGTTCGAGCCCCGCGTCGGGCTCTGTGCTGACAGCTCGGAGCCTGAAGCCTGTTTCAGATTCTGTGTCTCCCTCTCTCTGCCCCTCCCCTGTTCATGCTCTGTCTCTCTCTGTCTCAAAAATAAATAAACATTAAAAATTAAAAAAAAAAAAAACAATGACCATGACTTAGGTGTTTGTTGTGCCTTGAGATAGTAGGATAATCGTATAAAGTCACAATGATTATCGGGTTATTAAAAAAAAAAAAACTAAACATCCATAACATTAAAATGGTAGTAATAATTGTGTCAATGATAATAATAATAATTTATCTCATTATTTCACTTTCTTCTTTCTTTTTAATTTCTATTCTTGTCAAATTTCAATGTACATAATGTTTAGTAGAATAGAACATGACTAATTTACAATAGATAAATATATGTTTTTATCGAGGATTCATGCTTAAACGTTTTTTTCTGGTAAGAGCAGTAATCAAAAACTATGGAGATCCTGGGGCACCTGGCTGACTCGGCCGGTTGAGCATCTGACTGGCTCAGGTCATGATCTTGCAGTTCATGGATTCAAGTCCCACTTTGGGCTCTTTGCTGTCAGTGCAGAGCCTGCTTCAGATCCTCTGTCTCCTTCTCCCTCTGCCACTGCCCCACTCGTGCTATAAATAAATAGATAAATAAATAAATAAATAAATAAATAAATATCATGGGGATCCTTGTTCTAGAGGAAAAACATGACTTGTATATATTAACAAAGTGTTTTACTTTTTAGTCTCTGACCTTACATTTTACATTCTTTTCCCTCCATGCCTGTCCCTGAATGTTTTAGATTGACCTTCATAATGGCTATTCTCTAAATATACTCTCTTCCTTTACGGATTTCTTTTTAAATTTTGTTAATGTTTATTTATTTTTGAGAGAGCGAGCGAGACAGAGTATGAGCGGGGGTGAGGCAGAGAGAGAGAGAGGGAGACACGGAATCCGAAGCAGGCTCCGGGCTCTGAGCTGTCGGCACAGAGCCTGACGTGGGGTTCGAACCCACAAGCCATGAGATCATGACGCTGAGCTGAGGCCGGGCTCTCAACCGGCTGAGCCACCCCAACGCCCCTTTATGGATTTCTTTTTAATCCAACTTTTTGTGTTATGTCAGGTAAACACTTCCTCCCTTCAAGACCCCATTCACATTCTACCTTTTTTGCAAAGGCTTTGACTTACTTAGCGTTATGTGCTATATTTGTGTTCTTGTTTTCACACTGCAAGCACCTAATGGCAGGCATTTCCTATCTTCTTTCCCTTCTCGCTCCTACTACTGGTTTGGAATTTATATATCTGCATTTTCTTTTTACTCATTACCATTCAATGTTGTAATGCATACTTCACTTAATAAAATGTAATACTAACCAGTATTTCTACTCTTTTGAATAACACAAGGTCCTTAGGCTGATTTAACTTAGGCCACCGATCTCCTTTCTTTCATGTTATGTCCAATATTTTAGTTCCATATTGTTTTTATATCCTCCCAAGTTTGTCATTATGACTTTTGATCTTGTTTTAGGCAGACATTGTTTCTTCAGATTTATCTACCTGGGCTTATTTTTCTCTTTTTTACTGAGTGTTCATTCTTTTTGTTTGTCTGAATATGTCTTTTTTGCCCTCATTTTTGGATACTGGTTTAGCTGAATATAAAATTATAGATCTGTATTTCTTTTCCTTAGCCTATAACACCCTCTGTGTTCTGGATTCCATGCTTGCTGTTCAGAAGTCTATGATCAGTCCAATGAACAACCCTTTGAAGTACATATGCTTTATTCGTTGCTTTTAAGATCTCTTTCTCTCTGAGTTTCTTTAGCTTCACTATGATTCTTCCTGCCTTCATTCTAAACTCTGATTGAAACTTCACATCCATCTTCCGTCTAAAGATACACTTCTTAGCAAATTCTGGAACTTTCTGCCTTATCCAACACTTCCAGTTGTTCTGTAGAAAGAGAGATTAAAAGTTGTATAATCTGCTTTATTACCAGAAACTGAACTGCTCTGTACAACTTAATACTTCAAATTTTGTTTAAACATTTCTCTTCTGCTAGACTATGAGTTCCTTCAAGTGGGGGAAAGATGTTTATACCTTTTGTATTTTTTTTTTTAAATTTTTTTTCAACGTTTATTTATTTTTGGGACAGAGAGAGACAGAGCATGAACGGGGGAGGGGCAGAGAGAGAGGGAGACACAGAATCGGAAACAGCCTCCAGGCTCTGAGCCATCAGCCCAGAGCCCGACGCGGGGCTCGAACTCACGGACCGCGAGATCGTGACCCGGCTGAAGTCGGACGCTTAACCGACTGCGCCACCCAGGCTCCCCACCTTTTGTATTTTTTTAATGTTTATTTATTTTTTGAGAGAGAGAGAGAGAGAGACAGACAGACAGAGAGTGAACAGGAGAGGGAGACACAGAATCCGAAGCCGGCTCCAAGGCCTTAAGCTGACAACACAGAGCCCAATGTGGGGCTTGAACCCATGAACTGTGAGATCATAACCTGAGCCAGAGTCGGTCACCCAACTGGTTGAGCCACCCGGGTGCCCCTGCCTTTTTGTATTCTTAACATCTGTCACAGTACCAGGGGCATAGTAAGGTTCAATTATTGTTCATTGAAGTACCATTTATTGTGGAAATTTAAAGCAAAATAGGGCTATTTCTGAATTATCTGAATGTTTATAACAAAGCAGGCTTGCTTTTGTTGTCTATTACTTGGGCCATTTTGCTAATCATACATTTTATATTGGCTATAAAGACCTTGATTGAATTTCTTTCCTTCCCTATTTTCATCTAAATGTAACAAAGTTGTTACGTGGTTATAAGTAGAATTGATAGTTCCATCTCTCCTTAATGATACATTTCAGCCTCATAGAGCAACTGAAACTTGTTATGAAACTTTATTGGGAAACAGCATCTTCATTTATTCCAGAGAACAAAAAGAACACAAAATTTATCTTTAAAATAAACAAAAGAAGATAAATTTTAGAAACATCTTCTCATACCATTTGGAAGTCATTATCGTGTCCTAGCCTGTTCTTCAAAGCTGTGGTGCTCAATGCATATACATAGATATTCTGGATAACTAGAAAAACTCATATTAGTATTTATTTGAAACAACAACTCGCCCTGCCAATGTGTTCAGAAGTCTGTTATGTCAAGTGCCATTTGTTGAACTAATGCCTAATGACCTCTCTTTATGATTCCATTAGTTACTACTCAATGGAAATTATTCATTGAAATGAAAATAAGGAAATAAAATCCATGCATGGTAGCTGCTGATTCAGTACTGCATCAAAGCTTTAGCACATTTACAAAATCAATAAAGGTATTCTAAATGGCTACATTTTCCAGAGCCCTAATAGCAAATTAAAGGCTACACATCTCTCTTTCATCATGCCAGCTAAGGATACATTATTCTCCAGGTGCTTTTGTCTATTTTCATCAAAATATGATATTCAATTTGAACTTCCATATGGATGAACAATTAAGAAATTGGCACTTGAGTAGGTCTGCTTTTTTTGTACCGTGAAGTTAAATCAAGTTTCTCAATTTTCTTCAGAGGAAGAGCAAGACAATATATATGTGAGAACAGACTTCATTTGTGAATTAAAATGTGGCTGGGCATATACCCATGGCAGCAGAACCAATATAGAAGAAACCTTGCAAATGTAACTTTGGCCAAAATAATCACCTGCAATCTGATTACAGTAAGACAAAAATGGCAGTGGCATAGCTCTAGAAAATCTATATGATGGCAGTAGAATACCGCGTCAGCCCAGTGGGTATTTACTAAGTTCCTTCTATACGTTTAACACATTGTTAGCAGCACAGGAGGACATGAAGTGATATTTCCTTTCAAAAAGATTGAAGTATTCGTAGAAGGAGAGAAAATGTTAAAGCATGCCATGTATGTATCAACTTAAGGACATATGTAGGTGATAGATATTACCTAGAAAGTTCAGTGGATGACCATATCAAAGGGAGCTGGTGCAGTTGGGAAAGGCTTCTTGGAAGAGGGGGTAATGTTATGGTGGGGAAAGATATCAAGAAAGAACTTAGTGCACTGAGCGTACAATGTGTGGGACAGTTTGGCTGAAGGAGAAACCTATATGAATTGGAGAAAGAGGATTCTTACTTAAGGGTTGGTTGAGGCAGATTATAAATGACTTTATTTTTTTTAAATTTTTTAATGTTTATTTTTGAGAGAGAGACAGAATGTGAGCAGGGGAGGGGCAGAGAGAGGGGGAGACACAGAATCTGAAGCAGGCTCCAGGCTTTGAGCTGTCAGCACAGAGCCCAACGTGGGGCTCAAACTCACGAACCTGCGAGATCATGACCTGAGCTGAAGTCAGATGCTTAACTGACTAAGCCACCCAGGTGCCCCTAGGCAGATTATAAGTGACTTTAAATGACAAAATAGTCAGAACGTGGTTAGACAGTCAACAATAAGCCATTGAGTATTTCTTCAAGGCTTACTGTGTAATCATCAGGATTCTTTGGTGAAGAACTGGTCTCACCTCAGGAAACCATCAAAACCCTAGAGGACAAAGCAGGAAAAAACCTCTCTGACCGCAGCTGCAGCAATTTCTTAGTTGACACATCTCCAAAGGCAAGGGAATTAAAAGCAAAAATGAACCATTGGGACCTCATGAAGATATAAAGCTTCTGCACGGCAAAGGAAACAGTCAACAAAACTAAAAGGCAACCAACAGAATGGAGAAAGATATGACATATCAGATAAAGGGCTAGTATCCAAAACCTATAAAGAACGCACCAAACTCCACACCCCAAAAAAACCCAAATAATCCAGTGAAGAAATGGGCAGAAGACACGAATAGACACTTTTCTAAAGAAGACATCCGGATGGCCAACAGGCACATGAAAAGATGCTCAACGTCGCTCCTCATCAGGGAAATACAAATCAAAACCACACTGAGATCCCACCTCATGCCCGTCAGACTGGCTAAAATCAACAAATCAGGAGACTATAGATGCTGGAGAAGATGTGGAGAAATGGGAACCCTCTTGCACTGTTGGTAGGAATGCAAACTGGTGCAGCCACTCTGGAAAACAGTGTGGAGGGTCCTCAAAAAATTAAAAATACATCTACCCCTAGGACCCAGCAATAGCATTGCTAGGAATTTACCCCAGGGATACAGGAGTGCTGATACATAGGGGCACTTGTACCCCAGTGTCTATAGCAGCACTTTCAACAATAGCCCAATTATGGAAAGAGCCTAAATGTCCATCAACTGACAAATGGATAAAGAAGATATGGTTTATATATACAATGGAATACTACTTGCAATGAGAAAGAATGAAATCTGGCCATTTGTAGCAACGTGGATGGAACTGGAGCGTGTTATGCTAAGTGAAATAAGTCAGGCAGAGAAAGACAGATACCGTATGTTTTCACTCATGTGGATCCTGAGAAACTCAACAGAAGACCGGGGGGAGGAGAAGGGGGAAAAAAAAAGTTACAGAGAGGGAAGGGGGCAAACCCTAAGAGACTCCCAAATACTGAGAATAAACTGAGGGTTGATGGGGTGGGAGAGGGAGGGGAAAGTGGGTGATGGGCATTGAGGAGGGCACCTGTTGGGTTGAGCCCTGGGTGTTGTATGGAAACCAATTTGACACTAAATTTCATATTAAAAAAAAAGAACTGGTCTCACCTTGATCATGTGTATGCACGTCCGTGTGCACACACACAATTTTTCCTTCTCAACCCTTCCTCCTTTACTTGCCATCTCAGGACACTGAGTGTGGACATTTTGATTAGAGGGATTTGGCTTAAGGAAGAAAGAAGTTGGAATCAGGACACTGGTAAGAGGAGGCAGGTCCAAATAAGGCAGACCAGACCAGTTAATATCTTCGGGATCTAGTGAGTTAGTTGTATGAGATAGGAAAGGGAAGAATATTCTACCACCTACTGCCCATCCAAAGAAGATTTAAAATTTTTAGTATGAATCCAGAGAATGGCACTGCTCTCTTTATCTCAGAGAAAAGATCATCTATCCTATGGCACTTTGCCTCTCAGCTCCCTCATAGTTAATTTAGGTGAATTACTCTCTTTACGATGGTAAAAACACTTGACATGAGATCGATCCTCTTAATACATTTTATGTGTACATACAGTTTTCTTAACTTTAGTCACTATATTGTACAGAAGAACTCTAGAACTTGTTCATCTTGTGCGACTAAAACTTTTTAAAAATGTTTATTTATTTATTTTGGGGGAGAGAGAGAGAGAGAGAGAGAGAGAGAGAGAGAGAATCCCAAGCAATCCCGATGCGGGGCTCAATCTCAAAAACTCAAGATCATGACTTGAGCAGAATGCAAGCGTCGGATGCTTAACTGACTGAGCCACCCAGGCACCCCATGCAATTGAACCTTTATACCCATTGAATAGCAATTCTCCAATGACTCTTCCCCCCATCCCCTGGCAACCGCTGTTCTGCTTTCTGCTTCTATGAGTTTGACTATTGGAGATACCTCATGTACGTGGAATCATACAGTGTTTGTCCTGTGAGCGGTTTATTTCAGTTAGCACAATGCCCTCTAGTGTCATCCGCGTTGTTGCATATGGCAGGATTTCCTTCTTTTCTAAGTCTGAATAATATTCCATTGTGTGTATATACTATATTTTTCTTCTTTCATCTGTCAATGGACATTTAAGTTGTTTCCATGTTTTGACTATTGTGAATTATGTTGCAATGAACGTGGGAGCACAGATATCTCTTCCAGATACTGATTTCACTTTCTTCAGACATATATCTAGAAGTAGGATTGCTGGTTCATAGGGTAGTTCTATTTTTAGTACTTTGAGCATCCTGCATACTATTTCCCATAATGCTTGTACTAATGTATATTCCCATCAATAGTGTACAAGGCTTCCCTTTTCTTTACACGCTCACCAACACTTGTTTTTATTGATGATAACCCTCTTAACAAGTGTGAGGTGATATCCCATTGTGGTTTTGATTTGCATTTCCATGAAAATGACTGATGCTGAGCACCTTTTCATATACCTATTGGCCATCTGCATTTTCTCTTTGGAGAAATGTTTATTCAAGACCTTTGCCCCTTATTGGGTGTTTCTTTGTTTATTTTTGCTATCCAGCAGGGTTTTTTTTTTTTAATGTATTTTGGATATTTACCCCTTGTAAATATTTTTTCCCAAAGCATAGATAGGTTGCATTTTCATTTTCTTGATTGTTTCCTATGCTGGGCAGTATGATAAATCTTCACATAAAATGTGTTTCTCACATGCCCTGGGAAACACTGAGCACAACCTCTGACTTTGGCAGTAATGTTAGGAGGCTTTAGCCACTTTAACTCCATTTTATAGAAAGCCAGTGAAAACTTCAGATGCAGAAAGGTGATGAACAAATTCTTAAGTATAAATGAGATAAATTATGAAATTGATCAAATGGTTCAGATATATATCCATTCAGAATTTGACATCATGCATTACAGTATATTGCTATAGTATAAGCTTGGGAATAGGTATCTGCTATAATACATTTTAACAACAATAATCTCTGTAGAATCAATAACTGTATGATTTCACTTTAGGTATAGGGTTGGCTATAAAATTGATTCCCATAGTCTAGTGTGAAAAGTTGAGGAAAGGGAATTAAGATTGGCTAGCAGAGTCAGTATAAAGGAGAGGTTTTTGTTTTGTTTTGTTTTGTTTGCAAATGTTACTGTCAAACAAATAACCAAAAAAGCAATCTGTTATCCGAGTAGGAAGTTCACCATAACACTTGTCACTGCAAAATAGGGTATAAAAAATAGTTTCTGGGGCGCCTGGGTGGCGCAGTCGGTTAAGCGTCCGACTTCAGCCAGGTCACGATCTCGCGGTCCGTGAGTTCGAGCCCCGCGTCAGGCTCTGGGCTGACGGCTGGGAGCCTGGAGCCTGTTTCCGATTCTGTGTCTCCCTCTCTCTCTGCCCCTCCCCCGTTCATGGTCTGTCTCTCTCTGTCCCAAAATAAATTAAAAAAACGTTGAAAAAAAAATAGTTTCTGATTATTTTCTCCTTCCCTGATTTTATCTCCTTAGTCTTTTGTCCTTTCTTCCTTTTTCCTTCTTTTACTTCCCACTCCCTTTATTCTCTCCTACTGTTTGCTATTCACTTGGCCAATAATACGGACACGTATCTTAACCCTTATGAAAATAAGAGTGAATAAACATAATCACAATGAACAATAGGAATCAAAGCATTGTTTTTTTTTAATTTAAATGCATTTATTCAAATTCAAGTTAGTTAACATTCAGTGTAGTGTTGGTTTCAGGAGTAGAACCCAGTGATTCATCACTTCCATAGGACACCCAGTGCTCCTCCCAACTGCCCTCCTTAATGCCCATCCCCCATCTAGCCCATCCCCCCACCCACCTCCCCTCCAGCAGCCCTCAGTTTGTTCTTTATGTTTAAGAGTCTCTTACGGTTTGTCTCCCTCTCTGTTTTTATCTTATTTTTCCTTCCCTTCCCCTATATTCATCTCTTTTGTTTCTTAAATTCCACACATGAGTGAAGTGATATTATATCTGTCTTTCTCTGCCTGACTTACTTCACTTAGCATAATACCCTCCAGTTCCATCCATGTTATTGCAAATGGCAAGATTTCATTCTTTTTGACCGCCGAGTAATACTCCATTGTGTGTGTGTGTGTGTGTGTGTGTGTGTATATACATATATATATGTGTGTGTGTATATATATATATATATGTATATATATATATATATACACACACAATGGAGTATTATATATATCTATCTATATCTATATCTGTATCTATATATCTATATCTATATATATACCACATCTTTCTTATCCATACATGAGTCGATGGCCATTGGGCTCTTTTCATAATTTGGCTATTGCTGATACCGCTGCTATAAACAGTGGGGTGCATGTGCCCCTTCAAATCAGCATTTTTGTATCCTTTGGATAAATACTTAGTAGTATGATTGCTAGGTCATAGGGTAGTTCTATTTTTAATTTTTTGAGGTACCTCAAAAAAACACTGTTGTGACTTCCTTATGGATGGCGTGTTTATGCCTGATCTATAAAGCCCTGGGATATAAAGAAAAATACAATGTATTATTAAGTGTAGAAAAACCAGATTGCTCAAACAGCTTTAGCGTTCTTTGTCAAATGACTAAAATATCCACTGGTTCCTTCCTTACCTCTGTAAGGCACTGACTTAATTCTATCCTTTCAGCTTCTGAGAATTCCTTGACTTGATGAAACACTTCAAAAGGGTAAAAATCACGTTATCTGAAGTCTGTCTGTAACAGTGTTATTTGATAGTGTCTTTGGCTACATTATTCACCTCTCATTTATTAGAATATAGCTATTATATTAAAGTCTTCTTAGTGCCTGCAAAATAATATCAGAATATATGCTCTTGTTAAATGTACTTTTATGAGGAAAGGAATAAAGTAGGTGGCAAACTTTCCAGGTATGGTCACCAACAGTAAAATGTTTACAGCTAGATTTACGGAAATCCAGAAGTCAGTAGATAAACACTGCAGCTGTAATAAAAACTTATTTTTTACACAGGAAAAGAATGGCCATGACAGTAATATTTTCCCCCAAAGCACTTTATGATACATTCTTTATCTGTATCGGTATGCAATCTCCCAGTGAGGAAGATTGTTATAAATACTTAAAATGCTTTTTCAAGTGCCAAGCAAAAACAGGCCCTTCTTACATCTCAAACCTGAACTGAAAGCTCTCGGGGGGGTTTTGTCAAAGTCATACGAAACTGAGTTAACATGAATGGGAAATGAGCAATGTTTTTTTTTTTTGCTCAAATCTTACTTAGAAATCTTGAGTTTGTGTATCTAAAAAGAAGCTCCAGAAAAACATTCCTATTTTTTAGATCAGAAAGGAAGTGGGCTATTGAACCTTTTTCCAACATGGACGTTTCTAGGAAAGTATGCACTCCCATGTGGGGAAATCAAGCTAATTAGCCTTCAAGGTACCTCCCCAAATTGGAGAGGGTTTATCTGGCATGATCATTCTGCATGCCATGTGGGGTGCCTTGTGGAAATTTAGATGTTTAAATGGGTTTGGGTTTCACTGTGTGAACTTTTCTCTTGAGCTCTTTTATTTTTGGGTTCCAAGGCATTGGACAAAGTGCTTAGGGGGAACAAACACTTCTGCTACGACCAAATCATATGTAACGGTGGTGCTGAATAAAAAACCTGACTCTGAGCTCTCAGCTAGTGATTATGCATGTAAGGTTATTGCTCATCAGAAATTCTTTCTGGGGCACCTGGGTGACTCAGTCGGTTAAGAGTCTGACTTCAGCTCAGGTCATGCGCTCCTGGTTCAGGAGTTCGAGCCCCACTTCGGGCTTTGTGCTTGTGGCAGGGTCCCCTCCCTAAGGAATGTGAAGAAGAAAAAACACCCTCAAGACGGGGCGCCTGGGTGGCGCAGTCGGTTGAGCGTCCGACTTCAGCCAGGTCACGATCTCGCGGTCCGTGAGTTCGAGCCCCGCGTCGGGCTCTGGGCTGATGGCTCGGAGCCTGGAGCCTGTTTCCGATTCTGTGTCTCCCTCTCTCTCTGCCCCTCCCCCGTTCATGCTCTGTCTCTCTCTGTCCCCCAAATAAATAAATGTTGAAAAAAAAAATTTTTAAAAAAAACCAAACACCCTCAAGGCAACCTGGCTATCTCTCAGGACCTTGTAACCTGAGACCACTTAATCAGACTACATGTTTTTGTGTTACCATATATGGGAGACAGAGAAATAGAAAATATATAAAAAAAACTACACCATGTGGCGTTCAGGGCTCAGTTCTTTGGGTAAGAACCCAACTGAGCCGTGCCGGCACGAATAAAGTTGCCTCCTGGAAAGAAAAGCCTCCGTGTCGTGACTCTCTGTGCGAGAATCCTGCTACATGCTGCCAGCTCAGAGCCTGGAGCCTGCTTCGGATTCTGTGTCTCCCTCTCTGCCCCTTCCCCTGCTTGCTCTCTGTCTCTCTGTGCCTCTGTCTCTTTTAAAAATAAATTAAAAACTTAAAACATTTTTTAAAAAGAAATTCTTTTGGAATCAAGGAACAAAAATATAAGTAATGCAAGTAAACTTACATAACTCTACCATTCATTTATTTGTTTACTCAACACCTACCATATGCCAGGCGTGGTGTTCTAGAAATTGGGTACAAATCAGTGCACCAGACATTTTTAGGGTTTGACCTCATGGGACTTGTAGTTTACTGGCAGAGACAGGCAATAAATATGTGATTACAATAACGTATGGTGAGCGGAATCCTAGGGAAATGACACAGTGTTATGGGAGCACACAGCCAGGGAGTTTATTCTAGTATAGAGTACATAAATATAGCCTCGAGGAAGGAATGTGTAAGAGACAGCTAAAGGATAAAAAGATGTTCACCAGATAAAGAAGCCTCCGGGAGAGTATTGCAGGTAGCAGGACGAATATGTGTAAAAATCTCTAGGCGAGGGCAAGGGTGACATGTTCTAGTGATTTGTGATGTAAAAAAAATGGCAAGAAGACAGAGCCAGGTGCAGGGCTCGAACTCACAAACCGCAAGATCGTGACCTGAGCCTAAGTCAGGCACCTAACAGACTGAGCCACCCAGGTACACCAGAAAGTCTTGGCTTTTTCCTACTACTGGCTGCTCTTGTGGTTGTCATCTCTGTGACAAAGGTCTGTGCGCATAATGACTTTGCGGCCACTTTTCTTTATGAAGGCTGTACGTTTTGTCTGAGAGGACGAGCTATTGTAATCATCTTGGAGAATATTGGGTTAACTTCCTTCTTTTAAAGGGGCTACCTTTCTTTAAAGGGGATTTGATAACAGGTTCTTAGTTGCTGTATGGAAAGCAAATTCTAAGCTTTGGAGATCTTTAGTAAAATTAACTCATCTGTCTTCTAATCTTAAGATGAATATTCATTACTTGCATTACCATACTTTTGAAGAGTGCTTATGGTACGTGCACACATTTAAAATCTTTAACTTCTGACATTTATCTATAATTTAGCCATTTAATTATGTGTGTACATGATGAAAATCAAAGTATTCTGTATGAGGCAGTTAATCACTGGCAGGTGAGAATACAGTTACTATCTTTTAGCTGAACATTGTCTCGGTGAGTTGAAGACCAGTTACTTATATAGCACAGGTTTTAAAAGTAAAGGAATAAGGGGCGCTCAGTTGGTTAAGTGTCTGACTTCAGTTCTCACAGCTTGTGGGTTCAAGCCCCGCCTCGGGCTCTGTGCTGACAGTTCGCAGCCTGGAGCCTGCTTCGGATTCTGCGTCTCCTCTCTCTCTCTGCCCGTCCCATGCTCAAGCACTGTCTCTCTGTCTCAAAAATAAGTACATATTTAAAAAAATAAAGTTTTATTGTATCTCAGGCCAAATACAAAAAATAACTCAAGATGGATTAAAACATAAATGTTAGAGCTGAAACTATAAAACTCTTAGAGGAAAACGTTTTCCTCTAAGTACATTTTCACGACCATGGATTTTGCAACGGATTCCCAGACAAGACACCCAAAGCATCAGTAACAGAAGCGCAAAATAGATAAATTGGATTTCATTACAATTATAAAATTTTGTGCATCAAAGGACAGCATTAAGTGAAAAGACATCGCCAGTTAAAAATAATGGCAATTGGGGCGCCTGGGTGGCGCAGTCGGTTGAGCGTCCGACTTCAACCAGGTCACGATCTCACGGTCCGTGAGTTCGAGCCCCGCGTCGGGCTCTGGGCTGATGGCTCGGAGCCTGGAGCCTGTTTCCGATTCTGTGTCTCCCTCTCTCTCTGCCCCTCGCCCGTTCATGCTCTGTCTCTCTCTGTCCCAAAAATAAATAAACGTTGAAAAAAAATTAAAAAAAAATAATAATGGCAATTACCTTATTCTATTTGTGCCAATGCAACAAAGAAAAATAGTGTGTGAAACTTTATCATGTATTTACCCTTGGTTCATAAAAGCTAGTCATTTTCGATAGACTATATAAACACTTACATATAGTTGATGCTAAATAAATGTTGCTGAATGAACGTATACACACATAAATGAATATGTGGTGCCCTGCATGCATACATAAATTTACCAACTAATCATTGTTAAAAAAAAAAAATAAAAATCACACTTCACCTGGTTTAAAAAAAAAGTGAAAAGACAACCTGTGGAATGGGAGAAAATATTTACAAATCATGTATCTGATGAGTCTAGCATCTAGAATGTATAAAGAATTCTTAACACTCAACAACAAAGAGACAACACAACTAAAACGTGGACAAAGGACTTCAGTGGATATATGCCTAAGGATATACGAGAGGGCAATAAACACGTGGGGAGCACATCAGTCATTAAGGAAATGTCAGTCAAAACCATATTGACACATTACTTCATATCCACTATGATGACAATGACAATAATAATAATAATAGAAAGTAACAAGGGTTGTTAACTAGGATGCGGAGAAACTAGAACCCTCACATATGCTGGTGGGAATGTTCCTCCAAAAGCTACATATAGAATAAGCAGTCCCACCCTTAGTTGTTCGCCCCAGAGACTTGAAAACAGATAGTCAAACAGATATTCACCCATGAATGTTCCTGGTGAATTTTCACAATAGCCAAAATGAGTAAACACCTCAAACAGGCTCTCAACTGTCGAATGGATACACCGAATGCGTATCATTTACGAAAAGGAATGAAGTACATGCTACAGTGTTAATGAACCTCAAAGCCCATTATGGTAAGTCAAAGAAGTTAGACACAAAAGTTCACAGATTGGTTAACTCCATGTGTACTAAATGTCCAGAATAGGTAAATCGGTTGTGACAGAAAACAGATTAGTGGCTGCTAGAGGCTAGGAGACGGGAAGAATGGGTGAGTGACTGCTTACTGGACATGAGGTCTCTTCTCTTCTGGGCCATAAAAGACTTCTGGAACGAGATTGAGGTGATAGTTGATCAACATTATGAATGTACTAAAGCCATTACATTTTGCACTTTAAAACGGCAAGTTTTGGTTATGTAGATTTCATCTCAATAAAGTGTAGGTCTAATGGAAGCTTGTTCACTTTGGACTATACCAATATGAGAAATCTAAATCCATTCCTCCTCCTCTCACATACAAATTCTATATTATTGGTATGTTGACTAAGGATTGTCCTTTAGACTTTCCAGAATTTTCATGCAATGCTATTTAATTTATAATAAATCATTAAACGTCGCTTTGGCAGCATATAGCCTAAAACTGGAACCACACAGAGAAGATTAGCATCACCCCTTTGCGAGGATGACACACAAATATGACTGTCCTCAGTTGTTATATTTGGAAAGTGTAAAGTGAGCCAGATGTGGTGGAAACCCAATGATCCCTTCCTCTCAACTTCTAGGGGCCACATCATTCGTTTGACCTTAAGCATGAATGATTGCTTTTGTTGCTTAAAATACTCACTACTAGGTCGTTGCCAAGATTGATTCTGATGAGTGATGAAAAGGAATGCTATCTTCAAAGCCTTAAATTGTGTAGAGGAGGTAGTAAGGAGATATACACATTCCAGTCAACAAGAACCATAATACTCTTTTCTTTCTTTCTTTCTTTCTTTCTTTCTTTCTTTCTTTCTTTCTTTCTTT
>NW_024420499.1:2084691-2138528 GCF_014898765.1 Herpailurus yagouaroundi | reverse complement strand
TTTCTTTCTTTCTTTCTTTCTTTCTTTCTTTCTTTCTTTCTTTCTTTTCCTTCCTTCCTTCCTTCCTTCCTTCCTTCCTTCCTTCCTTCCTTCCTTTAAAGTTTAGTTATTATTGAGAGACAAAGAGAGACAGAGCATGAGCAGGGGAGGGGCAGAGAGAGGGGGAGACACAGAATCCGAAGCAGTCCCCAGGCTCTGATCTGTCAGCACAGAGCCCGACGCGGGGCTTGAACTCACAAACCGTGAGATCATGACTTGAGCCAAAGTCGGCCACTTAACCCCCTGAGGCATCCAGGCACCCTAAGACTTTTAATACTCTTTCTAACACATGATTCTGCTTCTCAGACCTTCATTGGCACTGAAATGTAAATTTTTCAATGGGTCTTAAATATTCTGCCTCTCCTATAAAGAATTTATTAATCCCTAGAAAATCTGTTCAGTACCTATCATGTGTCAGAAACTGCTCTAGAAATCAGAGAGACAAAGGTAAATCGTTCCTGAAACCTTGACCTCAATGTGCTTATATTGGAGAAGGGGAAAACATCCAAAGGGGGGGAAAAAAGTGTGAGAGAGAGTTTCACATTCTACTGGAGATGTAAGAGCAGAAAAAATGGGATTAAAAAACAAGTAAAATTTTACCTGGACAATGGGTGTGAAAGGGAATAACTACATAGATGAATTCAAGAAAGGCTTTAGAGAGGCAATGGCCTTATAGTTTACTCTTGCAAGAGGTGTAAGTGTTTTCTTAGTGTAGAAGGGTGCATTCCAGAAGGAAGGAACAGAGGGAAAATGAAACAAGGAGGAAGAAATAGCATGTTATATTTGCAAAACTGAAAATATTTCAGTATGGCCCAAGTCCGAGATGTCCAAGGCTGAAGGTCAAGTCGTGGACTATCCGGTGAGAGAGCCCAGAGGGGCAGATACAGCACATGACGTTTCACTCTCTCCTCCTGTTAATGGATACCCACTGAAGGGTTAGAAGTGATGAGCAGCTCTCGTGGGTTAAATCGTGTCTCCCAAAAATGTTATCCTGGAGCCCTAACTCCCAGAGCTTCGGTTGTGGTGTTTTGTTATTGCAGCCTAGCCAACTACTACAGATTTTAGCACCGGGAAACGGAGTGGGGTGCTGCTGAAACAAACACCTGAACATGTGGAATTGGCCTGGGAATTCCCATGTTTTGAGGTGATTGATTAGAAAAAGCCTAGATGGCCTTGAAAATATTGTTGGTAGAAATATGGACATTAAAACAGAGCCTTGTGAGGGCTCAGAAACAAAGGAGAGCAGTGGGGAAAGCTTTTTTCATCAGAGAGAATCTGTATCTCTCTCTGTATCATTATCATAATCATAATCCTGAACAGAATGTTGCTAAAAATAGGAATGTTAGAGGTGCTTCTTGTGAGGTCTTAGATGGAAATGAGAAACATAGTATTGGAGACTGGAAGAAAGGCAATCCGTATTATAAAGTGACAGAATTGTTAGCTGAATTACGTTGTGTTGGATGGGGAGTATCTCTTGTGAGCAGTACACTTGAATATTTAGCTGAGGAGATTTCTTAAGCCAAGTGGTAAGGGTGCTGCCTGGGTTCTCCTAGCTACTTACAGTAAAATTCGAGAGGATATAGGTAAATTGAAGAGAGAATTATTAAGCAAAAAGGGAACAGAACTCGAGGAGGTGGAAAATTCTTAGCTCATCCACACCACAAAAAAAAAAAAAAAAACAGAAAGAAAGAAAGAAAGAGAAAGAAAGAAAGAAAAAAGAAAAAGAAAAAGCAAGCTTTCCAGAGAATTCCACTTCAGAGACCAGTGGGGCTGCCCATGCCACCAAAAGCCCAGAGTGCATAGGTCTGGGGGTTAGGACCTTCTCCACTTCAGTTGAAGATGGCAGGGCCACCTCATTGATATGGTGAGCCCAGACAACAGAGCATTGTCCCAGTGAGGATTGTTCTGGATCCTTAAAATCTAATGGAATTTGCCCCACTAATTTTCAGACTTGCTTGAGACCCATTACCCCTTTCTTCTTTCTTATGTGTCCATTTTGGAATGGGAATGTCTATCCTATGCCTGTCCCACTGCTGTATTTTGGAGGCAGATAACTTGTCTGCCTTCACAGGTACACAGATGGAGAGGAATATTGCCCCAAGAGGATCATACTCCAAGTATCACCCGTATGTTATTTACATAACAGTAAATTTGGACTTATAGTTGATGCTGGGATAGGTTAAGTCTTTGGGAGATGTTGTGACTAGGTAAATATATTTTGAATGTGAGAAGGACATGAAATTTGGGGAGCCAGGGGCAGACTATTATGGGTTGAATTATGTTCCCCCAAATTTATATGTTGAAATCCTAACACCCATACCTAAAGACTGTGGCTTTATTTAGAAATAGGGTCATTGCAGACATAATTAATTAAAATTAGGTCATACTGGAATAAGGTGGTCCCCTAATGTAATATGAAGTTATCGTTATGAAAAAATAATGTCAGATGAAGAGACAGATGATGTGAAAACATAGAACAAAAATATAGAAACCACAAGATACCTGAGGCTACCAAAGGCTAGGAGAGAGGCACAGAACAGATTCTCCCTCATAGCCCTGACAAAGAACCAACCTTGCCAACACTTTGATTTTGGACTTCTAGCCTCTAGAACCGTGAGACAATAAATTCGATTTTTAGGCTACCCTGTTCGTGGTACATTGTCATATACCCTGCCAGTTGCCTCTTTTCCAACCCCCCATCTCTACAAGTTTCCTGAGGAAGAGCTATGTAAACGCAGTGGTGCTACCTTAAGATTAAAGGTATACCAGGGCCACTTACCCCAATTATGACATTTCTGCCAAAGATGGACTAAAGTGTTCAACTTAGCAAAAGGTTAAACAGGATTTTCACCTATTGCTAAAGTCAGAATCCACGTTGTTGCATCTTGCCATATGTTGGCCGGCTGCATGGATAAAGGAGTTAAAAGAGCTGATAGGACCTGATAAAGGTAGGCTTTATTACCGTGTATTGAGTCGGGGCCAAAGAAGATGAGACATGAAAGGCTGTGAGCTAAGAGCGGAGTTCTTGCCTTTTCAACATATTGTGATCATGCCAGTAAGAGTAGGTCACAGTGAGACCCTTAGCCCTAGGAGCGGAGAAAGCTGAAACAGGGAGATGTGGAGAAACACCTGGTATGGGCAAGGGTGTTTCTGAGTGTTCCTTTCTTTCTATATTCTTTTTTTTTTTTTAGTTTATTTATTTATTTTGAGATAGAGACAGCGAGAATGGGGGGAGGGGCAGGGAGAGGGAGGCAGAGAATCCCAAGCAGGCTCTGCGCCTGCCAGCACAGAGCCCCATTCAGGGCTTGAACTCACGAGCCCTGAGATCATGACCTGGACCAAAATCAAGAGTCCGACGCTCACCCAACTTAGCCACCCAGGCACCCCCTGTATTTTCTATATTCTATTAATGTTTTTTCTCTTAATCTGTTGGGATTAATAGTCAATCCTATGGGAAGACAAAGATATGACTGACTGTTCCCCTCACGGAATGAGGCCCGCAGATAACTTCCTCACTCCTACTGAAGTTGGCTTCCGGAGGACTCTCAAACAGAACAAAACAGGAGTTAAGTTTAAGGCCATGCCTTAAATGCCAAAACCCGTCACTGATTCTATTTCCCGACTTCAATTTTGCCAAACTACATTGTCCAATTTATTTTGCCATAGGTTTTACAATGAGGACAGCATGCTAACGTAGCCCTAATCACGCATTGACAGCAATATGGAAAAGCTCACGATCTGAATATGAACATCTTGATATGAACCACCTTGAATTATTAAAATGCTCCAGAAATTATGGCGAAAAATAAAATTTCTTCTCCCCAGAGAGAAATTAATATGCCAATGAAACTAAAATGGAACATTCTTGCATCCCAATTTATGATTCTGTTCAGATCTACCAGGAGAGCCTTTCACAGATATTTGAGCGGAGTCTAGGTTTTCCTTTCCCGCAGTCCCATATGGCCTATCACAATTTTTCCCAAAATGGGTAGTTCCTTTGAGTACCTCCAAAGCTGATAACTCCAAGTTTCTCACTGCGTTCTCCTCTTCGACAGTTTCAAAGAGGTATTAGGACAAAGTGACATCACAGCCAGAATGTGTGAGACCCCCAACTTAATTCTTCTTTCCATGATTGTTTTGACTATTCAGGGTCCCTAGAATTTTCCTATGAATTTCAAGGTCAACCTGTTAATTGCTGCAAAAAAAAAAATGAAACAGCTAATTCGATAGGAATTGTGTTGAATCTGTACATCGCATTGGGGTGTATTGAGACCTTAACTATAAGTTTTCCAATTCATGAACACAGGCTGTAGTTCCAGTTATTTAGTTCTTCAATTTCTGTCAGTGATGTTTTGTAGTTTTTAGTGTACAAGTGTAGCACTTGTCAGCTTTTTGTTCGATTTGCTTTTATGTACTTCATTCTTTTTGATACTGTTGTAAATAGAGTTGCTTTCTTAATTTCCTTTTCAGATTGTGTATTTCTAGTTCATAAAAATTCAATAGATTTTTAAAATATTGATATTACATTTTGTAGTCTCGCTGGGCTCATTTGTAGCTCCAAGTGGGGTGTGTGTGTGTGTGTGTGTGTGTGTGTGTGTGTGTGTAAATTCCATAAAATTTTCAGTGTTCAAGGTCATGTCATCTACAAATACAGTATTATCTCTTCCTTTAAAATCTGGGTGCCTTTTATTTCTTTTTCTTGTCTAATTGCCCTGAGAACAACCTCCAATGCTGAGTAGAAGTGATGAGAGCAGACATACTTGTCCTGTTCCTGATCTTAGGTAGAAAGCTTTCAGTCTTTCACTATTAAGTATAATGTCACCAGTAGGTTTTTCATAGATGCCCTTTATCAGGTTAAAGTTCACCTCTATTCTTCATTTTTTTACTGTTTTTATCATGAAAGATGTCAAAGTTTGTCAAATGCTATTTCTGTGTCTATTGAGATGCTCTTGTGCTTTTTAATGAGATAGCATTCACATAAGTAAAATTCACCATTTCAACCAATTTAACGCGTATAGTATAGTGGCTTCTAGTATATTCACGGTGTTGTGCAATCATCACCACAACCTAATTATAGAACATTTCCAACACTTCAAAAAGAAATTTTATACTTTCCAGCTACCTCTTTTCCTCAGTCCTTGAAAACCAGTAACCTACATTCTTCCTCTAATGGATTTATCTAATGTGGACATTTCATAAAACTAGAATCATACAATCTGTGGCCTTTTGTGTCTGGCTTCTTTCACTTGGCGTATTTTCAAGGTTCATCTATGTAATTAGCATGCATCAGTGCTTAATTCTTTTTGTGGGTGAATGTTATTCAGTTGTATAGATAGACCATTTTGTTTTTCCTTGCATCTGTTGGTGGACATTTGGGTCATTTCCACATTGTTATGAATGATGTTGCTAGAAACATTTATATGCAAGGGTTTGTGTGAACCTGGTTCCAGTTCTGGTGCGTATACACATAGGAGTAAAATTGCCATGTTGTATGGTAAACCTACTCTAAATTTTTGAGAAACTGACAAACTGTTTTCCATAGTTGCGTCACCTTTTTGCAATCCCACAGCAGTTTATGAACGTGCCAATTTCGTCACCTCTTTGCCAACATTGATTATTTTCCATTTTTGAAAAATTATAGTCATTCTAGTGGGTGTGAAGTCTCATGTAACTTTGAATTACATTTCTGTAATGACTAATGATGAGCATCTTTCCATGTGCTATGGGACATTTGTATATTCTTTGGAGAATTCTCTATTTGAGCAATTCTTTGCTCATTTAAAAAATTGAGTTATTCATCTTTCACTGTTGGATTGCAAGAATTCTGACTAAACCCTTATTACATATATGACTTGCCAATATTTTCTCAGTGCTGTGGGTTATGGTTTTTTACTTTCTTGACAGTGTCTTTTGTCATGCAAAAACTAATTTTGATTAAATTAACATACCTATATTTTCTTTTGTGCTTGTGCTTTTGGTATTATATTTAAGAAACCATTGACTATCCAAGGTCATGGATATTTATACCTATGTTTACTGCTAAGAATTTTGTGGATTTATTTGTCACATTAAGTCGTTCATCCAATTTGAGTTAATGTTTATAAACAGAGTGAGGCAGGAGTCCAAATTAATTATTTTGCCTGTGGATTTTGGGTTTTTTTTTTTTTAGCACTATTCATTAAAAAGACTATTTTTCCACTTAATTATCTTGACATTCTTGTTAAAAATCAATTGACCATTAATATGAGAGTTCTAAACTCCTAATTCAATATATTTTATCTTATATATTTCATATATATATGAATATATTTTTATATCTTATATATTTCATATTTCTTATATATTTCATATATTATGAATATATTCCATCTATATTTCATATATTTCATATAGATGAAATATATATATTTCATCTTATATATTTCATATATATGATCTAGATGTGTATGTATGTGTATCCTTTACCAGTTCCATGGTAAACTTGTTTATTATTTCTTGTATTTGTTGAATATTTAGAGCTTTTTATACAGATAACATAATTATTTTCTTTTTTCAAAAAATGTTTATTTTTGAGAAAGAGTGCACACATGAGTCAGGGAAGGGCAGGGAGAGAGGGAGACAGGGAATCCCAAGCAGGTTCCAGGCTCTGAGCTGTCAGTGCAGAGTCCCATGTGGGGCTCAAATTCACAAACCCATGAGATCATGACATGAACCAAAATCAAGAGTCAGATGCCCAACTCAGATGCCCCCAGATAATATAATTAGCAGATAGAAATAGTTTCACTTCATCCTTTCTAATCTGGATACCTTTTATTTCTTTTTCTTATTTAATTACCCTGGCAACTATTTCCAATACAATTTTGAATAAACGTGGTGAGAGAAGACATCCTGTATTGTCCCTGGTCTCATGGGGAATGCTTTCAGTCTTTCACTATTAAGTATGATATTAGCTGTTGGTTTTTGGGAGATGTCCTTTATTAGGATGAAGATGTTCCCATTTATTTCTAGCTTGTTGAGTGTTTTTATCATGAAAGGGCATTGAATTATTTATGATGGTTTTTTCCTGCATATATTCAGATGGTAACATATTTTTCATTATTTTATTAATATACTGTATTATATTTATTGTTTTTCATATGTTGATCTGTTATTGCATTCCTGGGACAAATTCCAGTTAGTTATGGTATATAATCCTTTTAATATGCTGCTAGATTCAGTGGGCTAGTACTTTGTTAGTGATTTTTGAACGTATGTTTATAAAGAATTTTCATCTATAGTTTCCTTTCCAAATGATATCTTTCTCTTGTTCGGTTATCAGGGTAATACTGGTCTCATACATTAGGAAGTGTTCCATTTCCATTTTTTGGAAGAGTTTCAGAAGTATTGACATTAGTTCTCTTTAAATGTTTGGTAGAATTCATCAGTGAAGCCATTTGCTCCTGTGTTTTTCTTTGTTGGAAATTTTTAATTACTGACTGAATTGCCTTACTTGTTACAGGTCTGTTCAGTTATCAATATATTCATGAATCAGTTTTGGTAGTTTGTGTATTTCTTCAAATTTATTTTATCCAGGCTACTAATTTACAGTTGTCCATTTTATTCTCTCGTGCTTTTTATTTTTATAAGGCTGTTAGTAAGTAATGTTCCTGCTTTCATTCCTGATTTTAGTAATTTGATTTTTCTTTTTTCTATTTCTCAGGCCGGTTAAAATTTTGTCAATTTTGTTGATCCTTTCAAATAACCAAACTTTGGTTTCATTGATTATCCTGTTGAGTTTTATTTTTCCTATTTCATTTTTGCTGGTCTGATTTTTACTATTTACGTCCTTCTTGTTTGGGGTTTAGTGTGCTCTTTTCTCGTTTCTTAAGTAACATGTTAGGTTATATATAGACTTGAGATATTTCTTGTTTCTTAATGCAGACATATACAGCTTTTAATTTTCTTCTTAGAACTCCATTCACTGCATTTTGTACCTTTGGCTATGTTGTGTTTTCATTTTACTTCATCTCAAAGTATCTTCTAATTTCCCATGTGATTTCTTTTTTGACCCATTTGTTATTTATATTTCATTTGTTTAATTTTATATAATTGTTTTTCCAAACTTCCTTCTGTTATTGATATTCAAGTTATTTCTCTCTTACTGCTTTAAAAATTCTCTGTCTTTGAATTTTGACAGTTTCATTATGATGTATCTTAGTGTGGGCATCTCTTTGAATTTATCCTGCTCAGAGTTAACTGAGTCTTTTTTTTTTAAACGTTTTTTATTTATTTTTGAGACAGAGAGAGACAGAGAATGAACAAGGGAGGGGCAGAGAGAGAGGGAGACACAGAATCCGAAATAGGCTCCGGGGTCTGAGCCATCAGCCTAGAGCCCGACGCGGGGCTTGAACTCACAGAGCATGAGATCATGACCTGAGCTGAAGTCTGACGCTTAACCGACTGAGCCACCCAGGTGCCCCTTAACTGAGTCTTTTGGGTGTTGTACATTTATGTTTTTCATAATATTTGGAAAATTTTCAACTATTATTTCTCTAAATCTTTCTACCCTGTTCTATCTCTCTTCTGTTTCTGGGATTCCCACTATGTGTATATTGTTGCATTTGATATTGTGTCACTAGTCTCTGATGCTCTGCTCATGTTTCTTATATTTTATAATCTCAATTTACCTATCGTCAGACTCCTTGATTCTTTTTTCTCAGATGTTCTGTTGAGCCCTATTAGGAACTGACTTGTGTCCCCCCAAAATTCATATGTTGAAATCCTAATTCCTATTACTTTAAAATTTGATTGTATTTGGAGAAAAAGTCTTTAAATAGATATTAAGATTAAATGAGATCATAGGGGGGTTCCCTAATCCAATATATCTGATGTCTCTATAAGAAGAGGAAGAAAGAGACCAGTGATGCATGCACACCAAAAACAGCCCATGTGAGGACACAGTGAGAAGGCCAACTTTGCTTACACCTTGATCGTGGGCTTCTAGCCTCCAGAATTGTGAGGAAATAAATTTCCATTGTTTAATCCATCCAGTCTGTGGTATTTTATTACAGTAGCCCTTGCAAACCAATATAAATCTCTCTAGTAGATGTTTCATTATTGTAATTGTATTTTTGGTTCCAGAATTCTTATGTCTTTTAAAAGAAAATAATTTCTATGTCTTCATTAATATTTTCTATTTGGTGAGACATTATTCTCATACATTTCTTTAATTATTTAGGCATCATTTCTTTTAGCTCTTTGACTATATATACTTCATTTAAAATCTTTATCTAGTAAGTCCAACTTTTGGGTTTCCTCAGGAATAGTTTCTGTTGGGTACCTTCCCTTCTATGTATGGGCATACTTGTTTCTTTGCATATCACAGAGTCACTTTTTGTTGTTGTCCAAAACCCCACATTTTAAATAATATAATATGGCAACTCTGGATAGATATCTTCTCTTTGTTGGCATTGCTGATTGTTGTTGTTATTGTTGCTACTTTATTATTGCCATCGTTGTTTAGTAACTTTTCTGAACTAATTCAATAAAGTTTGTATTCCTTTTCAAATGTGTATTTGTATTCCTTTTCACATGTGGCTACTGAAATCCTTGCTTGGTTAGCTTAATGGTCTCTAATGATTGGAAAGATATTTCCTTAAGTCTTTGCAATCAATAGTTCTCCAAGTCTTTGTCAAGAGGCTTTGTGTGTGTGTTGGGGCACACTTTCAGTGCTAAGTCAGGTAGTTTACAACTACCTTTGTCCTTCACTTTCTGATTGTGCATTACCTCAAGGTAAGCCTAATGTGAGAGCTTGGGCCCTTCTCAGGTCTTTCGAGAACCACCTTACATATGTGCATGGCCTGCATCATTCCCCAGAATTTATTTAAGCTTTTTCAACATGCTTCTGAACCTCTCTCATTCCCTATCTTTTCTTAAGATTTCTGGTTAGCTCATTGTTTGCTCCAACTGTTATCACCACTGCAGGCCGTTCTGTAGTTAAACAATCATCACTGCTTGTCTTTCTTTGATAGACACTCTCAGGAAAAAGGCTATTTCCACTAGGTGACCTCTGGGTCAGGTCAAATAAAGAAGTCTTGTGAGTGAGATTTTTCAGGGGACTGCCAGGCAGGTCCAGTCATGTCACATACTCTGGAAATTGGCCTTTGGAAGAGGTCATACCTTCTCCAGTGGCTACTAGACTGCTGGTTTTCACCATGATTGTGGCATACTGGTTTTTAAGGCTACTTCAGGGCTGAGAGGAGAGAAATAGGACTTGGGCAGAATAAAACACCTCAAAGCTGGCTGTTTTTACTGAGATTCAGAGCTTCTCTTGAATCTCCCTGGATTCTCCCTTGAATCTCCCTGGATATCTGTAAGCCTTTTGTTCATTTCCCAAACTTTTAAAAATGTCGATTTGATGGGGCTTTTTTTTTTTTTTTTTTTTTTTTTTTTTTTTTTTTTTTGCCAATGTTCTTGTTGTTTTTATAAGACGACTGCTTTTAGGAGTTCTTACTTTGCCATTCCTGTTATCACTCCTCTCAATTTCTTATTTAATATGTTCGTGGTCACCAAATTTATTCTTCATGCTTTCAATCGTTCTAAAATTATTGAGAATTAGTTTATGGCTTCTCATGCGATCCATACTATTGTATATACTACGGATAGTTGAAAAAAATTGGAATTTCGCCATCAGTTCTAATGTTCTTTTATGGCAAATTGTTAAAATTGCTACTAAAATATTCTGTCATTACTAATTTATCTAATTATCATATCAGTTTATAAAAAAAGGAATGTGAAAATACTTATAATTTTGAATTCGTCTAATTTTCCCTTTAGTTTCTTATATTTTTTGCTTCACATGTTTTAAAGCACTATTTGTTGTTAGTTACATACATTTTCATGGGTTCTTGATCGTTTGACTTTGTATGTCTAGTCATGTTCTTTCTCTTGAAGGGCCTTTTGTCTGATATACACATAGAACGTTAGTTTTCTTTTGCTTAGTGTTTGTTAGTGTAAAGTTTTCTATCCTTGTACTTTCATCCTGTGGGTGCCTTTACATTTCAAGGGTTTCTGTAAACCCCATGTAGTTAGTGTTTATACTCTTTTAGTGAATCTCACAATCTCTTTTTTTTTTTAATTTTTTTTTAACGTTTATTTATTTTTGAGACAGAGGGAGACAGAGCATGAACGGGGGAGGGTCAGAGAGAGGGAGACACAGAATCCGAAACAGGCTCCAGGCTCTGAGCTGTCAGCCCAGAGCCCGACGCGGGGCTCGAACTCACGGACTGTGAGATCATGACCTGAGCCGAAGTCGGACACCCAACCGACTGAGTCACCCAGGCACCCCTCACAATCTCTTTTTAATTACGGTGTTTGATTCATTCACACATAATGTAATCACGTGCTTGCGTTTCACGCTACTTGATAGCTATGTTTTATTTCACACATCTGCTCTTTCTTTCTCCGTCCTTCCTTACCTTCTTCAGCATTTCTCAACCGTTTAAAAAATATTTTATTGTATCTCGTCTATTTACTTCATTTTATTTTGTATAATCTTAGTGGTTTCTAGGGAGGTTACAGTATCTAACTTATTACAAGATGCCTTCAAATAACTTTATACCATTTCATGAAAAACCAAGGTACATTACAATAGGATAATGCCATTTAGACTTTCCTTCCTTTGCGGCCTCAAAGTTTTCCTAGTTTATTTTGTATATTTATGTTATTTTATAAACCCTCAATACATAGTAACTTCTTTTCATTTCGATGAGTTACTTACATTTTAAAGAAAAGCAATACTCACGTATAAAGCATAAAATAATAAACAATTAAAACGATCTGCTATTTTTCATTCCTTCCTGCTTAGAAAGCTTCTCTTAGCATTACTTGCGTTGTATGTCTGGTAAAGATGAATTCTTTTAGCTTTTGTCTATCTAAAAGTGTATTTACTTTGCTGTCATATGTGAAGGACGTTTTGGCTGAATATAGAATTCATGGTTGACGGCTTTTTCCCCTCGGGACTTTACAAAGACATTGCTCCATTTTGTCCTGTGTTTGGTCATTTGTATCAAGAAGTCGGCCAACATTCTTGACATTGTATCGCTTTATCCAATGTGTCTTTTTTTTTCCTGTGTGTCGGGTAAGAACTTCTCATCTTAGCTCTTAAGCAGTTCTCTGTGAAGAGCTTACATGTGGGCTCCGTTGTATTTTTTCCTTCATAAGCTTGGCTAAATGACTAGATACCATTTGGCACTCTAATTACATATATGTTATGTCATATAACATTACCCTACATATTTCACTTGCTTGGGTTGCTTTTGTTTCACCTTTATCCAAATTCGATGACGTTTTCCTCTGCTGTGCCAGTCTGCTGTTAGGCCCATCAAACTTGCTCTTCCTCTCTGATATTGTCGCTTTCACTGTTAGTGTTCCCATTTATTGTTATTATCTTGTTTTATTTTATGCTTACAGTTTCCACTTACGCAGTTAAATTCCCTCTCTGGTGTCTGCCTTTTCCACTGGATCCTTTCCTAGAATATTTATTTTCGAGGCACTTTTTGCTCATCCGAACACCTTGGCCGTCTTTTGGTTTCCTCCTCAGAATTGCTGGAAGCGTGAGCAGTTGTATGATTCTGGGGCTGTTAATGCTTTACAGCTTTGCTGACAGTTTTTGGGTCTGTGCAAACTTCTCTTTGCTTTGCAGCGCCCCCCTCCACCCTCCAACCTTGCATTCACCACTATAGGGAGTCTCAATCCGGCTGATTCATTGCTGGCCTTCAGAGAGTCATTGTAGCACACTCCGTGAAACCAGAGTGCATCAGAAGGATTGATCTCAGCTCCCCGGCCTTGCCTCTGCTTTTTAATATATTTTTTTTTAATGTTTATTTCTGGGAGAGAGAGAGAGAGAGAGAGAGAGAGAGACAGACAGACAGACAGACAGAGCGTGAACGGGGGGCCGCAGAGAGAGAAGGAGACACAGAATCCCAAGCAGGCTTCAGGCTCCGAGCCGTCAGCACAGAGCCCGATGCGGGGCTTGAACTCACAAACCGCAAGATCGTGACCTGAGCCGAAGTTGGCCACTTAACTGACTGAGCCACCCAGGCGCCCCACGCCACCTCTGCTTTTAACATATTTCCTTTGTGTTATCAGTGAAGGTCCATGGCAAAGAGTTGGTGGGTGACTAGGGCATGATTGTAAGTTTACTTAGTGTTTGATATTTTTTGCAAGACATGCTGATCTATCACGTGTGCCTATACTTTGGCATCATGGTTGTTTATAAGTCTTGCTGGCTTCTCTTTACCAGTCTCTGTTTGATTATGTCTGCCTCCTCTGGCCTATTTAAGGGTAAATGTAGCTATAGGTTTCTTCCCTACTTGGGAGTACTTGTCACTTTCTGGGGATTATTTAATTTAGTTTTACTTTCGTTTCAGATCTTCAGTGAATTTTGAGTGTGATTATTTTCCCGGCTTACTTGGATTGTTTACATCATTAGGGTAGGAATATTGGCTTTTTGCAATTTTCTATATTGTATGTGTAAGTCCATTATATTTTAATAAAGGATTTACCAAACTTAAATTTACCTCGATTTACAAGTATACGAAATTTATTTATTGCTTCTCTAACTCGTGAAACCCGTGGAATCAATAAAACCACAAATGGCATAAACCCAGGGATCATCCTAGGTGGACCTACTCTTCAGCTCAGCCCTGTATATTATAATTTGTTTCCTAGATCGTGAATAAAGAGCAGATAAGAGTTTGAATCCTGTCAGGGCTTGAATGCGGCACCCTTTAAAAGAGGAAAGCAAAAAAGAAATTTACACTCTTTTTTTGCCTCACAGGCTCCTTAGAGCTATCCGAAGTGTGTCTCTGAATTTAACAGTTATAAATGAGGACATACGTCACCTTCTTTTAAGTTTCATTTGATTATTTGCACAATGTAGGGAATCGCTAGCTCAGAGACCGTAATGTCCATTGAACACGCTCATTTCTGTCTCTCTGCTTATCCAGGTCTTACCTTTCCCTCAAGATCAAAAAGTCTTTCTTTGCTGAAAGTGGAGACCTTATGATTTTTTTGATCTGGGTCAGCGACCCCTCTTTGTACACATGTCCACACACACAACTCAAGTGCTTACCTATTTTACATGCCAGACTCGCATATTTAGGGTATAAGAATTTATGGGAGTCCATGAACATCTAAGGCATTCATTATAGTTATAATAATGTGAATTTTTTGATAATATGAAATTTAAAAAATACATAGTTCACATTATCTAGACACATCCAGAATAGTAAAATATCAAGCTTATGTTAGAAGTTTCACGTTTTCCTTACAAATTTCTCTAAACTAAAACTGTTATAGTTTAAATACCAACAGATAGGGGCGCCTGGGTGGCTCCGTCGGTTAAGTGTCCGACTTCGGCTCAGGTCATGATCTCACGGTCCGTGAGTTCGAGCCCCGCGTCAGGCTCTGTGCTGACCGCTCAGAGCCTGGAGCCCGTTTCAGATTCTGCGTCTCCCTCTCTCTCTGATCCTCCCCTGTTCATGCTCTGTCTCTCTCTGTCTCAAAAATAAATAAACGTTAAAAAAAATTAAAAATAAATAAATACCAACAGATAGATTCTCAGTATACATATTTAAAATTGGTTTGTCTTTTATTAACTTGAATGCTAAAGGTTTCTCTGTTGCATATTTTAGACAAATAAAATGATGAAATATGGTTATAGCTTTCTTTTAATCATTTTCAGAATTAATATTTGCTTTCTCAAGTCCTTTATACATCGTTCCTTTTTATCTTGACATTGTGATCTTGCCTGGCTTGTGTTTTGCTTGGTTGCTATAGAAATAGAGTGTATGCAAAATCTTGTGTTTATTTTTGCATTTTGTTTGATTGGAAAGGGCAGAAAGCAGATCTCTCTGGATGTGTTAGGACAAGATGTTAGGTCTGTTCATCACTTTAACATGCTCATCCCCAGACATTCGTTGTGCCTCCATAAATGAAAAGCGTTCATGATGGTTGCTACTAATAATGCAACTCAGACTGAATACCAAGAGACCTTTCTTTTCCCTGAAGAGCGATAACTCATTCGCAGAAACTGGTTTGGAGGGTAAAGGAAAGGAGAATTGTATCAAACTGGCCAATTTGGTAGTAGGTATTTGAATTGATTCTGGTATTCAGTTAGTAGTGGGTTGTTTTCAAAATGGCCAGTTGTTGCACAGAATTTATCGAGTTATAAGTGAGCTCAGTCTCAAGATTCATTTGGCTCCTGATATCTACTGTGCTTCTCCAGGGATGCTTTAGGTCAATACAGTCAGATTGTGTTCACAATTTCTTGAAGGTCTCTGTGTTTTCTGTAAGTTAGGGGTTACCGTGAGAAGTAGCTTGATTTTCTGTAGAGAGAGGTAATTCAACAAGGCTGACCATTTCTATCACAAAGATAGCTAGAAATAATTAGAAAAAGCACCAATCTATTCTAACTTCTCCTTGATGTTTTTATGATAAGAAAACCAATTTAGGACTAATAGAATACTGAGAGAAGCCTTTTGAAATCTTCTCTTGATGTAAAGTAGATCAATTAAATTAGCTTTAAGATTCTTTATTTTGGTACCCCACTGGGCTCCTTTCACATGGCCTTATAAAAAAGTATAGAACAATCCAGTGATTTTCTAGGATCAACACATAGAGGGATTACATTATGGGACAATTCCTGGTTGTGATTTCTACTCTTTTTTTGTTGTTGTTGTTCAGTTTAGAATCATAGGAGTGGTACCTCGGCTGAATTTTAAGTTACCAATATTAGAGACTGTGGCTTTGAGCATACCTATTTTCTCCTAGGGGATCCTAAACTTAAGCGATTCTGCAGCCTTTATTGATTTCAGGAGCTAAAACTTGTAAGTTCTTCAAGTGGCCAGAAGCAGTGATTTTAGGTGCAAAGACTCCAGCCTTCCTAAAATGGCTGCCTAAGGAAAGAGAACCATCTGAAATGATTGTAAAGAACGCTGCAGAACATCAGCAATTGCCCGTGGCTGCTGAAAATGACCTAGACAGGCCAGCGAGTGGCGCATCTAGGTGAAAGGTATTTACCGTGGGGAAGAAGAGAAAAATAATTTGTTTTATGAAAATAATAGTGGTGCGACCTCGCACAGAATTAAGAAGACACAGACCACTTCTTTTTTTTTTAATGCTTACTTATTCTTGAGGCGGGGAGCGGGGCAGAGAGAGAGGGAGACACAGAACCCGCAGCAGGCTCCTGACTCTGAGCTGTCACTGCAGAGCCTGAGGCGGGGCTTGAACTCACAAACCGTAGGCTCATGACCTGAGCTGAAGTGGGACGCTCAACAGACTGAGCCACCCAGGCGCCCCGGCATGGACCACTTCTTAATTCTCGCACCTGACTTGGTTGGCTTTGGACCTGACAAGCCTGAACCAATTCTGTGAAGATAGTGTTGTTTTGGTGCCATCATAAAACAAGAACAAGTGAAATAAAATCTAGGGAGGGTGGAACTTCCCGAGGAAGAAGTGCCTGGTGCATCCCAGTGAGTGTGCTACATGTCTGGGAGGGTGTGCATAGTTTAAACAAATATGAAAAGTCATTTGTTAGAGCAACGTTTTTTGGTTTTTTTTTTTCCTGAATCTTGGGAAAATCTCACAATGTACCCTGGAATGTACTGACAGCATTGTTACATTTTTCCTTTGGGGAGGAGGGGGCCAACCATTTCCATGTCTTATTTGAAACAATAAAAATAAGATAAAAGCAAAGTTTTATTCTAAAGGCTCAAATGAAATTTATAAGAGGCAAAGTAAGTGCAAGAATAAGTTTTTTTTTTCCCCCAGCGGCTTAAAAATATCCCTGAAGACCCTCTAGAAAAGGCTCACCAGGCAAATTAAAACAATTAAGAGAGCTTGCTCACCAAATGCAAAGCACATGTCTTGCTCTGTAGTCAAGAAGAAACCTCTCAAAGGCCTGATGTTGTGGGCTGAGGCAGTCCCACAGAGATCCATAGGCAGAGAGATTTTGTTTCTTAAACCAGGGATTGACAACCTTTATCTGTGAGAGACCAGAGAGTAAATATTTCAGTCTTTGTAGGACATACAGTCTCTATCCCAACTAGTTAACCCTCCCACTGTAGCATGAAAGCAGCCATAGACCCTACATCAACAAATGGATGCAGCTGTGTTCCAATAAAACTTTATTTATAAAAACAGGCTGCGGTGAGGATTGGCCCTGGCTGTAGCTAAGTGACTTCTGCCTTAAACCAAAGGCCTGGGGATAATTTGCTGTAAACAGGCAAGGATACACTCAGCATATAACACAGTTACACATTTTTCTTTTCTTCAATTTTTTTTGATGTTTATTTATTTTTGAGGGAAAGAGAGAGAGACAGAGCATAAGTGGGGAAGGGGCAGAGAGAGAGGGAGACACAGAATCCGAAGCAGGCTTCAGGCTCCGAGCTGTCAGCACAGAGCCCGACGCGGGGCTCCAACTCATGAGCAGTGAGATCACGACCGGAGCCGAAGTCAGAAGCTTAACCCACTGAGCCACGCAGGCGACCCCACCCAGTTACACCTTCTTACATGAGCAAATAAGCCTTTCCTTGGCTCCCTCTTCCTCTGTAGCCCCATACTTGATTCACAGCCTAAAGGAAATTTTAGAAAGCTGTGTGTGCAGTGCTGAATTGTAATCAGAGCTCCGCAGCTGTTCAGAAAGAAGGCGCCATTTTTTAGTTTTCCGGGGGTGTGCCAATTTACATGAATGATAAAAGACATCCTAGTTGTCTTGTGGGAGAAACAAACTCATTCCTTTATACGTGACTCGGAGTAGCAGTCCACTGAACCTCAGTTGAACTTCAGAGGTTTTCATGAGTCTCTACAAAAAGCTTTGGATTCAGAAAGACTTCTGAAGGCCTTTGACCTATCCTCATTTGCTTGCTTCAGGCCCAGCTGACCTTGAATTGTGATGCGTATGTTTGGAGCATGAGCCCAGATCTCAGCTTTAAAGCATAGTAGCTGTGAAAGGGGAGAATGGTCATGACCATTTCACAGGATTACTATGAAGGTTAAATAATAAAAAATAAGCGAAACACAAAGAGCCCAGTGTGTGTGTGTGTGTGCATGTGTGTGTGTGCATATAAACTATTAAATCAGAGGCCTGCTTTATTCAATTCTTGCTTTTCTTCGTGGCCATGACAACACCTCTGAGAAACTACTGGAATATTTACAAAGTTGCTATGTAATATTATCTATCCTCATGAAGCAGTGGGTCAAGACGAACCAGTTGTCAGCATTTTGTTTTAAATTTTTTTTAACCTTTATTTATTTTTGAGACAGAGAGAGACAGAGCAGGAACAGGGGAGGGGCAGAGAGAGAGGGAGACACAGAATCTGAAACAGGCTCCAGGCTCTGAGCTGTCAGCACACAGCCCGACGCGGGGCTCAAACTCACGGACCGTGAGATCATGACCTGAGCCGAAGTCGGACCCTTAACCGACTGAGCCACCCAGGCGCCCCGTTGTCAGCATTTTAAAATTAAACATGGAGTTTCACGATGGGTACCTGGTGGGGTCCACATCATGGCTGGCCACATGACAGTTATGTGCCTTCATGAACAGTTCTCTTTAAGAACTTTGAATTCTAAGACTCAAGTGGACTTCCCTGGGCAAGGAGAATTCCCACATGTCCCTGAACTTTACAGTTGGAGAAGGGGGAAAAAAAAAACATCTGTGTAATCCCCTTAGGGGGAGAACAAGAAACTTGGTTTTGACCCCCTACCTTTGCCTATGGACATCTTTTTCCTGCTGTTACTGTATCCTTTGCTGTAATAAATCTTAACCATGGGTATAACTTTATTTGAGTCATGTGGGTCTAAGTGGGTGATTGTGGAACCCCTGAGATGTGAGATCTGACCGAATATTTCTATCTACCTACCTACCTACCTACCTACACATACATGTATATTTTTCTCTTTTATGTCCCGAAAACCCAGAATGTGGTGATATGGTAACCATTTTGCTTACAGAACATCAGTAGATTGAAAATCCAGAGGAAAGGACTGAAATTTAAGTATAACTCTGCTTTGCCAAGTGCATTATAATGATAATAGTAATGAACTGAGGTTTGGAAATCTGGATTCTAGAACTGTGTAACTGATAGAAACTGGGCATAAAGGGACCTAAATACAAAGCAAAAGAGATATAGGTCATGTTCAGATATTGCCTATCAAAGCAATATTCAGAAAGCTTCAAAAAAATGTAAGTATAATCTCATGGCCAGAAACTGAAAACAAAAGATGGTTCAAAAAGATGGTTATATTCTGAAAATTATAAATTTTGTGAAGGAGAGAGAAGAGGAAACCAGAATTGTTAGCTTAGATTAAAAGAATCTGAAAGGAACAGACAGGGTGAAGTTGATGGCAGTAACACATAATCAAGGATGCGTTCAATGAGTTTGTGGATTTTTCATGGGAGTTAAAGTCCAGAATAGGTTCAAGATTATATAAATTGCCAAAGACAAAGCCAAAAACCACGATATCACCTATGCTTACAGATGTAAGATGGTAAGGGCTAGGTCTTCTGTTTGTGGCAGACGGTATAACTTTAGCAGATAACAGAGAAGGAATCTCTAATGGTCAGCTCTCTTGTTCTCATCTTCTTCTTTAAGGCAAATGTTCTTCCAGCTGTAAAATGTATGAGAGACATCAGAGAAAAGGAGTGATTAATACATGGGGAAAAACTGATATAAGAGAATTTAGAGCTAAAATTGATGGCAACATTAGCTGTGCCAGGGAACATACATTAGGGAAATGTTGTAAACAGATTACATATTGCTGCACAGAAAGCAATTGACGAGGTGTCTCACTCGTCCTTGGACAATGACCTTGGCTCATCTTCAAATAATAATTGTATCAGCCTCCTATCTCCAAACCTGTCTGTACCCTTACTAACTTCTATTCCTTCTGTCTCGGATGATATATTTTTCTTCCTATTCTGCTGATGATACATTTTTGGTTTTCTCAACTGACTTGTCTTATTCACTTATTCACCTATTCACAGATTCATTCAGTAGATATTTATATGTGCTGGGTACCATTCTAGGAGCTGAAAATACATTAGCAAACAAGACAGGCAAGAATCTGTCTCTTGTGGAACTTACATCTAATTGAGGGAGAAAGACAGTAAATAAAGGAGCAAAGAGATATATGACACGATTTCAGAGTGTGGTAAAATTCATAAAGGAAATTAAAAAAAGGAGATATACAAGAGAGTGATTTGAGTTTGGTTGACTATTTTAGATGTGGTGATCCAGAAAGGCCTGTCTGAGGAAATGACATTTGAGCTGAGACCCAAGGAGCTAAATATGTGAAGAGTTGGAAGAAATCACAAATGTACAAGTCAGGGGTTGGCATGAGCTTAACAGTAATGGAACAGAAAGATCAGTGTGTTCAAGTCTAGTGAATACTTGGGAGAATGCGAGCAAATGAGATTGAAGAGGTGAGTAGAAATCAGATGGACCTCTGCAGACCATGAAATATGATTTCTATTATAGGGCTTTAGGAAGACATCAAAGTCATAATATTTTAAAAAGAGAATTTTAGTACCCACGTAGAGAATGAATGGTAAGATAATACAAAAGCAAAAACAGGTAGCTCAATCAGGAGGGTACTACAATTTAGGTGTGAGATGTGGGTATCCTGGGCACAAGTGAGTAGCTATATAGAATGGTTGGATTTGGATTTTACTTTATGGATGGAGTTGACAGGATTTGCTAATGGCTTCTATGTTTTCTAGATTTTTGACTTGAGAAACTTGGGGGGAGGGTGCAGAAGTTTATGAGATGGGAAAGATTATAGCATAAAAGTGGTGTGGGGAAAGAGGCATCATGTGGAAGAATAAAATAAGTGTGAAGTCTTAGACATTATCAACTTCTGTCTCTCTTTCGTACTTTTCGCTTCTCTGATCTCTCCATTCTTAGCCTCTAAGCATGCCAAGTCTTTCCCTCCCTAACTCTCCTAATCTTCCCTTAGCTCAGCTTCTCCTTTGGAATATTGCTCTCCTCTTCTTTTCATCAGTAAGTTTCTTGAAATAAATAATCAACACTTCTTACTACTTCCTCTCACATGATCTCTTCATCTACCATTTGCAATATGAAGTGTGATACAAAAGCACAAAGAATTGACTCTGTTTTCCTACTTCTGTACTGACATAATGATGACCATGGGTCTATAATATGTAGGCACAAGCGCAAGATGCTGAGAAGGTCAAGCTCATACCGGCGTTCCACTCAGTCGGCTTCTTCTTGTGCTACTGTCATAGGTGACACTCCAGCCTCCAGCCACGGTGGTCGTGCAGACATCTGTGACTGTCCCAGAGGAGGCTGAGTGTACCATCACAGACAAACTAGAAGAGGCATATATATGCTCAAAGTATTAATAAGTGATCATCCGTGGGATTCATTGACCGTTTGAGTCCCCATCAACTCTTAGTCGTTCAGTTCTGTTAAACATTTTGGATTGATTTCCACTGCCTTTGCTCAAGAAGACCCCCCCCCCTTTTTCTTCTTTAATGTGACAGTTCACCGTCCTGCCTAGGTAACAAGATAATTCTCAAGAATGGCATTACAATTGCATGCCATTTACAAACAGTCAGAATGTGTGTTTCCTCAAATGTAAGGATAAAGTTAAGTAGAGATGTTTATTGTGGTGCAAGAAATTTCATCAAGTAGAACTAGGAGAGTCAGGCTTTTGAAAAGAAACCACCCAGTTAATTCAGGTCATTCAGATCATACAAAAGTTGTGGAAGTAATAAATTGCGGTATTAAAATGTCCACTCACAAATGTTTCAGATTCAAGTGGTTTTTACATCAGCTTTTTCTTTGACATCAAATTTTAATGTATCTTTTCTCAGTAGCAATATCACAGCTCATGAAGTTTATCTGAGTCACAATTATTGCCGATTGAAACTTTTAAAGTAACGATTTTTTCCCCACATAATGTTAATTATTTCCATAATATAATTATGCATTTTGCTTTAAGAATTTTAATGAGTATTGGAAGCAGATATGTGACTTGGAAGTTCATTAGCTATCTAGTTTTCAAGGCGTGTTCAGAGGAAGCAGAGACTAAACTTGAAGTTGAAAGAACACTGGCGTAGAAGACAGGACACGTGGGCTCTACCCTAGGGTCTTTGTCCTAGGCTTCCTCTCCTAAATCTTTCTAGGCTTCCATTTCCTCATTTGACAAATGGAAAAAATAATACCCATCTTATATTCCTCATGTTGTTGGATTTTTCAGAGACAGTTACAATTTCAAATATTCCAACTTCTTGACAGGACATTTGTCTTAATTTCTGGCTCACAAAGCACAGTTCCATCAAATATATGTTGTATAACTAAGGTCATAGGGAACTAGAAGCTACAATTCAGCCTGGCTTTTATGTCTCTCGTTTTATGTGCAATTATTGTTCTCTTTGTCTTTATGGCTTTTAGGCTCAAGATAAAAGTCCCAAGGCATGAGAGTCGAAAAAGGAGCCATTCACATCTCCTAGCAACCTTCATTTTGTCATTTCTTTTGCAGTCTTCCAGAGAGATATGACAGTTGTCAACTCTCACAGAGACTGAAAGTATGGTTGAGAGAATCACAGACTTAATAGATTTTAGAGTTGGAAAGACCACCTTGCTTTCGAGTGAGGGAAAAGAAATCCTGACACATTCACTCACAGCTGCCCTTCCTGTGTCCTTTGCAAAGGAAGAACAATCAGTAGAAGAAAATGGAGTAGGGGATTATTGGCAGAGATTGCCAAAGGATAGGAAAAGCTGGGCAGTTGTTAGGGTTTGCACACATACATTACACAGAAAAACAAGAGTTGTGTCTCCTGTGGATCCACAGAATCTGGAAGCAGGAACCAAAGGAATTAGGGTTCACGTGAAGAATTAAGGGGAACAACGTAAAGGCCTATTTGGAAAGACAGTGATGCAACTACTACCTATTAATTGAAGAAAAAGATGGAGGCACCTGGGTGGCTCAGTCGGTTAAGCGTCTCACTTTGGCTCAGGTCGACCTCGCGGTTCATTGGTTCGAAATCTGCATTGGGCTCTGGGCTGACAACTCAGAGCCTGGAGACTGCTTCGGATACTGCGTGTCCCTCTCTCTCTGCCCCTCCCTTGCTCTCTCTCTCTCTCAAAAATAAATAAATGTTAAAAAAGAAAAAGAAAACCCGTCTGAAATATCATACAACACACTTCAGTCTCTAGGAAATGCACTTCTGAAAAATAGCCTGACATCAAGATCATGCTTAGTTCAACAAAACTTCATCAGGTTCAGTGGCTGCAAAACTTCACAGGCTCTGATAGTTGCAGGATTACGATGACCATGTTAGAATGACGTGGAGAAGGGGGCGCCTGGGTGGCGCAGTCGGTTAAGCGTCCGACTTCAGCCGGGTCACGATCTCGCGGTCCGTGAGTTCGAGCCCCGCGTCGGGCTCTGGGCTGATGGCTCAGAGCCTGGAGCCTGTTTCCGATTCTGTGTCTCCCTCTCTCTGCCCCTCCCCCGTTCATGCTCTGTCTCTCTCTGTCCCAAAAAATAAATAAATGTTGAAAAAAAAATTAAAAAAAAAAAAAAAGAATGACGTGGAGAAGGACAATCAAAAGGTGGAGACAAGTGGACTCAAGTGCAGGCCGAAAGAAATATATTAAGGGTCACTCAGGAGTAGTCTTAGAAAATTGAAATTAATTATGAATGCAAGGAAACTATAGTGGTGATGTACAGAGATAAGTGGACGTTTCTCAGCTGAACAAAGGTATTCTTCTGACCGGGACAAGTTCTTGGTGGTGGTAACATTATCAACTAATGTTTTGCTATCCCCCAGGATGCCTAGGGCCATGAAGATATGGTAGTTCATTAATAGCTAGAGAGAGTTTTTCTTTTCTTTTTTTTATCAGTCGGATGATCATTTATTTATTCAACAGACATATTTATTGACTTGTATATTTGATATAACATAAAAACAGAGATGAATATGACACAGTCACTTGCCCTTAAACTTTTCAGCCATAACCGCATGTAAAATTGTAATTCACTTGCAAGAAGTTTTATCGTTGAAGATAGGCCAATTAACCTCAAGATGACGGAGTTAAAAATAATCAGGGTGTTTGCCAGAGGGGTGGTGGTTGGGGGGGGGAGGAGGATGGGTCAAAGCGACAAGAAGGATTAAGAGGTGCAAACTTCCGGTTATAAAATAAACAAATGAGTCCCAGAGATGAAAAGTACAGCATAGGGCGTATAGTCAATGAGATTGTAATAATGTTGTATCGTGACAGATGGTGACTGCACCCATGGTGATGAGCGTTGAGTAACGTACAGAATTTTGAATCGCTATGCTGCACACCTGGGGCTAATAGTATGTTGTATATTAATTATGCTTCAATCAAAAATAGTAAGTACATAAGATGACAAAATAATCAGCAAGTTGTCTTCTGACACTTATTGCCAGATAGTTATCGTGGAGGGACAGTGCCTCATGTGATTTTCCATAAAAAGCCAAAGTTTCGCTATGTTTTGTTGCAGGACTCTCTTGGGTACAAGTGCTTTGTTCTTTGTAATAATGGTTGTTTACTTTGCTACAAGCAGAAGATCTGCTTGAATGTGTTTTCATTGATTTTGTTTTTCTACGCACCTTCAATTTGTGATGAGACGGAAATTTGGAATGTTATCAATTCATTCTTGCTACAGTCCGTACCTGTTCAGGAGATGGATGAATCTTTAACCATTTTAAGGACGTTCAAGGAGGAATTTCTTACTGTTTCCTTTTGTTACCTGTGCCTAACATTTGTTGCTGACTCAATAATATAGCTAAGCAAGACGTGCAAACTCAAATGGTTTTCTTTCTTTTACAAACTTTTGGGAATGTTTACTTACTTTTGAAGGGGAGAGAGACAGAGCATGAGCAGGGGAGAAGCAGAGAGACAGCGAGACACAGACTCCAAAGTGGGCTGCAGGCTCTGAGCGGGGCTCGAACTCACAAACCGCAAGATCATGACCTGAGCTGAAGTCAGCCGGTTAACTAACTGACTGAGCCACCCAGGCGCCTCGGTTTTTCTCTCCCATTACAACCGTATGTGCTTAAGTAAATGGGACAAAGTAAAACCCACAGGCAGCAATCCCTTATTGTTGGAATATGATTTTACAGTTTGCAACCCTAAAGAGATCCGACCTTCTCCCTGAACAAGCAGGGGTGAATGTACTTTTTAATTACTAACCATCCGTTAGCTTCAAGAGGTCATGCTGATAGTGTTGTATGGTGACAGTTGCTATGGTTGTGCTGAGCGTAGCATGATGTATGGAGTTGTGCAATCATTATGTTGTGGACCTGACAGCATTGTAGCATTGTGTGTCTGCTCCACTCTCATAGAAGAAAGTTTTAAAAATTTTAAAAAGAGGGGCGCCTGGGTGGCTCAGCCGGTGGAGCGTCCGACTTCGGCTCGGGTCACGATCTCGCGGTCCGCGAGTTCGGGCCCCGCCTCGGGCTCTGTGCCCACAGGTGGGAGCCTGGAGCCCGTTTCGGAGTCTGTGTCTCCCTCTCTCGCTGCCCCTCCCCTGCTCATGCTCGCTCTCTCTCTCTCTCTCTCTCTCTCTCTCTCAAAAAAAAAAAAAAATACTAAAAAAAAAAAAAAAAAAAGAATAAACAAATGCTAGGCTCAGGTAATTCTGAGGGGGAAAGAGTTCTATTGCAGTCAACTTATCCCAAAATAGAACTTACCGTTGATTTTACCTTTCCTTCCGTATTAGTTAGGGTTCTCTAGAGAGAAATTATTTTAGGGGATCAGCTCACATGATTGCAGAAGCAAGTCCAAAATCTTCAGAGTAAGATGGCAGACGGGAGAACCAGGGAGGAGTTGCATTCTGAGTGCAAGGGCAGTCTGCTGACCGAATTCCTTCTCACTGAAGGAAGTCAGTCTTCGTTCTATGAAGACATTCAACTAATTAGATGAGGCCCACTCACATTATGGAAGGTAATCGGTTTTATCAGAGTCTACAAATTCAAAGGTTCATCTCATCTGAAAAACATTTTCTTAGAAACATCCAGAATAATGTTTGACCAAATAACTGGGTAGTGTGGTGCAGCCAAGTTGACTCATAAAAATTACTCTCACGCCTTTTCTGTTTCGAAGTCCTAAAGCTCTTATGCTGAAATCCTTGAGTCTGCTACTTAAACAAGCCACACAAAATCACTTGACGGATAGGACTGGAACTGAAGGCATGACACGGAAGAAGAATTCATGATATCCCCTTTAGGACACACTGTAAAGCCTCAAATTCAGACAGCGGTTTGTCAGTTCATTCAATAAAATAGTTTTGAGCACCTAAAATATGCCATTACAGGACTATGCTATATGCTGAAGATACTATGGAAAGCAAAGCAGGTGTGGCCCCTGCCCTTAGGGAGTTGTAGTCTGGTGAACTAAGACAACCTGATATTGACTGAAGGTCACACAGATAAATGTAGCCCTTTGAAATAGTTTGATGAAACCTCATGTAGTCTGAGTGGTTCAGAAATGATATTGGAGCTGAAATATGATGGATGATTAGAAGCAAACTAGGCAGGGGCACCTGGGTGGCTCAGTCACTTGAGTGTCCAACTTCAGCTCAGGTCTTGATCTCACAGTTCCTGGTCGTGATCTCCCATTCTCACTGACAGTACAGAGCCTACTTGGGATTCTTTCTGCCTCTGCCTCTGCCTCCTCTCTCTCTCTCTCTCTCTCTCTCTCTCTCTCTCTCTCTGTCCCCTTCTCTCTCTCTCTTTCTCAAAATAAACAAATAAACTAAAAAACACCCAGAAGTTAACTAGGCAAAAGGAGAACCAGCTTGTGGTATCACTGAGATGAGGAAGGGAGCATGGTGACTATGGGCGTCTGAGACGTCAGTGTGGTTAGGAAAGAGTGAATAAGAGAGAACAATGATTTGAACGAGAATGTAGATGTACTTAGGGATGAGGTCATAGGAAGTCTTGAGCATATTAAGGAATTTTGCCTTTACCCCAAGTGTTAAAGGAAGGCACTGAAGATTTTTTTAGCAAAGGGAAGACATAATCAGACTTTCTTTGAACACCTCATTCTGAGTGTGGAGAACGGTCTGGAGGGAGAGAAGAACGGATGAGGAATAGACCAATTAATAAGTTATTGATTTTTAGGGCAGGAGAAGATGAAGGCATAAACTACAGAGGTAGTGGTAGACATAGAAAGAAGTAGATGGATTGTAGAGACACTTAAGTGGACTCGGTGATGGATGGATTGGGTATATGGGGTAAGGGAGAGATTGCTGAACTGAATGGATGGTGATATCACTTGGAAGTTTAAGCAGCACATGAATAGGACTAGGTTGGGGAGGCAAAAGAGAAGTATCAGGTATTTGTTTACATTTTTTAAATATGACATTTACTGTCAAATTGGTTTCCATACAACACCCAGTGCTCATCCCAACAGGTGCCCTCCTCAATGCCCATCACCCACCCTCCCCTCCCTCCCACCCCCCATCAACCCTCAGTTTGTTCTCAGTTTTTAAGAGTCTCTTATGTTTTGGCTCCTTCCCTCTCTAACCTTTTTTTTTCCCTTCCCCTCCCCCATGGTCTTTTGTTAAGTTTCTCAGGATCCACAGAAGAGTGAAAACATATGGTATCGGTCTTTCCCTGTATGACCTATTTCACTTAGCATAACACTCTCCAGTTCCATCCACGTTGCTACAAAAGGCCATATTTCATTCTTCCTCATTGCCAAGTAGTACTCCATTGTGTATATAAACCACAATTTCTTTATCCATTCATCAGTTGATGGACATTTAGGCTCTTTCCATAATTTGGCTATTGTTGAGAGTGCTGCTACAAACATTGGGGTACAAGTGCCCCTATGCATCAGCACTCCTGTATCCCTTGGGTAAATTCCTAGCAGTGCTATTGCTGGGTCATAGGGTAGATCTGCTTTGTTTACATTTTTGAGGTGCCATGGAGACATCTAAAAAAAAGGTATAAAGTAAACAGTAGAACACACTGGCTTGGAACACAAAGAGATTTGTTCTAGAGACAACATTTTGAATAATTTCCCTACAGGTGGAAAATATTTCAGCAGTTTTGCTCTGTTCATTTTCTTAATCAGAAAAGTCAAGAAATAGGTAGATTGACTTGTCCATAGCTACACAGCTTAAATAGCCTACATTGAGATTCTTTTGTCTTTTGAATCCATACTTGGTAATTAAATACCTACACATATATTTTTCTTATTTTAGGACTCTTGATCATACTTCAGGTGTAGATAAAGTTTAAAATAATCTTTTAATGTACAAAATATGTGGGAGAATGCCTCTTTTTATAATGTAACATATTGATTCTATACTAAGTTATATAATAAATGAGAACCTTCTAGTATGAAAACCATAGGGCCTTTTTTTATGTCACTAAAATAATCATGTCACTAGCTTTGGAATTAGGCTCTTTAAATGAAAACACAAATCATTTCACCATGATTTGACATAAATTAACCTCAGGAGAAATCTCTTCTAATGGCAATTTTCAGGTTTCTTTGAACTGACTCTTGTAATTTCCCAGGAGACAACAAATGAATAGTGAGATCTACCTATGGAAGAATTATTTAATTATACATCCATCTGCTCAATGTCTTGACTTAGGCAATTTGTTTTGAGAGGCGACTGCTTGTTTTTCTCCTTAGCCTGAGAACGTAATCACATTATAAATTCCACCCTTTTAATATCAATAAACTTATTAGCTATTTGCTGAGTACCCAACATAAGGTTAGTTATTATGAATAATTATAATATCAAATGAAAACAAAACAAAAACTGATGACGTGGCTCTTGTACTTAAATTGTCTATTTAATTTATAGGTTATATGAGGCTAGACTTTGGTTAAAAATCAAGGCTAGACTTTGGTTAAAAATTGGGATGCCTGGGGGCGCCTGGGTGGCGCAGTCGGTTGGCGTCCGACTTCAGCCAGGTCACGATCTCGCGGTCCGTGAGTTCGAGCCCCGCGTCGGGCTCTGGGCTGATGGCTCAGAGCCTGGAGCCTGTTTCCGATTCTGTGTCTCCCTCTCTCTCTGCCCCTCCCCCGTTCATGCTCTGTCTCTCTCTGTCCCAAAAATAAATAAACGTTGAAAAAAAAAATAAAAAAAAATTGGGATGCCTGGGTGGCTCAGTCGGTTAAGTGTCTGACTCTTGGTTTTGGCTCCAGTCATGATCTCACGGTCGTGAGATGGAACCCCCGCGTTGGGCTCTGTGCTGGGTGCGGAGCCTGCTTAAGATTCTTTCCCTTTCCCTCTGCCCCTCCCCCCTCTCAAAAATAATAAAAATGATTTAAGAGTAATCTGTAAATATATATTCTAAAACCTAAGTAGTGGTATTGGCTATCCATTGTATTGGAATTCCCAGAAGGGAGACTACCCTCTCATCTCTACAAGTTGTAGATGGCTTCATAGAGGAAGAGGGATTTGAGCTAGGTAGTAAAGGAAAGAGAGTTGGCAGTTTTAGTCTCATTGTCTGCTTGCCCTCATACCCTGTAAGAGAAACTAGCCCATCCATATTGTGTTCTATGGGTCCCCTCTGTCCTTCACCCTACCCAGCCACTTGGTTGGTTATCTGATCCATGTTGCATCCAAGACTATTTAGTGACTTGTTTTCTTGTAGGCTGATGCAAACAGGTCAGCTGTGTCAACCAGATTCCTGGACTCTGAATTTTCCCTTAAGAAATATTGCGAGATTGATACGATGAGTAGTAAAGGTCTTAATATATGGGATAGTAAAGGAGGCCATAATGGCAATTTGCAATGCAGACATATAAGGAGTGGAAAATGTCAGGAGGCAGAAATTTTGAGGAAGCAGAAAAGCCTATTTGGTAGAAAAAAGAAAAGAGAATAAATGCAGAGTGACATTGAAAGTAGAAGATGAGAAGTAGAAAGCCCATTATAACCCATGAGAGATAAATGGAAAGAACTAATTTCAATTTCAATTCCAGTTTCTAGAACTTCCTCAGTGACTGGAGGCTTCCAAGTTACAACTTTAATTTTAGTTTACATATTTCCTTACAATGAATTCCCCACTGCTTTATTTGTATTAATTGGACAAGCTACATTTCTTGCAACATAAAGAATCTAATTAGAATAGAAAGTTTGGATTAAGATGAACAGAGAGGAGGGGCATTTCTAGTGGGAGGGACTAAAACTTGCCAAAGGAGGGAATAATGAGCAGAGTATGCTAGAAGGCCTGATGATCATGCTGGCAAATGTTAGAGGTACTCGTTGGAGGAGTGAAAAATATAAGATTAGATACATAGGATGGGCTTAAATTCTGGTGGCATCACAAAATCAGTTGAATAATTTGGTTGAGATCTTATAGGCTATATAATAGCCAGCTCAAGTGATGTGATCAATGCAGTGCTAGAAGATGGCTCTTTTAGAAGATGAATTGGTCGGAGCAAAGGTACCAGCTCAGAAACTACTGCAGCCATTCAGGCACAAGGTAAGATATGGCCCACAATGGCAAATATGTGGTAAGCATTCCACTGTTCCCTATTCCTAGGCCCATGATACATTGCTAATTCATTATCGCACTCTTCACCTGTTGAGCATGGGTGGTACCTTAGCATTTTCTGAATGGTACTCCGAGCAATGAACGGCCTTTGGTTAGTTACCAAGTCAAATGAAATTTATTCGCACCCCCTGCACTGGCACATTCTACTATTTTGGCAAAGAGAGTTTTGATAGGTTTTAACACTCATGATGCAAATCCAAGCCTACAGAATATCTATGGATATCCTGGGTGCTATGTTTCTCTGCATCTGGGGCTCAAATCCTGCCATATCAAACAATAAAGAATGGATTGATGGTTTGTACTGGAGTTTACTTGTTTGAAATATCATTCTGGTAAGTAGAGCATTAATGGAGTGTGGGAAATTTTAGTTGTTAGGTCTTAGTTGTGATGACAGAGATCATTTAAAATAAGGTAATCCCGGGACGCCTGGGTGGCTCAGTGGGTGAAACGTCCAAGTTCACTTCAGGTCGCAAGCTCACAGTTTGTGAGTTCGAGCCCCGCATTGGGCTCTGTGCTGACAGCTCAGAGCCTGGAGCCTGCTTTGGATTGTCTCTTTCTTTCTCTGCCCCTCCCCCACTTGTGCACTCTCGCTCTCTCTCGCTCTCTCTCTCTCTCTCAAAAATAAGTAAATGTAAAACATTTAAAAAAAATAAAATAAAATAGGCAATCCCTACTGTTTTCCACTTCCTGGGACACCTTTTACTATAAACATAAAGTCATAGTAGTAATTGTGCTTTTAGTATATGTTAATTGAAAAAATACATAAGGATAAATAACCATAGTGACCTTAGTTAGCCTTTTATAGAAATTTATACTTTATTCATTACAAAAGCATGCATTTTTCAACTTAGAATTAATACACAGAAATGGCTTACATATTTATTCAGTTCACTAACACTGCCGGGTGCATGTGGTCTCAGGGCCATAGCAGAGAAACATTGAATAAAAGTATGTTCCCCAGAGAGCTTAGAGATCAAATCTGAGTGGTGAACAAATGAGGAGGCAGGGCCCCCGGAACTCCAGGTTGTGGAGAAGAAGCCAACAGAAAGACCACGAAGAGTGTAACATATCTGCCTTTAAGTGGGTTCCTAACTTTCCTCTGCTTGTCCTGGAAAATATCACTTCTGGCTAATTGAAATGTATGGGCATGACTATTACCTAGTAGCTTAATCCTGTAGATCTTTTCACTCATAAATCTGTTTTTCATGACTTAGCAGGAATGCGTTTGCAGGAAGTCCGGGCAGACATGAGATAGGGAGACAGAATGAGGAAACCAGCCACGTCATGTCATGTATTCCATCTATAGACAATGCTTGGTCTTTTTAGGCATTTGCAAGCTCTGTTTAAAACTGTACACTCTTGGGGCGCCTGGGTGGCGCAGTCGGTTAAGCGTCCGACTTCAGCCAGGTCACGATCTTGCGGTCCGTGAGTTCGAGCCCCGCGTCAGGCTCTGGGCTGATGGCTCAGAGCCTGGAGCCTGTTTCCGATTCTGTGTCTCCCTCTCTCTCTGCCCCTCCCCCGTTCATGCTCTGTCTCTCTCTGTCCCAAAAATAAATAAACGTTGAAAAAAAAAATTTTAAAACTGTACACTCTTTCCATCTCCTTTATCCACTCGCTGCTGCTGATGAATCTACAACTCATATTCGGAATCTTTGACCTAAAGTGTCTTAGAATTGGCCTTGGGCCACCTGGGTGGCTCAGTCTGGGCATCTGACTGCATCGTTTGGGCATTGGACTTCGGCTCAGGTCATGATCTCACGGTTTGTGGGTTCGTGAGTTCGAGCCCCGCGTCAGGCTCTGTGCTGAATGCTCGGAGCCTGGAGCCTGCTTCGGATTGTGTATCTCCCTCTCTCTTTGCCCCTCCCTGGTCATGCTCTGTCTCTCTTTCTCTCAAAAATACATAAGCATTAAAAAAATTATCTGGGGCTTTTTAATTTCCGATTCTGCTGTGCAAACATTTGAATTAAGTAAAAATTGCCAATAATTTAAAGGTAGCAAAGTTCACCACTGCATGTTATAGTGGATGTTCTATTTAAAAAAACAAAAAACAAAAAACACTTTCTGGAGTCCCACAGCTAGGTAGGTCAAGGATCAGAGGTCTAATTCAGCAAAGGCCAGAGCACAACCAGACAAATAATAAAAGCAAATTGTGACTTAGGTACCTTAGGAAAGAAAACAATGTGTAACTGGAAAAAAAGACAAAGTGGGAATGTGTTTAGCTGAAAAATAAGTCGGAATCATATAAATGTGAGTTCAAAGTATTACCTGGTGTAAAAGTCAGAGATTCACATAAACCTGGGATCAGGGCCCTCATAGAACCAGAATGTTTTTGCATAAACTGAGGCAAAGAACAAACAAACAAAACCATAGATTTTGGATGAAGGTATTTATTACTTTAAAGACCAAAGAAATGTAAAGCTCTAGCATATAAGACTGCATATGAAAACAGATATAGATATAGATATAGATATATATAATACTCCATTGTGTGTGTATATATATATATATATATACACACACACACACATATATATATGTATACACACACACACACACACACAATGGAGTATTACTCGGCGGTCAAAAAGAATGAAATCTTGCCATTTGCAATAACATGGATGGAACTGGAGGGTATTATGCTAAGTGAAGTAAGTCAGGCAGAGAAAGACAGATATAATATCACTTCACTCATGTGTGGAATTTAAGAAACAAAAGAGATGAATATAGGGGAAGGGAAGGAAAAATAAGATAAAAACAGAGAGGGAGACAAACCGTAAGAGACTCTTAAACATAAAGAACAAACTGAGGGCTGCTGGAGGGGAGGTGGGTGGGGGGATGGGCTAGATGGGGGATGGGCATTAAGGAGGGCAGTTGGGAGGAGCACTGGGTGTCCTATGGAAGTGATGAATCACTGGGTTCTACTCCTGAAACCAACACTACACTGAATGTTAACTAACTTGAATTTGAATAAATGCATTTAAATTAAAAAAAAACAATGCTTTGATTCCTATTGTTCATTGTGATTATGTTTATTCTACTCTGGAGTAGATACAAGGGATATGTGATTAAAATCCGTTTGCTCATTGATCGGGCAAAAATAAGCAGAGTGCCCAACACTCTGGAGGGGTTCTCAGACTATAGACATTGTCCTTGGGTTCAAAGAGTCTAGAAAGAGAAATGAACATGTCAGGAAAATAATTATATCTCAGTTTCCCCATTAAAGAAATATTTATTGAACACCTACTATATGCCAGATACCATGTTATTCCATAGGGTTAAGGTATAAGGATAAGCAAGACAGGCATGATTCTCAGCCTTATAGAGCTTGGAATATAGCATGCTATCATAGAAAGCTCTTGTGTATTGAGGAAGGTTCTAGAATCGAGATGATATACATAAAACTTAACTACTAAGCAGTAAGTGGCTTGCCTATTCAGCTCCTCTGTGTGTGTCGCTTCTCCCTCACCACCAAAAATAAAAATCAGTTTACATATGCATCCGTCCTTTCCTTCTTATTTCCTATTATAACAGATGTACCTCTGAAACTACCTTGCCATTTACTTTAGCCTATTCTTTGGAGAAAAATTAGACTCTGTTGCCATCAATGCCTTATTGCCAAGGGATAGAAGGTACCCGTGAGAAATGGTCTGTGTTCATTAGGCTGTCATCACCTTATAAAGAAACTCTAAACCTGAGTTTTTAGGGGTGATTGTTGATGTGCTTCAGAGAATAGACAACTTAAGAACTGTCAGTAAAAGGAGGCGATAATATCTACTAAGCTAAAAGCATGACTATTATTAGTATGTATGTGTTTTGGCGCCTCCTGGGCTTTGGCTCTATTTAGAGTATGATTATTTGCAGAATGCAAAGCATAATGATCAAAACAGTAGAGTGGGGTCTCTTAAACAATCTGCTAATGCACGTTTGAGTTCTTCACTTTGGAACAAAAAGAGTTCCAGATGAGATGTGGATGTATGGTATTGAGGGCAAAAGGACAGGTTTAGTAGACCTATGGTATTAGTTAAAATGGCACTTTGTAAAGATGAGATTGTGGTTGAACCCACTCCTCTCTTATTAACTCGGTGACGCTACAGACCTATTTGAAGACCAGAGAAGGCCAGAGGCTTGAAGCTGTGACAGCTCAAGACTAATGAGACGTAAATGGATAGATGCTATGAATCCGTTCTCAATTTCATTATCAAGGCTTTGATCACAGCAGCAGGCCTCTGTGAGGTGATAAGATTTGAATTCAGATCGCCACCAAAAGGCCTTCCATATACTTTTGACTTCCCCCAATCCTGCAAGGTCAGCTTTTAAAATGAACTAACGCAACGGAACGTTTTCCCCTTCGTTATTAGATGGGCTCCAAGCCTGGGAACGTGGAGAATTAAATGGGATGGGATAGGGGAATGAGAAGGAATTTTTGAGTGAGAAGCATTGTCAAGGAAGATAAAGCAGTTTACAGGGCTACAGTGGGGGTGCTGTGGACAGTATTGTCACATAGTAGAGTACTAATGTGGGATGGTTAAAAGATATCATGGAATGAAGTGGGATCTGAGAAGGGTGGCAGCTAGGGTAACACTGCAGAAATGATTGCATCAAAAACAGATACCTGTGGCTTTGCAATAAGCACATGATTCAAAATTTATCTTTCTGTGTTTGAAGGAAAACGTCCTTGCCAAATGGTATCAAACCATTGGTATGTACATTGGTATGTAATTTTATCAAAGATATGTACACAGCATCTTCTCTCTCCTGACCTTAGGATAGGAGACAACAAATTGTTGATGACTGCTGTTTATTAGGATAAAGGGGAAACATATATCTTGCTGAACACCCTCTTGAAAGGATCTTTCAAGAACATCATTGGGTCGCCCCCAAGTGGCCTCTTCGCCCTGGACTTTGGGGCAGAACTGAGACAATCAAATATTTTATTCAGGATAGTTGTTTGGGCATCATGCCTGACTTTCTCTTGTAAGACTATAAGGACATAGCCATGGAATACACAAAAGTTTACTCCTATAATACTTCTATCAAATTGCTTTGGCTGGCAAATAATATACTTTAGACTTGGTGAAAATTCATTTGTATATCCCTTTCCTGGAATATGTAGTGCATTTTTCGAGAATGCCTGGGTTGAAAATTCACTCATTGATAAGAGACAGTGAGCAATATATTATAGGGTGCAGCAATTCTATAATGTGCTCACTGTGGCGAATGTAATAAAGAAGGACTTTATAGGACTATTGCTGTCTAATTATGTTTCAGCAGAGCCTACAAAGTATCTGCACAGCTCTGGCACTTATCCTGAAAAGGCAGCTAAACAGTAACAAGTGCCAAAAAAATTACAGCCTTCTGTCTTAGGAATGCGCACGTGGAGCCCATATGTTAGAAAACTGGAGTGAGTTTTGTTTACCATAATCAATTACTTTGCAACACTTAAACATGGGATTTAGGAAGAATTCTGAAGCAACTAGACCAAGTGTTTCTCATAAAATGAATTCGTTAATATCTTTATGAAATCTTGAAGAAAAAAACGAATTGTACTTAAGCGTTTACAAGACTAATGTTGACAGCAGTGTCTCTCTTTTTGTGGGTATCAAAAAAGATTTTATTTCTGTAGAAATTTTTTTCCTTGCATAACTGAGACCCACTGAACAGCAATTTTCCATTTCCCTGTTCTCACAGCCCCTGACAACCATCAACCTACTTTCCGTGTCTAGGAGTTTGATCATTAGCTATCTCTTGTAAGTTGAATCATGCTCTATTTGTGTTTTTGTGGTTGGCTTTTTTTACTTAGCAATAAGGGTCTTCCTGTTTCATCAATGTTGTATACATGGACCATATTTTCTTTATAGATTCATCCATTGATGGACATTTAGATTTTCCCCACATATTGGCTATTATGAATAATGCTCTGCAAATGATTATGGTTGTGCAAAAAAAAAAAAATACTGTTTGAGATCCTGATTTCAATTCCTTTGAATATATACGTAGAAGTGGGTCATTTGGTAGTTGTGTTTTTAATTTTATGAGGAAACTCCATACTGTTTTCCGTAGAGGCTGAAGTACTTTAAAATCCAACTAACAGTTTGCAAAGTTTCCAAATGTTAAATGTACTCCCAACACTTATTCTTTCTTCCTTTTTTTAAAGAAAGTGATCATCCTATGGGGGAAAAAAAATGAGAGCCTTTCCCCTAAGGTCAGGAACAAGACAAGGGTGTCCACTATCACCACTTTTATTCAACATAGTGCTGGAAGTCCTAGCCACAGCAATTAGACAAGAAAAAGGAATAAAAGCCACCCACATTGGCAAAGAAGAAGTCAAACTTGCACTATTCCCTATCAAATTACCACCAGCATTTTTCACAGAGCTGGAACAAACAATCCACAAATTTGTATGGAGCTACAAAAGACTGATTAGCTGAAGCAATCTTAAAAAAGCAAAGTTGGAGGCATCACAATTCTGAACTTCAAGTTATATTGCAAAGCTGTAGTGATCAAGACAGTATGGTACTGGCACAAAAATAGACACATAGATCAGTGGAACAGAATAGAAAACTCAGATATGAACCCACAAGTATATGGTCAATTAATCTCACAAAAAAAAAAAAAACCAGGAAAGAACATGCAATAGGAAAAAGTCTCTTCAACAAATGGTGTGGAGAAAACCGGACAGCAGCATGCAAAAGAATGGAACTGGACCACCTTCTTATAACATACACGCAAATAAATTAAAAATGGATGAAAGACCTAAATTTGACACAGGAAACCGTCAAAATCCTAGAAGATAACACAGGCAGTTAGTTACTTCTTTAACATCAGCCATAGCAACTTTTTTCCTAGCTGTGTCTCCTGAGGCAAGGGAAACAAGGGCAAAAATAAACTATTGGGACTTCATCAAAATAAAAAGATTCTTCACAGTGAAGGAAACAATCAACAAAACTAAAAGGCAACCTGTGGAATGGGGGAAGATATCTGCAAACGACACATCCAATAAACAGTATTCAAAACATATTAAAGAGCTGATGCAACTCAACACCCAAAAAACAAATAATCCAATTAAAAATGAGCAGAAATGATGAATAGACATTTCTCCAAAGAAGACATACAGATGGCCAACAGGCACATAAAAACATGCTCAACATCACTTAGCATCAGGGAAATGCAAATCAAAACCACAACGAGACACCACCTTACACCTGTCAAAATGGATAAAATCGACAACACAAGAAACAACAAGTGTTGGCAAGGATGTGGAGGAAGGGGAACCCTCTTGCACTGTTGGTGGGAATGCAAAGTGGTGCAGCCACTGTAGAAAACATTATGGAGGTTCCTCAAACAATTAAAAATATAACTACCCTACGATTTAGTAATCACACTACTGGGTATTTACGCAAAGAATACAAAAACACGAATTCAAAGAAACACATGCACCCCCATGTTTATAGCAGCATTATTTATAATAGCCAAGATATGGAAGCAGCCCAAGTGTCCATCCATTTATGAATGGATAAAGAAATGGTGTATACACACACACACACACACACACACACACACACTGGAATATTATTCAGCGATAAAAAAGAATGAAATCTTGCCATCTGTATGACGTAGATGGTGCTAGAGAGTATAATTCTAAACAAAGTAAGTCAATCAGAGAAAGATAAATACCATATGATTTCACTCATATGTGGAATTTAAGAAACAAACAAGCCAAGGGAAAAACAAGACAGACGAAGCAATAAGCAGACTTGATTATAGAGAACAAACTGATGGTTACCAGAGGGGAGGGCAGTGGGAGATTGATGAAATAGGTGATGGGGATTAAGGAGTCTACTTGTTATAAGCACCAGGTGATACATGGAATTATTGAACACTATATTGTACACCTGAAATTCATATAACTAAAATTAAATTAAACTAAAATAAAAACTTTAAAAAATAGTGGTCATTCTCGGCATTACACTCCCTAGCTACATCCGTGTCATTGCAAATGCCAAGATTTCATTCTTTTTTATTGCTGAATAATAATACTAAGTGAAATAAGTCAGAGAGAGAGATACCATATGATTTCACTCATATGTACAATTTAAAAAGCAAAGCAAAGCAAAGGAGAAAAAAGAGAGAGACAAACCAGGAAACAGACTCCTAACTGGTGGTAGCTGAAGGGGATTAAGGAGTGCATTTGTTGGGATGAGCAGTGGCTGATGTACGGAATTGTTGAAACAAGGTATTGTACACTGGAAGGTAATATAACACCGTATGTTAACTACACTGGAATTAAAATAAAAACTTAAAAAAAAGTGGTCATCTTAATAGGTATGAAGTCTGCACTTCCCTGATGGTTAGTACCATTGAGCATTATGTCATATGCTTGTTGGCCATCTGTGTATCTTTGGAGAAGTGTTTATTCAAGTCCTTTGCTCATTTTTTAATTGGGTGGTTTGGTTTTTTTTGCTCGTTATTTAGTTATAGAAGTTCTTAAGTATCTGGAGATCTACCTCTCATCTGATACGTTTTGCAAATATTTCCTCTCATTCTGTAGGTTGCTTTTCATTCTGTTGGTTATTTCTTTGCTGTGCAAAAGTGCTTAGGTTTGATGCAGTCTTTGATTTTTGCTTTTGTTGCCCCTTGCAACATCCCAAGAAATCACACCCAAGAAATCCTTGCCAAATCCAGTGTCATGAAGCTTTTTCCCTATGTTTTCTTCTAGGAGTTTCATAGTCTCAGGTCTTATATTTCAGACTTTCATTCATTTTGAGTTAATTTCTAGCATGGTGTAAAATAAGGATCCATCTTCATTTTTTGTATGGAGATATTCAGTATCCCAACACTATTGTTGAAGACTAAGTCCTTTCCCCGTCGTACATTCTTGGCACCCTTGTCAAAGATTATTTGACCATATACATGAGGATTTATTTCTGGAATCTCTATTCTGTTTTACTGATCTATATGTCTGTCTTTATGCCAATACCATACTGGTTTTTTTTTTTTTACTTGTTTTATTGAGATAAAATTGACATATACCACTCTATAAGTTTAAGTTACAATGAGTTGACTTACATATATTGTGAAATGATTATCACTAAGGTTAGTTAACATCCATCATCTCATAAATACAAAATAAAAGAAAAAGAAAAAAAATATCTTTTCCTTGTGATGAAAACATTTAGGATTTATTTCTTAATAACTTTCATATATATCATACAGCAGTGTTAATATGATCATCATGTTGAACATTACATCCCTAGTACTTATTTATCTCATAACCGGAAGTTAGTCCCCTTTAGCTGCCTGCATCCTATTCTCCCTTCCCCCACCTTCACCTCTGGTAACCACAAATACTATATCTTCTTCCTATTATTTTGATTCTTTTGTTTTTTAAACTGCCATTTATAAAGTGAGATCACCCAATATTTGTCTTTGACTTATTTCACTTAGCATAATGCCTTCAAGATCCAGCCACGATGTTGCAAGGGGCAGGATCTCCTCATTTTTACGGCTGAATAATACTCCATTTGTACCATACTGTTTTGATTACCGTAGCTTCATAATATGTTTTGAATCATGATAGGTACAGTCTCCAACTTTGTACTCTCTCAAGATTGCTTTGAATATTCGGGGTCTTTTGAGGTTCAATATGAATTTTAGGTTTTTTTTTTTCTCTTTGTACAAAATATGTCATTGGGATTTTAATAAGGATTGTGAAAATCTGTAGGTCACTTTGAATAGTGTGGGCATTTTAACAATATTAAGTCTTCTAATCCATGAACACAGATAACTTTCCATTTGTTTGTATCTTCTTTAATATCTTTCAGCAATAGCTTGATTTTTCGGTGTACAATCTTTTGCCTCATTGGTTAAGTTTATTTAAAGGTGATTTATTCTCTTTAATACTACTGTAAATGGGATTATCTTCTTAATTTACTTTTTGGCTTGTTCATTATTAATGTATAGAAATGCAACTGATTTTTTGTGTGTTGATTTTTGCTGAATTCGTTTGTTAGTTCTAACAGGGTTTTTTGGACAATCTTTAGGTTTTCTACATACAAAATTATGTTATCTGCAAAAACAAATAATTTACATTCTTTGCAGTTTGGATTCTTTTTATTTCTTTTTCTTGACTAATTGCTCTGGCTAAGACTTCCAGTACTGAATTGAATTAGAAGTGGCTAGGGGCGCCTGGGTGGCTTGGTCGGTTAAGCGTCCGACTTCGGCTCAGGTCATGATCTCACGGTCCGTGAGTTCGAGCCCCGAGTCGGGCTCTGCGCTGACAGCTCAGAGCCTGGAGCCTGTTTCAGATTCTGTGTCTCCCTCGCTCTCTGCCCCTCCCCTGTTCATGAGCTGTCTCTCTCTGTCTCAAAAATAAATAAACGTTAAAAAAAATTAAAAAAAAAAAAGAAGTGGCAAGAGTGAGCATCTCTGTTTTACTCCTAATTTTAGTAGAAAAGATTTCCGTCTTTATTAAATATAAGGTATGAGCTTTTTATGCATGGTCTTTATTATGTTGAATTTCCTTCTATTCTTAGTTTGGTGAGTGTTTTAATTATGAAAGGGTATTAAATTTTTTCAATTGTATATTTTTTATCAATTGAAATGATCGTGAGATTTTTATCCTTCATTACACTGATGTAGTGTATTACATTGCTTGATTTGCATATGTTGAAGTATTCTGTTTCCCAGAGATAAATCCCAATGGTCATGTTGTAGAATCCTTTTAATATGCTGTTAGATTTGGTTTGTTAGTATTCTCTTTAGGGTTTTTGCATTGATATTCACCAGAGATATGGATCTCTAGTTTTCCGTTCCTATAATATCTTTGTCTTGCTTTGGTATCAGAGTAATGTTGGCCTTATACAATGAGTCTGGGGGGAAGCCTGGGTAGCTCAGTCGGTTGAGTGCCCGGCTCAGGTCATGATGCCAGCATTGTGGGATTGAGCCCCACACTGGGCTCCATACTGAGTGTGGAGACCGCTTAAGATTCTTTCTCTCTCTCCCCTGCTCACGCTCTCTCTCTCTCTAAAAAAATTTAAAAAAACACAATAAAATGAGTTTGGAAGTATTCTCTTATATTTCTGAGAAAAGTTTGAGAAGGTTTGGTGCTAATTCTTTCTTAAATACAAAGAACAAACTGAGGGTTGATGGGGGGTGGGGGAGAGGAGAAAGTGGGTGATGGGCATTGAGGAGGGCACTTGTTGGGATGAGCACTGGGAGTTGCATGGAAGCCAATTTGACAATAAATTATATTTTAAAAAGTAATAAGCATTAGTCCTCTCAAACTCCCATTTTCCTTCACAAGGCTGTGGTATCCCATGTGTTAATGTTCCTGAGGAGATCAGGGATTGGTCCTTTCTTATTCTTATAAATAAGTAATAAGGAAGACTGGCATACAGTAACCTGGCTTGGATCTAATTTTTTTTTTAAAATCAGACTTGATTTTGGTGACACAAGCCAAGTCACCAAGTTCTCAGATTTAAAATGGAAAAAAGATTGTTTTCCCAGATATCTTCTCTACACCAGAAGAGACAGTTCCTCGAAAGTATTGTCATTCTGAATGAGTTCAGTAGCAGCTGTCACATTTTAGCCAGTTTCCTACAGTCACATGGAGGAACAATGATACCACAATATTTAAAAAAAGCCACTAATTATTTCTGGAATTGACACAGGCCACTTGTAATATTTTCATTAAAATTTGTTTTATTCCCTAAAGCCTGTGTTATTTAAAATAAAATAGATGGCCAGTCTGAGGCATTAGTAAGAAGGCTTTGTTTAGGCAAAGGTAACAAAAGCAAAATGTGTAATTCCTCAGATAAAACATTGTGTCTCATGTTTAACAACAAATGAATTTTTCTTTCTAAGTGATGAATGAATGGATGAATGAATGAATGAATGAATGTTTGGTAGAATTCTCCAGTGAACCACCCGATCCTGAGTTTTCTTTGTTGGGAAGTTTCTGATTACTGATTTAATCTCTTTGCCAGTTATAGGTCTATTCAGAATTTCTGTTTCTTTGCTATTCAGTCTTGGTAACTTGCATAATGCCCGGAATTTATCCATTACTCTAGGTTATCTAGTTTGTTGGCATTTGATTATTCATCATAGTCTTCTATAGTCCTTTTTATTTCTGTGACATATATCGTAATGTCTTCCTTTTCATTTCTTGTCCTATTTTTTGAGCCTTCTCTCTCTCTCTCTCTTTTTTAAGTTAGTCTAGCTACGTGTTTGTCACTTCTGTTTATCTTTTCAGAAAGCCAACTCTTAGTTTTATTGACTTTTTTCTTCTGTGGTGTTTCTATTCTAACATGTGATCTATCTTGGAGAACGTTTCGTGTTCACATTAGAAAATTTGTATTAGCTGATGTTAGGTGCAATAATCAATATATGTCTTTTGAGTTCCATTGGTCTATAGTGTTTTTCAACTTCCTTGTTTTCTTATTGATCTTTTCAGTTGTGCTCTCCATTATTGAAAGTGAGGTATTGAAGTCTCCTACTATTACTGTGTTTCAATCTATTTCTCCCTTCAGTTCTGTCTATGTTTGCTCTATTTGGGTGCTCTGCTGTTAGGTGCATATGTATTTGGAATTATTATGCCTTCCTGGTGAATTGACCCTTTATTATTATATAATGTCCTTCTTTGTCTCTTGTGACAATTTCTGACTGAACATCTACTTTATCTGATGTAAGTATGGCCACTCCTGCTTGCTTGTAGTTACTATTTGCATGGGATACCTTTTTACATAATTTCATTTTCAGCCTGTGTGTATCTTCACATCTGAAGTGAATTTCTTGTAGACAGAATATTCTTCCATCTTTTCTTTAAATCCATCCAGCCATTCTCCATCTTTAGATCGCGGAGTTTTATCCATTTATATTTAAAGTGATTCCTGATAGGGAAGGGGGGTTGCTATTGCATTTTGCTTATTTTTTTCTGTTTCCCTTATAGCAATTTCGTCTCTCTTTTCTTTTGTTGCTTCTTTCCTTTGTGTTGTGTTGACTTTTTTTGTATTGACATGCTTTGATTCCTTTCTCATTTTCTTTTATGTATCTTTGATAGGTATTCTCTTTGTAGCTACCGTGGGGCTTACATAAAGCTACCTAGTGTTATAATGATCTCTTTTAAATTAATAACAAATTAACGTCAATTGTATTTAAAAAAAACTCTATTCTTGGGGTGCCTGAGTGGCTCAGTTGGTTGAGCATCCAACTCTTGATTTGGGCCCAGGTCACGATCCCAGGGTCATGGGACCAGGCCTCATGTTGGGCTCCATGCTAAGCATGGACTTAAGATTCTCTCCCTCTCTCTCTCTCTCTCCCTCTGCCCCTTTCTCCCCTTATGTGCACTCTCTCTCCTTAAAACAAACAATTAAAAAACACATAAAAAACCCTCTGTTCTTCTTCTATCTCCGTTCTCCTTTATTATCAATAGCATAAGCTATATCTTCATATATTCTATATCCATTAACACAATTATATTTTTATGCTTTGTTTTATGCTATATTTTTATGCTTTTAACATCTATATCATAATTATTTTTATGCCTTGTTATATTGTATGCTTTTAACTTCTATCCCCAAATTAAAAGCTCTTTATATTCCACTATTACAGTATTCTATACTTGAGTATATATTTACCTTTACCATTGAGCTTTAGATTTTCATAGGTGTTCATGTGCCTTGAAAGTATCCTTTCATTTCAATTTGTAGGACTCCCTTTAGCATTTCTTATAAAGCAAGTCTAGTGGTAATGAACACATTCAGCTTTTGTTTTTCTGGGAAAGTCTCTATTTTCTCTTTTGAAGGACAGTTTTGCGGACATAATATTCTTGTTTAGTTTTTTTCTTTCTTTCAGCACTTTGTATATATCATCCCACTTTCTTTTGGCCTGCAAGGTTTCTGCTGAAAAATTCACTGGCAATCTAATGGGAGCTCCCTTGAATGTGATGAGTTGCTTTTTTCTTGCTGCTTTCAAGATGATGTCTTCTTCTTTGACTTTTGAAGTTTGAATATAACATGTCTTGGTGTGGCCTCTTTGAATACATTCTGGTTGGAAACCTTCGAGCTTCTTATATTGGGAATTTCATGTCGTTCCTCAGATTTGGAAAGTCTGTGATCATTATTTCTTCAAATAAACTCACATGCTTCCTTGCTTTCATTCTTCTTTGAGAACTTCCTGCCTGACAGTTTCCCATGGATCTCTTAGTTTTATTTACTTTCCTTTATTCTTTTTTTTTCGTTTGCTTCTCTGACATAATGATTTCAAATGATCTGTCCTCAAGTTCCCTGAGTCTTCTGATTGACCAACTCTGCTCTTGGATCTACCTAGTGAATTTTTCAACTCAGTTATTGGATATCCTTCAGCGCCAGAGGTTTGTTTTTTTTTTCAAATTGGTTTCTTTCTCTTTGTTGATATTCTTTTGTTCATGCATTATTTTTGTTTTGTTGTCTATCTGTATTTTCTTATAGGTCATTGTTTTTCTTTAAGACAATTATTTGGAATGCTTTGCCAGATAACTCATAGATTTCTTTTTCTTTAAAGTCGGTGTGTAGAGATTTGTTTTGTTCTTTTGACTGGGCCATGTTCGTTTCCCTGTTTCTTCATGTGCCTTGTGTTTGTTTGTTTGTTTTTGTTTTTCTGAGTTTTATATATTTGAAACAAACAGCCACCTCTCCCAGTCTTTATAGACTGCCTTCATACAGAGGAAGACTTTCACCCCCATCAGTCCTGCTAGAGATTCTGGGACCTCTCAAAACTTTTTACAGGGGTGCAGCTTTTCTGGGTTTATGTGTGTAATTTCACAATTGGCAAGGTTTGCTGTTTTTGTTTGTTTGTTTTTTTTTTTTTTAGGAGTTTATAATCCCTTGCTCTCTCTTGTCTGTCTGTGGTACTGAAGGCTTTTGGGTACTACAGAAGCAAGCCACCTGGCTCTCCTTTGTTTTCAGTGGCCGCCAGGAATCCAAAGTATGCTGACTTCCTATTAATTTCTTAAATTAGGAAATACAGATATCACTCCCTGCGGTGTCTCCCTGAAAAGCTGGAATGCCCGACTCAAGCTCCCCTCTTCTCGCTCCCACCTAAAGGAGAAACCATGAGTTGGCTATATCTCCTGGCTGTGTCAAATTGTGCCAGCGTCTGTCTAGGGCACTGTAGGCCGCTGGTTTTGCCACAGGCTACCTCACCTCTACTTTGTTTTCAGTGGTCCTTAGGCTTTTAAATTGTGCTGATCCTGTTAGCACCCTGAGTCACGCAGGAAAGAAATCAGTCTCTTAGACAGCCCTCTGAAAAGCCGGAACAATGGATACACACACCATTCTTCTCTTGTCCCCACCCTTCAAGGGAGAAGCTCTGTGCCAAGATCAGCTGTGCCAGCTTGGAGGTGGGGCTATCATGGATCAAGCAAAACACCCCTTCTTTTCAGCTTTAATGTGGCTGCTCTCAGTTTTGCACTTGCTGGGGGTTCTGCAACTTAACTGGTTTCTGGAGTTGTCATGAAAGTATTTTACTCTATATATTTTGAATTCGGTATGTCTCAGGGAGAATGAGAGATGGGGCTTCCTATGCTCCCATTTTGCTCTATTGAAACTGCTTTAGAATTTTTTTTCAGAAGAAATATCTCTGAGAAAGGTTTATTATGAAATCTTTAATTCTGATGAAAGCTCTTTCTTCATTTTGCCAAAGCCATTATGCAAAAAGTAAACATCACAGACCATCACCCGACTGGTTTTCTCAGGTTACCAAAATTCTTCTGTTAGGCCAGGTCAGATTTACTTTTTTTTTTTTTTTTTTAATTATTGGAACAGATAACTGGGCCTTTCCCTCATGCTATTTACTCCATGATTCTTCTCCTTCCCATTGCCACACATTTTTTTTTCCTCCGCATAGCTCTTTGTCCTTTGTACGATTATGTAAACCACCCTCCCACACAAATATACCCCTGTGTTTCCTCATTCCAAATATCTCACCTAATCCCAGCACTCTCCAAGATAAGCTCAAGAGAAAAAGATAGCAAAGTTAAATCCTAGCTAGTCAGGCCTCTCAATACCCAATTTATGGCCTCCCTCACCACCACATGTCCAATGCCCACTGCTGCCCACTCAGTTTTTGTTTCTGGGCTTTTGGGGGGGGGGGGGGGGGGGGGCGGTGTTCAGAATGAACAAAGACAGTATAAACACTTGCCCTCTGCAAAATAGGGTAATTTTATTCAGTCGTCTGTATCCCTCCAAATTTCCCTCTATGTCCTACTTGGAAATCTTATGAAAGGCTTGTAATTATGGAATGCTTACTATATGCCAAGTTCTCTTTTCAATACTGCACATGGATCATGTTATTCAAGCATGTAAGTTAACTGCTTTCAGTATTCTTATTTTACTGGTTAGAAAACTGAAATTAGAAGAGGTTGTGTGTTGCCTCACAACACACAACTAGTGTGGGGCACAGTAAGATTTAGAAAAAAGAGATTCATCCATGAACCAATAAACCAAGAATTTCTAAGCCATGAAACATGGATTCTTATTGATCGTATTCTTGCATCTAAAGGTAAAAAATAAAAAGCCTAGAATAAACCATTTCTTCAGGGAGTCCTGGTTCATTTGTTTAGAGAAGAGGATTAGAAAAAAATACCTGGGCAATAGATGTGCTTATTGCTACTGGAGTTTCAGTGCTTTGAGGCCATTTTAGCTGGTGGAAAATGTACACGTATAAACTAATCCATGTATATACACATATTTACAAACTTTTATATGTAACCATTTGTATCTATATTAAGCTAAACGTGAGTTCATACTGATATCTTCTACTCTACTCAATTACCACAATTAATCATTCTAACTTTCCTCCCTTTGTTTATCTGTAACCTCCTATATCAACACTGGGAAATGTAACTCCAACTAACTTCCATCCATCTATTTAATGTTTCAACTCCAGTACGCATGTATAGCAATATCAGAATTGCTACCCTATGCCCTCGTGTGGGGAAAAACACCTTATCAACTATAGTTCAGTATTTACAGGCAGTTTCTTTTGCCATTAGCGTCACAATCTCTACTCATTTTCAAAGTTCCTTTAATCAGCAACTGTACCCCCAGCTCCCTTTAATGAGATTATTTCATGCACTTATAATACAGTTAGACTGATGTGTCACTTTCTGAATTTCATCCTAGAATCCTCTGGTCTCCTGGATAATGTTTTAAATTTTGCACATACTAAGTTTTACTCTTTGTGCTATAAAGATCTGTGGATTTTCACAAATGTATACTGTCATGCATCCACCACTATGTTTTCATGCAGATGATTTTCATTAACTTAAAAAAATCTCCCGTGCTTCACCTATTCCATACTTGCTTTCTCCCATTGAACCCCGGACAACTATTGATATTTTTATCATCACAATAGTTGTTTGTTTCAGAATTCCATATCATGGTGATCATATAGTATGTAGCTTTTTTAGACTGGCTTCACTTACTTAGCAATATGCATTTAAGATTCATCCATGCCATCTCAGATATCTCAGATATCTCATTTCTTTTACTGATGGATAATATTCCATTATAGGGATATGCAACTATTTATCTTTTTTACCTATTAAGGAGCTTCTTGGCTACTTCCATTTTTTTTTTTTATTAAGAATAATGTTGCTATAAAGTTTTGCATGCAGGTTTTGTGTGGACATAGTTTTTAAATAAGTTAGGCAAACACACAGGACTGAAGCAGGAAATATACAAGATGGGCCTAGAGTATCTTGTAATACTAGCAAATAAGGACTTCCTCAAAAGAGAAACCAAACCCCACAGTGATGGGGGTATGTCAGAGGGACACAGGAGCCAACTGAAAGAGATCCCAATGACCAAAGCTAGAATAATTTGAGTAAGAAAATAAATAGTAATAGATTATAGGTCAAAGTAAAACAAATATTCATGAGTCAATATTGACATAAAGAATTTATTGCATACATAACCAAACATGGAAGAGATAAATCTTCCATGCAGAAAAATTTCAAATATTTGTATAGATATTCCTCCATCAAGGAGTTAGAGCATGATTCTCCACTCCTTAAGAGGGACCTGCGCATAGTGTAATGCTTTCCAAAGAGTACAGTTGGAAAGAGAGAAAGAGTAATTTCGCAGTGGAGAAACCTGACAAACAGCATCTCAGCCACATGATCAAGTCAACATCGATAGTGGTAAATCATGTTGATAATAAGGACTTTTGGTATGAGGTGACAAAAATAGTACTTTACTTCTGTGGGTTTTTTTCTTCCCATTCTTATAATCATGGACCGATCGTCAGAAAATTATCCTATATGACTCATGCTCATATCATGAGCATATCATATATGCTCATTAAGGGACACCCTTACAAAATGCCTTGCTGATAATCTTCAAACCTTTCAAGGTCGTCAAAACAAGGAAAGTGTATGAAACGTTCTGTTTCTGTTACAGCCGGGAGGACCATAAGGAGACACGGTGAGTAAATATAATGCTTTAACCTGGATGGGATCCTGAAATAGGGAAAGGACATTGGGTAAAAAGTCAGGGAATCTGAAGCAAGTGTAGACTGGAGTTAATAACGTTCATTAATATTGGCTCATTAATTGTGACAAATGTACCATACTAACATGTTAACAATAAGGGAACTGGATGTAGGTTGTCAAGAAATTATTTGTATGGCTTCCACCATTTTTCTGTAAATCTGAAACTGTTTTAAAATTTTCAAGTTATTTTTTTATTTTTTGAATGTTTGTTTTTCAGAGAGACAGACCACGAGACGGAGTATGAGCGGGGAAGATGCAGAGAGAGAGGGAGACACAGACTCTGAAGGAGGTTCCAGGCTCTGAGCTGTCAGCACAGAGCCCGACACGGGGCTCGAACTCAGACTGTGAGATCGGCCCTTGAGCTGAAGTCAGCCGCTTAACTGACTAAGCCACCCAGGTGCCCCTTAAAAAGCTATTTTAAAAAAATGCCTCAACTTGGAGATACTATATACTGATCATTGAAAGGAATTGGTTAGGTATCTCAGAAAGACAGGGGAAAAAAGGTGACTTGGTATCTGAACTGGCATTAATATTATTGGAAGGCACCGACCATCAGTAATCTTTGACTTTGGGCTCTTAGTATGCTTTTTCCTTTTTTCTCCTTGCAATGTAGCCTGTCATCCCCATAAAGGAGCTACCTGTGACTAGGAAACAGATGAGCTTCTTTATTTCCTGTCTAGATTAGAGAATTAATTGTGCGATAGGACCACTTTCTAATTTCGTTGCCAATACCCTAAAGCTTAATCCCAATTTGGGGAGAGGTCTGGTGTTCATGTGGTTTGAATAGTGGAATATGGTTTCCAGTTGTTTCTGCCATTGCCAGGGGGGATTGGCTTTCAGTTTGTACTTGTTTTTAGCCACCTTCAATCGCTGTTCTGTTAGTAAAACATTATCAAAGATTGGCAATTGCATTTTATTCATCCTAATATAATGTCAAGAATAAAAGAGAATCGACATTTACTGAGCACTATATTAAGGCTTTACGTAGATTATATAATTTAAACCCCATAACAACACTATAAGATTAGTGCCATTAATACCTCTATAGACGCGGGGCTCCTGGGTGGCTCAGTTGGTTAAGCATCCGACTCTTGATTTGGGCTCAGGTCATGATCTGATGGTTTGTGACTTTGAGCCCTGTGCCGGGTGCTGCACTGACAGTGCAGAGCCTGCTTGGGATTCTCTCTCCCTCTCTGTGTGCCCCTCCCTCTCTCTCTCTTTGTCAAAATAAATAAAATCACTTAAAAAATATCTCTGTCGATGAGGTAAATAAGTCTTAATGTAGTTGTCCTATGTCATTCATATGGACATAAGAAACATGATTCAGATCCCCTTCTTTTTTTAATGTTTATTTTTGAGAGAGAGAGAGAGAGAGAGAGCACGAGTTGGGGAGGGGCAGAGAGAGAGGGAGACACAGAATCCGAAGCAGGCTCCGGGCTCCGAGCTGGCAGCACAGAGCCCGACGCGGGGCTGGAACCCGTGAACCGCGAGATCGTGACCTGAGCCGAAGTCAGATGCTCAACCGACTGAGCCACCCAGCAGCCCCGATTCAGATCCACTTCTGATGCCCAAACTGATTTTCTGTTGACTGTAGCATGCCGCAAGAGGAAAGCCATCCATGTCTGTCTTATGTACATATACTTCCGAAGGTCTGTTACATTGAAGAGCCACCTATTGGCAACAGGTGTACTAGCCTTTTTTTTTTTTTTTTTTAATTTTTGTAATGTCTAGCTCTGGATTAGCCTACACAAGTGTAGAAAACTATTGATGTAGGGGCGCCTGGGTGGCGCAGTCGGTTAAGCGTCCGACTTCAGTCAGGTCACAATCTCGCGGTCCGTGAGTTCGAGCCCCGTGTCGGGCTCTGGGCTGATGGCTCAGAGCCTGGAGCCTGTTTCCGATTCTGTGTCTCCCTCTCTCTCTGCCCCTCCCCCGTTCATGCTCTGTCTCTCTCTGTCCCCAAAATAAATAAATGTTAAAAAAAAAAAAGAAAACTATTGATGTTGAAAGCCATACTTCCTCTTCGTTGGCATGCTCTAGGCAGTGACATGAACTATAACGTTGTAAAAGCATTTCATGGTGGTATGGGGGACATCCCATCACCCCTCTGGTACATGGAATAACATAAGGGATGTCAGGCTAACAGTCTTGTCACCTTTTATCTGGCCCGTTGGTCTGAGGGTACATGGGGAGGATAGGTGCATCTATCTTTAAGGTTATTGAAAAAGGTTGAACTCTGGAGTCCTATATGCAGCTGCTGGCTTGACGTCTTCATTAGGATCTTGAATAAGCACCTTAAGCTTAACACATCCCAAAACGTTTCCATCATCTCACGACTTCTCCTCCTACCACCTCCCAGACTGCCGTCTCCTCCTCAGTCTTCCTCATCTAACTTAATGGAAATAGCATTTCCTCAATTTCTCAAGCCTCAAATTTAAGAATCTTGATGGATCTTTTTATCCCATTCACTATATCTAATCTATCAGCAACTTTTATTAGCTCTACGTTGACAATACTTTCCAAAGCCAACTGGAGTTGACCAGTTGTACAGTTACTTACACTGCTCCAGGCCACCATCACCTCTCATCTACACGAGTGTCTTCCAACTGTTTTCCCTCTTCCAGTCTATTCTCCACATGAAATCCAGAAGAATTTTAACTTTTTAGTGTGAATTAAGTCGTAACGCTTCCATGCTTAAAGTCCTCCCGTGATTTCACAGCACAGTATAAAATCCAAATTCCTTCCCCTCGTTCACAGGACCCAGTATAATATGTCTTTATCTCTTGTCACTCTTTTCCATTGGCTGGTCCCTTTACTAACCAAATAGTGACATCGTTGCTAGTTCTCAAAAGTGGTGAGAGTAACCTTTCTCAGGATATCTGTCTTTGCTTTCTCCTCAATCTTCCCTTTGTTGACTCCTCCTAATGGTTCATTTTTGTTCAGAGGTTACTTCCTCAGAGAGGTTGTCTTGATTTGATAACCCCCATCTCCGTCCTGCAATCACTATCCCAGTATTCTATTTCATTTTCTTCACGAAAGTTGTATTATCTAAAATTATAGTAGGGGCGCCTGGGTGGCTCAGTTGGTTAAGCGGCCGACTTCGGCTCAGGTCATGATCTCACGGTCTGTGAGTTCGAGCCCTGCGTCGGGCTCTGTGCTGACCGCTCAGAGCCTGGAGCCTGTTTCAGATTCTGTGTCTCCCTCTCTCTCTGACCCTCCCCTGTTCATGCTCTGTCTCTCTCTGTCTCAAAAATAAATAAACGTTAAAAAAAATTAAAAACAAATAAATAAAATAAAATTATAGTATATATTTATAACGCCCCTAATGAGATTAGGAGTTGGCAACAGCTGGTACCAAACATCACTGCAAACTGCCACAGAGGGAACGTAGCGTAATGGAAAGATCACGGTATTTAGAATGAAACAGGTAATTTTAGATACATTTTGTCACCATTTCTCTTTCTGACTTTGGACCCGTTTCTCATTTTGTTGGCTTTTAGTTTCCTCGTCAGTAAAATAGAAATTAAAATGACACTTCAAAATGTCAGTAGGAGGATTAAATCAGATAAGGCTAGTGTCTCAGTAGAGGTGCTAATCCATAGTAGATGATCGACTTTTTTTCCCCTAGGGTTCTGATACCTTACATATCTACATATCTACTCTTTGTTCTCATGTGCTGGCCTAATCTCATTTTCTCATGCTAGATTTAAGGCCACTGGAAAATGTTGTCCTGGTGGGGATGTCCCTTGAAATGCCTTCCATTTTCCCTTTTACATATTCAATTCTTACACTGTGTTTGAAACCATAGACATAGCATAGACTCTCCCAAGTGAGCTAGTTTTCAGTGAAGTCTTCTTTTTCATAATTTCTATAAAAATAACTTTTGCAGCCACAAGAGATGGATTATAAGACCTTTAAGATAATCCTTAAAGTCTTTTTTTTTAAATGTTTTTAAATGTTTACTTACTTTTGAGACAAAGAGTGGGCGAGAGGCAGAGAGAGGGAGACAGAGAGTCCATAGCAGGCTCCAGGCCCTGAGCTGTCAGCACAGAGCCCGACACAGGGCTCGAACTCACAAGCCACGAGATCATGACCTGAGTCAAAGTCTGACACTTAACCGACTGAGCCACCAAGGTGGCCCAGGTTCCTTAAATTCTTGAATGCTTCCAAGTGTGGTATGGATCCCTGGCTGTTGGTTAAATTCACTCACTAACTATGTGATTTGCTCCCACATGCCTGCCTCCCAGTAAACCATACTTTATATACATTACTATTTAATATTCACAACCCTATGATAATGTATCATGATCGTCACTACAAATGAATACATGCCACGGACCTGCCTGCCTGTAAAGAGACAAAAATGCAAATGTTAAATCCATGTATATGACAGGCCTACTGTGCTTTAACGGACACCTGTCAGTCCCTGCCTTGTCAGTCCTCTCAGCAAAATCTTGAGTACATTTTTTCTAAGCTAGGTATATTTTTGTTAGTGCACATGAACTAGTTGTCATTGCCTTAGCTCCTGTCCCCTAGCTACTGAACGAGATTCTATTTCAGATCATATAAAGCATCTAAGCATTACAACTTACTTAATAGTTCCTTTCAACATTTTATTTTTTTTTAAGATTGAAATTCTGCTTTTCTTTCTGTTTATTTTTTTTTCAATATATGAAATTTATTGTCAAATTGGTTTCCATACAACACCCAGTG